>NC_044031.1:676099507-676402537 GCF_901765095.1 Microcaecilia unicolor | reverse complement strand
GACAAGACTGAAATGAGCTATATTAAAGGCGACTAACATTTATGTTAGAAAATTACATAAAAGTAAGAGGAAAAGAAGGCCTCTCTGGTACTCGAATGTAGTAGCTGAAAAGATAAGGGAAAGGAGGCTAGCCTTTGCGCATTATAAGACGACTCAGAAAGATGAAGACAGGAGAGAATACCTAAATAAGCAAAGAGAAGCTGGAAAAGCTATCAGGAAAGCGAAGTGACAAATGGAGGAAAAGATAGCTAATACGGTAAAATTGGGGGACAAGACTTTTTTCAGATATGTAAGTGACAAGAGGAAGTGCCATAATAGCATTGTGAGGCTCAAAGCTGAGGGAGAGAAATATGTGGAAGTTGATAAGGAAAAAGCTGAATTGTTTAACAATTATTTTAGCTCTGTGTTCAAGAATGAAAGACCGGGGGTAGGGCTGCAGAAAACAAAGGCTAAAGGGGATGGATGTATGGTAGACCAAGACCCATTTACGGAGGACTGTGTTTGTGAGGAGCTTACCAAACTAAAAGTAGACAGAGCATTGGGGCCTGATGGGATACATCCGAGGGTGCTTAAGGAACTCGGAGAAGTTCTGTCGGCTCAGCTGACGGACCTCTTCAATGCTTCCTTAGAAACTGGAGTGGTCCCGGTGGACTGGAGAAGGGCGGATGTGGTTCCTTTGCATAAGAGTGGAAGGAACAGGTTGGGAATTACAGACCTGTCAGTCTGACCTTGGTGGTGAGTAAGCTAATGGAAACGCTTCTGAAAAGGAGGATTGTGACATTTCTTGAACTACATGGAATGCGAGACCCGAGGCAGCATGGCTTCACTAGTGGCAGGTCGTGTCAGACGAATCTGTCTTCTTCAACTGGGTGACCAAACAGTTGGATGTGGGAGGGGCGCTTGATGTGGTATACTTGGATTTCAGCAAAGCCTTTGACACGGTTCCGTACAGGCGACTGATAAATAAATTGAGTTCCCTCGGTGCGGGACCTAGAGTAACTGATTGGGTAAAAAATTGGTTGAATGGTAGGAGACAGAAGGTGGGTGGTGGTAAATGGAGCTTGCTCTGAAGAAAAGGAGGTCGTCAGTGGAGTACAGCAGGGATCAGTCCTAGGGCCGGCTCTTTTTAACGTCTTTGTGAGCGATATTGAGGAAGGGCTGTCTGGTAAGGTTTGTCTCTTTGCGGATGATACTAAACTCTGCAACAGGGTGGACACCCTGGAGGGTGTGAATGACATGAGGAAGGACCTAGCGAAGCTAGAGGAATGGACTGATATTTGGCAACTAAGGTTTAATCCAAAAAAATGCAGCGTCATGCACTTGGGTTGCAAAAGTCTGAGGGAACGGTACAGTATAGGGGGTGTAGAGCTTCAGTGTGCGAAGGAAGAGCGGGGCTTGGGAATGATTGTGTCTGATGACCTTAAAGCTTTCAAACAGGTAGAAAAAGCGATGGCCAAAGCCAGAAGGATGCTTGGGTGCATAAAGAGAGGCATGACCAGCAGGGAAAAGGAGGTGATAGTGCCATTGTACAAGTCTCTGGTGAGGCCTCATTTGGAGTACTGCGTGCAGTTCTGGAGGCCACACCTAAGGAAAGATAGAAACAGGATGGAGTCAGTCCAGAGGGCGGCTACGAAATTAGTAAGCGATCTTGAATGCAAAAATTATAGGGACAGGCTTATGAACCTCAACATGTATACGCTGGAAGAGAGGAGAGAGAGAGGAGACATGATAGAAATAAATCAATAAATATCTCAAGGGCATTTATGTACAGGAAGAGAGCCTTTTTCAAATGAAGGAGAGCTCTGGAATGAGGGGGCATATGACAAATTTAAGAGGGAATAAGCTTAGGAGTAACCTAAGGAAGTATTATTTCACAGAAAGGGTGGTGGAGGTGTGGAATGGCCTCCCGTTAGAGGTGGTAGAGTCGAGGACTGTTCCAGAATTTAAAAAGGCATGGGATAAGCATGTGGGATCGCTTACGAACAGGAAGAATTAGGGGTTACAGAGGATGGGCAGACTGGATGGGTCATATGGCCTTTATCTACCGACATGTTTCTATGTTTCTAAGGGCTACATCCGCAGCCAAAGACAGATTTAGAAACTGAAGCTTAAGGCAGGAGTATAATTCAGGTCTCCTTCCTGATTTTTAACTCTCTGTTTATTATTGATTGCTGATCATTAAATTTGATGTCCAGACTCTTAACCGTGGACTTTCAGCAGTTAAGGTCATGACATTAGAAGTCGCAGTATGATTTTTTTGGCCTTGTGAACCAGTTTGGGATGATTTAACTTTGCAACAGATGACTTTCCATTATAAAATACAATTGTAAGAATTTTTTAAAAGTAAACTAAAAAACTGAACTACTAGAAATGAAAGAAGCTATAATTTAGTCTGACACATATAAAGGATACAACTTTTTAGTATGAAAAGCAAGAATGAAATTACAAAGCTCAAGTTACCAGATGAATTTTGGAGCTATATAACTTCAGTCCTGTTTGCTCAAAAGGAAAATTTAAAAACATAGATGTTTCGTAGCTTTCTTGATAGTTTAAGAAGTATTTACAGTATTTCAAACATGCAAATAGCAGCTTTTAACATCCTTTATGCACTGACTGAAAGTTTTAGTTTTATCTACTAAATTTTTCAGTTTGTTCAATTTATTGTTGATTGTACATTATATTTTATATTTAATGTTATCTTACATGGAGGGTCATAATCGAACGTCGCCGGCAAAATAGATTGCCGGCGATCTATTTTGGTGGCGGCGCAACAGCTGGCCGGAACCGTATTATTTAAAAAAATGGCCGGCCATCTTTTTTTTCGATAATACGGTTTAGCCTGGCCAGATGCCAGAGTTCGCTGGGTTTGAGATGGCCGGTTTTGTTTTTCAGCGATAATGGAAAAAAAATGCCAGCCATCTCAAACCCGGCGAAATCCAAGGCATTTGGTCTTGGGAGGAGACAGCATTTTTAGTGCACTGGTCCCCCTCACATGCCAGGGCACCCTAGGGGGCACTTCTAAAAATGTTTCAAAAATACAAAAAAAGCTCCCAGGTGCATAGCTCCCTTACTTTGGGTGCTGAGCCCCCCAAATCCTCCCCAAACCCACTCCCCACACCTCTACTCCATTACCATAGCCCGTATGGGTGAAGGGGGGCACTTACATGTGGGTACAGTGGGTTTTGGAGGGGTTTGGAGGGCTCAACACTTAGCACCACAAGTGTAACAGGTGGGGGGGGGGGGGGGGGAGGGGGGATGAACCTGGGTCTGCCTGCCTGAAGTGCACTGCATGCACTAAAAACTGCTCCAGGGACTTGCATACTGCTGTCAGGGACCTGGGTATGACATTTGAGGCTGGCTTACAGGCTGGCAAAAAAGTGCTTTATTTTTATTTTTTTCGTCTGGGAGGGGGTTGGTGACCACTGGGGGAGTACAGGGAGGTCATCCCCCATTCCCTCCAGTGGTCATCTGGTCAGATGGGGCACCTTTTTGAGGCTTGGTCGTGAAAATAAAAGGACCAAGTAAACCCAGCGAAATACTGCTTAACGCTGCTTTTTTTTCCATTATCCGCGAAAGCTGGCCTTCTGGTAGCCACGCCCATGCCCACCCATGTCCCTCCTTCGCTTCGCCAGCGACACGCCCCTTTGAACTTTCACCGGCAAGGCGATGGGAAAGTGGCGATGCTGTCAAAAAAGCAGCTTTCGATTATACCGATTTCGCCGCTTTTCCGAGATCGCCGGTCATCTCCCGATTTATGTCGGAAGATGGCCGGTGATCACTTTTGAAAATGAGCTGGATAGTAACATAGTAGATGATGGCAGATAAAGACCTGTATGGTCCATTGATTCTGCCCAACAAGATAAACTCATATATGCTACTTTATATATATAACTGAACTTGAATTGACCTTGCCATTTTTCAGGGCACAGACAGTAGAAGTCTGCCCAGCACTAGCTTTCCTTCTCAATTACTGGTGTTGCCACCCAATCTCCCCTAAGCTTCTGTGGATCCATAACTTCTGAACAGGATTCCTTTGTGGTTATTCCATGCATTTTGTGAATTCCATTACCGTTTTCATCTTCACGACCTCCTGCGGGAGGGCATTCCAAGAATCCACCAGTCTCTTTGTGAAAAAATACTTCCTGACATTTTTCCTGAGTCTGCCCCCCTTCAACCTCATTTCATGCCCTCTAGTTCTACCTTTCAAATATTTGAATGCCTGTATCTTATCACCCCTGTTTCTCCTTTCCTCCAGTGTATACGTGTTCAGGTTAGCAAGTCTCTCCTCGTACGTCTTGTAATGCAACCATTTTTGTAGCTTTCCTTTTCACCACTTCAAGTCTTTTTGCACCTTAGCAAGATACAGCCTCCAAAACTGAACACAATACTCCAGGTAGGGTCTTAACAACAACTTGTACAGGGGCATCAACACCTCCTTCCTTCTGCTGGTTACACCTCTCTCTATACAGCCTAGCACCCTTCTGGCTATGGCCACCGCCTTGTCACACTGTTTTGTCGCCTTCAGATCCTCAGATACTATCAACCCAAGGTCCCTCTCCCTGTCAGTGCATATCAGACTCTCACCGCCTAACACATATGTCTCCCATGGATGCACTCCCATGGATGCACTCCCTAAGTGCATCACTGCTTTTAATTCTAAACATTAGACCATTCTTTTAACTTCTGCAGATCCTTTTTCATGTTTTCCACTCCCTCCGTGGAGTCCTCTCTGTTACAAATCTTGGTATCATCTGCAAAAAGGCAAACTTTACCTTCTAACCCTTCGGCAATGTCACTCACAAATATATTGAACAGAATCGGCCCCAGCACCGATCCCTGAGGCACTCCACTATTCACCTTTCTGTCCTCTGAGTGAATTCCATTAACCACCACCCTTTGGCGTCTGTCCATTAACCAGTTCCTAATCCAGTTCACTACGTTGGGTCCTATCTTCAGCCTGTCAAGTTTATACAAAAGCCTCCTGTGAGAAACCGTGTCAAAGGTTTTGCTGAAATCTAAGTAGAGCACGTCCTTGATTCAATTCTCTGGTCAAAGAATTTAATAAGATTTGTTTGGCACGATTTAAAACCATTCAGTGAGATTCGTTTGGCATTATTTACCTTGATTTGATATGTCATATTTCTAAGGTCATTGTATTTTATTGTGATTTTAGGTAGTTTTCATTGTAAATCAATTGTCCAAAATAGGTAGTATATAAAATCTTATAATTAAATAACTAAACAATCACTGATGTTTGCGGTTTGGACAATGTTAGGTTGTTATTGGCATACTGTTTGATGTGGGGATCTGTGTTTTAGGGAAGGAAGGGTTTGAGGTGGTCTATAGGATCTTCTGTTGGAGAATAAATATAAAAAAAACCCTCTTATGGGGCTGTGAAATGGGCCTGCCATCTGGAACAGTTGCTGTTAAGCCTACATGTGCATTTTTCATTTGGCACTCTTGGGAGCAAGCTACCATAATTAGAGATTATGATGGACATGTGCAGTTTGTTGGGAAATGTGACATCCAAGTACTGAGCTCTGTGAACCTAGCAGCTCTGCATTCTGTTTACTGGATGCTAAATGGTTTTGAGCTCCTTCAGTTGGTGCAAATTTGGCTCCTGAGGATGCACTCAGTGTTGCTTGGTGTGATGTTTGGCAGTGTTTGACATGGGAAGGTGAGAGTGGCAGACTTGATTTTTTCTTTGCATTGGTTGAATTCAAGCTGAAAGGACTATAGATGGAGTTACAGTCTATTGTGAAGGCAATACATGGAAGGATGAGTGTGTGATAGGGTGGAATTTTCCTTGGGCCCTTAATTGTTGGCTTTAACAGGAAAATAGTTCAGTTTCCAGGGTTTTCTAGGGAGGGTTTGCATGTGTCAGGATAGCCTGGGTTGGCAGATACCACTTATCCAGGTATCAGAGATATTCAGACTGGTACCTAGATAAAGTTAGGGCACTCTTTTTCCTGTCCTAACTTTTCCCAAGCAGTTACCCAGTGAGCAGACTGAATATTGCCACTAACCGGGCAACATCTGGCTGCACTCTGGCACTACCCAGAGAGTGCTGAGGTGGTCTGACTAAATACTCAGGTTTAGGTTTAGGGTGAAGAAAATGATAAAGAGGATGGGATGACTTCCCTATGAGGAAAGGCTAAAGCGGCTAGGGCTCTTCAGCTTGGAGAAAAGATGGCTGAGGGGAGATATGATAGAGGTCTATAAAATAATGAGTGGAGTGGAATGGGTAGACATGAATCGCTTGTTTACTCTTTCCAATAATACTAGGACTAGGGGGCATGCAGCTAGAAAGTGGTAAATTTGAAACAAATCAGAGAAAATATTTCTTCACTCAACGTGTAATTAAACTCTGGAATTCATTGCCAGAGAATGTAGTAAAAATGGTTAGCTTAGCAGGGTTTAAAAAAGGTTTCCAGACCCCTCTCGGAGTTCTTGATCCCTGGACCCCCCTGCCGCGACCCTCTCGAGCCCCCTTCCCGCCACCAACCCTCCGCCGTCGCTTACCTGTGCTGGCAGTGGACCCCAACCCCCACCAGCTGAAGTCCTCTTCTCGGCCATGCGGCGTGGACGAATGATGTGATCAAGTTTGAATCAGTTTGTGTTCATGCGTTTGACATCAGACACACATCATTCGTCCATGCTGCGCAGCCGAGAAGAGGACTTCGGCTGGCAGGGGTTGGGGTCCACCGCCAGCACAGGTACGTGACGGCGGCGGGGGAGGGTTGGCGGTGAAAAGGGGGCCTCGAGAGGGTCACGGCAGGGGGGTCCAGGGGTCAGGAACTCCGAGGGGGGGGTCTGGAAATCAGAGGGAGGGCGTCTGCAAATCGGAGGGAGGAAGACAGTGAGGTGGGGTCTGGAAATCGGAGAGAGGGAGGGGGTCTGCAAATCGGAGGGAGGGAGGCAGGGAGGTGGGGTCTGGAACTCGGAGAGCGGGAGGGAGGGGTCTGGAACTCAGAGGGGGTTCTGGAATTGGGGGGACGGGGGTCTGGAACAGGGGGGGAGGGGGTCTGGAATTCGGAGGGGAGGAATGGAGGGAGGGAGGGATGACGACCCTGGAACACAGAGGAATGGGGGGGCACTGGAACTGGGTGGGAGGGCAGGGCCCCAGCCACACACACACTCGCTCTCACAGACACAGTCGCACACAGTCTCACTCACTCTGTCACACATACACACACTCACAGATTCACTCTCTCTCTCTCACACAGTCACTCTCACACACACTCTCTCAAACATACACACTCCGAGGAAAACCTTGCTAGCGCCCGTTTTATTTGTGTCTGAAACGGGCCTTTTCTACTAGTTATTCATAATCTATTTTTTCTGAGAAGAAGAACAATGTAAACATACATAATATCAACACAGAACTGTGTAATATGTTTTGCTACAAACTTTCTAATAAAAATTTTTAAAAACACATAATATAATGCAGACAAAATAAACAAACTAATGTCAGATACACTAAGACAGCAGATACTGCAAATGGTCCATCAACCAATACTGAAATGGGGAGAAAAATCACCCACTGCCTCAAAGTTAACCAAAAGCTAAACAAAACAAACAGTCCTTCAACTGGCATTTAAGAGGTCAGATTACTCTGCTTTTTGATCTCTAAAGGCAATTTGTTCAACTCATACAGTCCAGTCACTGACATTATGCCCTTCTTGGTCTGGTCTAGTCACCATCTCTGATAATCAGGTATCATAAGGTCACATGCTGTCACAGATCACAGGGCTTGTGCTGGCACTTGATGCTGCAAATTTAAATTGTATGTGAAAAGTGCCAGGCAACCATTGCAGCTGCACAAGATAAGATGACACATTCAAATTTGGTTAACTCCTACAGAAAATGCGCCGCTGAATTCAGTGACATTTTCTGGATAAGAGCCACTTAGTATTAGGTGGAGTATAAATTTTAAAAATCCTGCGGGAGGTGGTGAAAATGAAAACGGTAAGGAAATTCGTGGGATAAACACAAAGGAATCCTGTATAGAATACATGGAACCAAAGAAGCTTAGCAGTAATTTTGATGGCAAAAACACCAGCAATTGGGAAGCCAGTACTAGGCAGACTTCTATGGTCTGTGCCCTGATCGTGGCTGGACAGATTCAGCTTCAGTAACTGGAGAACAAGGCCAGTGCCAGGCAGACTTCCACGGTCTGTGCCCTGAAAATGGCAAGGACAAATCAAGATCAAGTATAAGTATGTAGTATCTCATCATACCTTATGATATGAGTTTATCTTGTTGGGCCAGACTGGATGGACCATACAGGTCTTTATCTGCCGTCATCTACTATGTAAAATAAATACCTGGATAAGCCCCGCCGGGTACTGACCCTTTACTTCTTAGGTAAGAATTTCTCTGATGCAACCAATTACTATTCAAAGCAACTGTTGTGGATAACAATTAAAGTATGAATACTGGGAATTACTGAAGGAAATGTCTAATTTTGTCTGTAGTTTTTCTCCATCTGTCACTTTGACACAGGAACACACACAAACACTTGGCTGCGTGTGACTAATCGTTCTGTTTGTATTACTGATAATATAGGAAGAAACAGCCTACACTGCAGGGCTCATCTCAGGGGATTGCAGGGCCTGGGGTTAATCTACCTTAGTAGGACACTTTCCAAGACTGATGAGTGGCTGTGGACCCCCTTCCAATTTACTAGGGATCATCTCTATCCTTGTCACTACACAGGCTATCTGAAATGGGGAAAGGGAAAGGGGACTTGATATACCACCTTTCTGAGGTTTTTGCAACTACATTCAAAGCAGTTTACATATATGCAGGTACTTATTTTGTACCAGGGGCAATGGAGGGTTAAGTGACTTGCCCAGAGTCAACGGGAGCTGCAGTGGGAATTGAACTCAGTTCCCTAGGATCAAAGTCCACTGCACTAAGCACTAGGCTACTCCTCCACCTTTTGTAAGACCTGATAGAAACTATTTATCATGTAGAAAGTATTTAAAAATGTTCCTATTTCAGAAGTTTATATTATCTAGGTGTTGTTTACGTTTTAACATTTTATTTTCTCAGTTTATATTTTTTTACCGATTATGTGTTACGATGATGAGATTTTGAATTCTTATTTAACTATGTGTCTCAGTAAATTTTGATTGATACGTGATCCGCCATGAACTGTATAGGTAATGGCAGAATATAAATCTTGATGTAACGTAACGTAATGCAAAAATATCGCAATTTCATTCTCAAGGAACAGGTAGGACCTTCATGACTAAAATAATAAACTATGTCGAGCTGATATTCAAACTGATTTAAGTGGGCAGGAGCCTCTTCTGCCTCCTTAAATCACTTCTTTCTGCCTAAGTGGAGATATTCAGCACCACTTAACCTGAGAGTGCCACTGAATATTCCCACAGACCGCCTAACTAAAAAGTGGGCAGAACAGAGGCAGCACTGGGGAGGAGCCTGAGATTATGTGGATGCTGCCATTTATTCAATGCCAGCACCTGCATAGCCAAGTGGCTTAATGTAGGACAGCTCAAGTGCCATCCTAAATAAGGCCAATTAGCTATGCCAGTACCTATCCTGAATACTGCTGGCACCCGCATAAATTAAAAAAAAACCCTGGAGCCCCTTCCCACAACAATGAACCCTTCTCTCTCCCCTAACCCTCACCAATAAGAAGCCCCCCACTCTCCAGGTCTACCTGTATCCCTGGTTTTCCAGCGGTGGTCTTTGGGGGCAGGAGCACAGTCCCCTTGCTCCTGCCCTGTGCAGCACCATTCCAAAATAGCTGCTGTGAGGTGTGAGAGGACTGCGCTCCTGCCCCCAACAACCACTGCTGGACCACCAGGAAAACAGATAGGCCAAGACCTACCAAGTCTTTCGCATTCAGCAGGAAACTGCCACTTTGGCAGATCTTCTCCTGTATTCCCGCCAAAGCGGGAAAGTCTCCCACTGAGACACAGTGCTGGGTCAGGGGCTCCACTGCCACCAATACTACCTCTGCTGCTTCTCTTGATGAGCAGCAGCAGCAGCCTTGGAAAAAGAACAAGGTGACAGGAGAATTAAATCAAGGACATGCTATGGACGTAATCTACTTAGATTTCAGCAAGGCTTTTGACACGGTTCCCCACAGGAGGCTCTTAAATAAACTAGACGGGCTGAAGATAGGACCCGAAGTGGTAAACTGGATTAGGAACTGGTTGACGTGCAGACGCCAGAGGGTGGTGGTGAATGGAGTTCGCTCGGAGGAGGGAAAGGTGAGTAGTGGAGTGCCTCAGGGATCGGTGCTGGGGACGATTCTGTTCAATATATTTGTGAGTGACATTGCCGAAGGGTTACAAGGTAAAGTTTGCCTTTTTGCGGATGACACCAAGATTTCCAACAGAGTGGACACCCCGGAGGGAGTGGAAAACATGAAAAAAGATCTGAAGAAGCTAGAAGAATGGTCTAACGTATGGCAATTAAAATTCAATGCGAAGAAATGCAAAGTGATGCACTTAGGGAGTAGAAATCCAAGGGAGACGTATGTGTTAGGCGGGGAGAGTCTGATAGGCACGGACGGTGAGAGGGATCTTGGGGTGATAGTATCTGAGGACCTGAAGGCGACGAAACAGTGCGACAAGGCGGTGGCCATAGCTAGAAGATTGCTAGGCTGTATAGAGAGAGGAGTGACCAGCAGAAGAAAGGAGGTTTTAATGCCCCTGTATAAGACGTTGGTGAGGCCCCACCTGGAGTATTGTGTTCAGTTTTGGAGGCCGTATCTTGCGAAGGAAGTTAAAAAAATGGAAGCGGTGCAAAGAAAAGCTATGAGGATGGTATGGGATTTGCGTTCCAAGACGTATGAAGAGAGACATGCTGACCTGAACATGTATACCCTGGAGGAAAGGAGGAACAGGGGTGATATGATACAGACGTTCAAATATTTGAAAGATATTAATCCGCAAATGAATCTTTTCCGGAGATGGGAAGGCGGTAGAACGAGAGGACATGAAATGAGATTGAAGGGGGGCAGACTCAGGAAAGATGTCAGGAAGTATTTTTTCACGGAGAGGGTGGTGGACGCTTGGAATGCCCTCCCGCGGGAGGTGGTGGAGATGAAAACGGTAACGGAGTTCAAACAGGCGTGGGATATGCATAAAGGAATCCTTTGCATAAGGAATGGATCCTCAGAAGCTTAGCTGAAATTGGGTGGCGGAGCAGGTGGGGGGAAGAGGGGTTGGTGGTTGGGAGGCTAGGATAGGGGTGGGCAGACTTATGCGGTCTGTACCAGAGCCGATGATGGGAGGCGGGACTGGTGGTTGGGAGGCGGGAAATACTGCTGGGCAGACTTATACGGTCTGTGCCCTGAAAAGTACAAATTCAAGGTAAGGTATACACATATGAGTTTGTCTTGGGCAGACTGGATGGACCATGCAGGTCTTTTTCTGCCGTCATCTACTATGTTACTATGTAAGAAAAGCAAGAGCGGGGCCACAGCAGCCTTCAGGCATGTGCTGTTGGCTCTGCTGGTCCTTTGCCCCCTACTAACATCAGCTTCCCATTCTGGAGGCAGAGGACCGGCAGAGCCAACAGCGCATGCCTGAAGGCTGCTGTGGCCCCACTCATGTTTTTCTTGCTCTTTTGCTGCGGCCACTGCTGTTCATCAGGAGAAGCAGCAGTAGCCAGGAAACACTGAGATACTAGGTGGAAGGGGGAAAAGGTATAGCGAAAGAGGCAGGAGGTAGTGAATGGAGAGCACAGAGGGGGAGAAAATGAGTGGGAATGCTGGATGGAAGAGGAGTACAGAGAGAGAGAGAGAGAGAGAGAGAGAGAGAGAGAGAGAGCAAAGAGCAGAAGAGAGAGAAGCTGCTGGGGAGAAGGAAGGGGAGAAAGGGGGAGACCCTGACTGGTCAGATGGAGAGAGAAAGAGGAGAAATGCTGGATGAAAGAAGGGAGAGCAAGAGGGAAGATGCTTAAAAGATAGAGCAGAAAGAGGGAAGATGCTTAAAAGATGAGGCAGAAAGAGAGAAGATGCTGGATGGAAGGGTAGGGAGAGAAAGAGGAGACACTGAAAGGATGGGGAGAGAGAGAGGGGACATTCTGAATAGAAAAGGGTAGAGAGAGAGACACTAGATGGAAGGAAGAGAAGAGAAAGAGAGAGAGCGAGACACTGGGTAGAAGGATTGGGAGAGAGGGTAGATGTTGGATGGAAGGGTAGGGAGAGAGAGAGAGAGGGAAGATGCTAGATAAAAGGATGCAGAGAGAAAGAAGGAGACATTGGAAGGATGGAGAGAGAGAGAGAGGTGACACGCTGAATGGGTAGAGAGAGTGAACTGGCTAGAGGGAAGGGGGAGAGAGAGAGGGAGACACTATGGGAGGATTGAGAGAGAGGGTAGATGGGTAGAAGGATGGGGAAGGAAAGAAGGAATTCGCTGAGAGGAAGGGTAGGAGAGAAAGAGGGAAGATGCTGGATGGGAGAGAAATAGGAGACGCTGGATGGAAGAATGCAGAGAGAAAGAGGGGGGAGATGATGGAGGATGCAGAGAGAAAGAGGGGGAGACACTGGAAGGATGGGGAGAGAAAGAGGGAGATGCTGGATGGAAGGGTAGGGAAAGAGGGGAGCTGCTGGATGGAAAGGGGAGAAGAAAGAGTTAGTGAAAGACTGGAGAATAAGAGGAAGGGGCAAGGGGAGAATAAAGGTGAGGAAAAGATGAAAAGCCATAGGTAGATGAAGTAGAGGAAAACTAAAGACTGGATAGTAAGAATGAATTAAATCTGGACAGAGAGAGACAGAAAAATAAATTGAAGAAACAAAGAAAAAGGAGAGAGAAAAATAAGAAATGGACAGGAAACCCTGGCAAGAGAGTTAAGAGAAGACAAAGGAAAGCAGAATCATGAGACTAGGACCAACACAATTAGAAAAAGTAAATGGCCAGACAACAAAGGTACAGAAAATAATTTTAATTTAGGATAAAGTAATGTGATAACTATTTTAATAATGGTTAATGCAAATAAGACACAAAATAGAAAATAAGGTGATACCTTTATATTGGACTGATTTTAATACATTTTTGATTAGCCTTCAGAGACCAATACTTCCTTCCTCGAGTCAGGAGAGGATACCATAACAGCAGTATACTGTCCTGACCTGACCTGAGGCAGGAGGTTTTGGCCTCTGAAAGCTAATTGAAAAAGGTATTAGGCTAGTATAATAAAAATGTATCAAATAGCTCAAATAGCACAGTAGAAAGCTCATGCAGTGGACCTTTTCAACTAGCGGGGCTTGGGCAGTTCCGCCAGCAATTCAACCAGTGCCACAATTTTTGAGTGGGTTTAAGCTCAAAGTGAGGGGGCCAAGATGTAAATAAAATACTAATTGAAATGGCCGTGGTACTGAGGTGTGTCAGGGGCAGGGCCATGGGGCGGAGCCATGGCAGAGTGGGACAGGGCTTGGGGCATGTACTAAAATCTCCCTTTCAAAAATCAGGACCCCTTGATAGCTCTGTAGGCCTACATCCAAAGACAGGACCACAGTAGTAATTCAGTGAATGAAGATTTATTGGAACACGAAATGACTCAACACAACGTTGTGTTTCAACTGAAAGGCCTACATCAGGAGTCTATGGATTAAAACCAATATATAAAAGTAAAATACAAAAAGAAAAATTAAATAAAAATGAATAAATTATAAACACATCAGAATCAACAGTGATGAGTAGTATGAGTGTATGTATTGTATTTTTAACACTTATAATGTAGATGCAACACACAAATATAAATATTTTATGAATAATACAAGAATATAAACATGATAAAAGTGCAATATAAAAGTATAGTAATATTCCATACATAAAATATGACACATTTTTATCAAGCATATAACAAAATGCATATTAAAAATATATATTACAAAAGAAGATCATTGTAATGAGAATGAATTGTTATAATGGAATGAAAAATAATAAAGAAAAAACATATCCATAAATTGAATAAAAGCAATGAAAGTATTTATTTGGATAAACATAGAGTGTAACCTTGATGAATTGTGTGATGAGAAATTCAACATAAGTTTATGTTTGTCTGACCAAATTCAGTAAAGTCTGGGCAATCTTGTAATGAAAATGTAACCTAGATCAACATGTGTGAGAAAAGGTGACATGGTAAAAAAAAAACCCAAAAGCTATGAACCAGACTGATTACATTAATGAAATAAAGAGACAATTAGATGACTGTGAATTTTACATCCCCCTGGATAAGGATCTTACAGAAGATATTCAGAAGGACATCACAGAATTAGTAGGCATCACCTCAAAAATGGGTTTTCTCACACAGAAAAAGATTTTTTACAAGTCACACATCCGACTACTGTCTCCGATCATATACATCCTGCCAAAAATACATGTCAATCAATCCACCAGGCAGACCAATCATCTCTGGCAAGGGTTCCATTCTGGAACCCTTATCCATATTCGTTGATTTCTTCCTGAGACCATTTGTTCCGCTAATACCTTACTATTACTACTACTATTTAGCATTTCTATAGCGCTACAAGGCGTACGCAGCACTGCACAAACATAGAAGAAAGACAGTCCCTGCTCAAAGAGCTTACAATCTAATTGACAAAAAATAAAGTAAGCAAATCAAATCAATTAATGTGTACAGGAAGGAGGAGAGGAGGGTAGGTGGAGGCGAGTGGTTATAAGTGGTTACGAGTCAAAAGCAATGTTAAAGAGGTGGGCTTTCAGTCTAGATTTAAAGGTGGCCAAGGATGGGGCAAGATGTAGGGGCTCAGGAAGTTTATTCCAGGCGTACAAGACACTACACACATGATTAACATTTTGGAACAGTATGATGGACCTTTAACAGATACGATAATGGTCACCATGGACATTGAGTCATTATACACCAATATCCCACAATTAGAGGCCATACAGATCATTGAGAAAACCCTACAAGGCAGGTCTACATACAAGAGGATTCCCAATCACCTAATTTTGACGTATGCCACCATTGCACTTACAAAATACTATTTTGGATTTGATAAAACATATTATCAACAAATCAAGGGGATGGCTATGGGCTCCAGCATGGCTCCTGATTTGGCAAACCTATACGTTGGCAACTTTGAGAATCAACATCTTGCAGCTCACTCTTTCATCCATCATGTTAAAATTTACCGCCGTTACTTAGACGATATTTTTATCCTGTGGCAAGGGACAGAGGAAACATTATGTTCCTTCTTCCAGCAGATTAACACAAGAGATCCAAATCTTAGATTTAAGATGGAGTTTGATAACGATGTAATTCATTTTTTGGACTTAATCATCACCAAGAACGAGTACTTTTTTAGGACCATGATTTACAAGAAGCCAACAGATCGGTAGTCTCACCCTGAGTGCATGCCATTTCCAGAGGAAAAAGAAACCTTTTGTGTTTTTATAAAATATTAAAGCTGCGAGCCTAAGCAGGAGCAGATGTAAATATTAGCGCATAAGGTATGCATGTATTTTATTAATTATTTGTATCCATCCTGTTTCAGCTCTAGCACACTTACATGTGTGTTGCATAAAAACACACGTGCTTACTTGTCTTGTTATAAAAATCCTTTTACTCCCGTAAATGCTTTCATCTTAATTAGGTGACATCTAGAGGGCAATTCTATAGCACTGTGAATATGGCCGATTATTTTAGATGCTCTGTTTGTGTTTCGGATGTCAGGAGTGAGGCACAGTTTATTTACTTATTTATTAGGATTTATTTACCGCTTTTTTGAAGGAATTCACTCAAGGTGGTGTACAGTAAGAATAGATCAAACATGAGCAATAGGCAATTTAGAGCAGTAAAAATAGTCAAACAACAATACAAAGTATGGCATAGTATACTACTTACAATGTCAACACAATACATAATAGAACATTTTAATTGATAGTGAAGGGTAAGTCCACTGCCCTTTTTAATGCTGTTGGTAGTTGCCCATTAGAAAGAGAGGTGTTCACAATTTTTGTGCCACCTTCTATAAGTTGCTTCCACTTGTTTGCAGCACCAACAGAAACCAGAGGAGGTTACTAAGTAATAAATTTAAAACAAACCGGAAAAAAATATTTCTTCACTCAATATTGAGGGAAGAAATATTTTTTCCCGGTTTGCTTGTGGTAAAACTAATTGCAAGACATGCACTACGACCATAGAGGGGGATAGTTTTCAGCATAATGAGAAGACTTATTGCCTGAGACATCGCACCACATGTCGAACTCCTTACATCATATATTACATTCTATGCCCGTGCAACAAAAAATATATAGGCAAGACCAGTAGATCTCTAAATGCGAGAATGATCGAACATAGATCCCGGATAGCAGCACGCAATATAGGGGCACCCCTAGTGCAATATCGTGTCCAATATAATCATTCACCAGATGTTCTCAAATATATGGCTATTGACCATGTGCCATCAACCACCAGAGGAAGTAATAGAAATAGAAAACTTTTACAACAAGAAACGTTTTGGATTTACCACCTAGACACCCTGGAACCAAAGGGTCTGAATACTTATATACATTAGGCTACATATATGTGAGACACTAGATTTGAAAATCAGGAACAGGAAATGCCTTAAACAGCTTTACCTATAAAAAGTCGCCATGCTCACAGTCGCACGCAAATAGAAGTAAGGAAAGGCTGTCCTGCTGTAAGTTAAAAGCGATGAAGTTCCTGCAAGCCAACTTTTAAATGGATGTTTGTGTTGATGGGTTTGAAACTCTGCAATTTCATCTTGTTTTCATTTTGTTACAGAACCAGTGTGTGACTAACCTCTTGAGAAAGCCGCGTTGAGCGAAACAGGCACCTGTCGGGGAAATATCTGCACCTGGAAATTTAAGTTAAGTTATGACTTTCTATTGAAAATGAGTACAGCCTAGTAAAAAAATATGTTATTCAACACAAGGGTGTATAGTGCATATACATGTAGGGTTACCATATGTCCGGATTTACCCGGACATGTCCTGTTTTTGAGGACATGTCTGGGCAACCGGGCGGGTTTTGCCAATCTGCCCATTTGTCCAGAAATCCGGACAAACAGGCAGATTGCTAGCCTCCCCTCCCCTTACTTACTACTGCCCTGGTGGTCTAGTGACCTCTTATGCCTTTGGGGCAGGAAAGAACCCCCTCTTTCTGGCCCAGAGCACTGCCCTGCATGCATTCTTCCTGTTGTTATCTCGGCGCTGATTCAAAATGGCCGCCGAGAGTTGACGTGACCTCGCGAGACTTCAACTCTCGGTGGCCATTTTGAATCAGTGCCGAGCATCAGCAATAGGAAGGATGCATGCAGGGTAGCGCTCTGGGCAGGAAAGAGGGGGCTCTTTCCTGCCTCGAAGAGGTCACTAGACCACCAAGGCAGTAGTAAGGTAAGGGGAGGGGTGACGGGGAGTGGGGGTGACGGGGTGTGTGACAGGGGGGAGGGGAAAATGTGACAGGGGCGGAGCGAGGATGTGAAAGGGGGCGCCGGGGCGGGTGTGTGGTGGGGGCAGGGCATGTGTCCTCATTTTGGGGGGACAAAATATGGCAACCCTATACACATGGAATTTGTTGAATGAGTCCTCCGTATGTAAAAATACCCCCAAAATTAAAAAAAGTACAAAAGAGAATATCCAAAATATTATAAAAAAGAGGTTGGAGGAAGGGACTGTCTGTGATTATATTTGTTACAAAATAGGGATACGCCATGATTGGCAATATATGAAAGAGACCCCTGTGACTATATGAGACTTTCCCTATTCAGAAATACTGCTGAGAAATATACCCAGCAGTAACACGCAATATATACACACATCAGATTTTCTACTAACCTTTGTATTACATATTTAAAGGATAAGCAGCATAAAAACTGGTTTACTGTTGTGGGATCTTGCTAGGTATTTGTGACCTGGATTAGCTACTGTTGGAAATAGGATACTGGGCTTGATGGACCTTCGGTCTGTCCCACTATGGCAACATTTAAGTTCTTAACTTAAGCAACAGGGATTTAGTGTTTGGCACCTCCTCTCTTCAGGTTTATGCTGCCATGCACATCCTGCACTAGGAGCTCTGTGGTGTATGTGCTTAACTCTGAGGGAACAGACAGGCTTGTTGTGTCAGGGAAGGGGAGGGAACATGCGGATGATAATGAGACTTGGGAGGGTAGTACTTATTTGTGCATGATCGGGGCTGCACTTGCCATCCTGTAGCAATGCCTATGGCCTGAAGTAGCAACATATTCAGAATTTTTTAAAAATTATTTATTTAAATTTTCCAATACATCACCACTTAAAGTGAATATGCAATCGGCATTATTTAACATTAGGAAACAAAAATAATAAGTATATATCTTTACAGCCCATTTGTCCACAAGTTAAAGAAATTTGATTCCAAGATTAAGGAAATTCAAAAAAAAAAAAAAAAAAAATACAAGAATTAACAATCAATAGATGCTTCCTCTGGTTCAGACCCCAGCCTGCTAATTAGGGAAGGTTTACTATATTCACATCAACTCTTGCATCAATAAACTCTTTCAACTGTTTTGGGTCTACAAACTGAAAATGTTTACCCTCAAGCATCACATTACAAAAACAAGGAAATCGCAAGACAAAATTTGCTCCCAATGCCACCACCCTGGGGCGAAGTTCCAAAAAGGCCCTTTGTCTCATCTGTGTAGGCCGTGAGAGATCTGGAAAGATACGGACCTTTGAGCCCAAAAACAGATTTTCTAAATGTCTCAACGAAAGCCGTAGTACGGCATTCCTATCAGGCTCCAGCGCAAAAGTGACAAGCAGAGTTAACCTCTGAGTAACTATTTCTAATGAGCTTTCTAGGAATGAGGTAAGATTCATTCCTTCCCCTATTACGGGGGGGTTTCCTACCACCACTCCAGTACTCCCGATGTAATAAGCCTGTGTAATGGGAGGGAGTGAGTCCTTGTCCATTCCTAGGATGTCCACCAAATATTTTTTAACCATCTCCAAGGGACAAATTAACGGCGATTTGGGAAAATTAAGAAACCTAAGGTTAAGTCTTTTAGTCTGATTTTCCAAGTATTCAAGTCGTTTATGTAGGAAATTATTGTCTTTAACCAGAGCTGTTTCTATAGATCCCATTTCTTGAATTTTGATATCCACATGTTCCAATTTCTGGGTTTGCTGTGCAGTCACTTGTGCTTGAAGCAGGGCAGCCTCAGAAAGAACTTCAATATCAGAAGAATTCTGCTTTAAAGTAGTTTGCATAGAGGTTTGGATATTGTAAACCATATCCCATAGTGACTCCAGCGTAACAATTGCTGGTCTAATCACTCCACTAGCCACAGGAGGAGATTGAGATAGACTATCAGCATGAGCTAACTTGGAAACAATAGCTTGAGGCAATACCTTTGAAGCCTGTTGTAGTAATGTTTCCTGAAGTTGAGAATCCATCTCCGTTGCTGCAGTCACACCCTCAGACAGGACCAGCTGAGCCACTTCGGCGTCTGTCTCTGTTTGAACAGCCAGCAACTCTCCTCCAGGCTGGGGAGGTGCAATTCGCTCCACAGGGCTCAGGGAAGCCCCTTTTCCACTCTCGATCGACTCCGAAGGGCCGAGAGCTGCAGAGGGGGTTGAAGTTCCCTGAGGACCCGGTTGCTGTCTGGGAAATTGCAGGGTTGTTTGTTTCATCGTTGAGGAGGTCACAGGAACCGAGGGATATTCCTTTACCTTCCCCCTCCGCTTCCCCATCGTTGACAAGGCTACAGAGGCACCAAGGAAAACTCACAAACACAGCAGCCTCCAGGAGCAAACACAGGTGCGTCCATTCACAGCGCCATCTTGGAATCAAACATATTCAGAATTTTTTCACAGTGGATGCTTTTATGGTCCCCCTCCCCTGTGCCTCCTCCGCTGTCCCTACCTCCACATCAGTTTCACTCCAGTCTTGCATGAGCAGCAGCACTCATAGGCTGCCTGTGCCTACACCGGGACTTTCCCTCATGCTGAACCATCCTGCCCTTTACAAAACAGGAAGTCATGTCAGAAGGGGTGGGATCATAGGTAGGGTTACCCTATGGCTCCAGAAAAAGGAGCCAACACCAACAGAAGGTGACCTCTCCACTAAAGAGCAAATGCCAAGCAAAGAAAAGTGGATCCAAACAACCTCTCTCAGATGGTGTTCTTAAACAAGGTCTTTATTCAAATCAATAAAGACCTTGTTTAAGAATACCATCTGAGAGATTTTGTTTGGATTCACTTTTCATTGCTCCAGCAGATTGAGCCAGTCTGTGTTTTACTTCCATTGCTTTCAATGTGTCCTCCTTTTTCTAGAGCCATGTGGTAACCCTAATCATAGGCTCCCCTGTATAAGAGGCTTGTGGAGGTTAAGTCTTCCTAACCTCAACAATCTTTCCTGCCCACCGGTCCACTGCCTTCCTGTACTGCATTGCCCTCTATTACTTCTCTATCCTGCTGCTGTCTTACAGCACCTTTTAGCTCCATTTCTACCTCTGTCGGGTCCACGCAAATAAACAAAGCGTGAAGATGTGTGGGACTGCGACTCACCCTGCACTGCCAATGCTTCCTCTGCCAGTCCCGCCTCCTCTGATGTAAACCTCCGGGATAGGCAGAGGAAGTAGTACTGGTGCAATGCGAGTCGCGGTCCCATACGTCTTTACTCCTTGTTTATTTGCACGGACCTGGCAAAGGTGAAAATGGGAGGAAGGGAGCTAAAAGGTGCTTACAGTGGTGGGGGTTAGTGAGAGATAGAGAGAGAATGGTGGTGGAATGCTAGTTCATGGTTGGGGAAGGGAGGATAGAAATGGGGCATTACTGAATGGGAGGAGGGGAGAGAGAAAAAAAAAACAGGGGCAGTGTTAGATGGGATAAGACCATGGAGGTTTGATAGCATAGGGTAACACTGGAGGGAGGAGACAAAGAGAGGCAGAAGCAAAGCTTGATGGGATGAAGATAGATATAGAGAGGGGAAGGACTGCAAGGGGGAGACAGAGCTAGAGGTGGGCAATTCTGAATAGGAAAAGATAGGGACAGACAGGCAATGCTGGGTGGGGTGGGGAGGAGAGGAGACACAGCAGTAAAAATGAAATGGCATTCCTCATCAGATAAGGTCTATTTTTTCTTATTTTTTATTTAGAAAACAATTGAAAGCTTTTTTTTTGTATTTATTGATTCAGTTTAGAATGCTTTATATTGTTCTTTTAGTGTATGTCATTTTGTAATTCCATCTGATTGAGGTGTCTCTTTATTGTAATCCTTGTGGAGATGTGGAGGGGCATAATCAAACGGGGATGACTATCTCTAAGGGTGCCCATCTCTAAGGACGTCCCAGCGAAGGGGCGGGGAAACCCATATTATGGAAACAAGATGGGCGTCCATCTTTCGTTTCGATAATACGGTCGGGTACGCCCAAATCTCAACATTTAGAGATGGTCGACCTAAATGTTGAGATGGTCGACCTTAGAGATAGTCGTCTCTGGTTTTCGGTGATAATGGAAACCAAGGACGCCCATTTCAAAAACGACCAAATCCAAGGCATTTGGTCATGGAAGGAGCCAGCATTCATAGTACACTGGTTCCCCTCACATGCCAGGCCACCAACCGGGCACTCTAAGGGGCACTGCTTTGGACTTCACAAATTGCTCCCAGGTGCATAGTTCCCTTATCTTGTGTGCTGAGCCCCCCAACCCACCTCCCCAAAACCCACTCCCCACAACTGTACACCACTACCATAGCTCTAAGGGGTGAAGGGGGCACCTACATGTGGGTACAGTGGGCTTTGGGTGGGTTTTGAAGGGCTCACATTTACCAGCACAAGTATAACAGGTAGGGGGGGATGGGCCTGGGTCCGCCTGTCTGAAGTGCACTGCAGTACCCACTAAAACTGCTCCAGGGACCTGCATACTGCTGTCATGGAGCTGGGTATGACATTTGAGGCTGGCACAGAGCCTGGCAAAATAAATTTTAATTTTTTTTAGGGTGGGAGGGGGTTGGTGACTACTGGGGGAGTAAGAGGAGGTCATCCCTGATTCCCTCTGGTGGTCATCTGGTCAGTTTGGGCACCTTTTTGAGGCCTGGTCATGAAAAAAATGGACCAAGTAAAGTTGACCAAATGCTCATCAGGGACGCCCTTCTTTTTTCCATTGTCAGTCGAGGACGCCCATCTCTTAAGCGTGCCCCAGTCCCGCCTTTGCTATGCCTCCGACACGTTCCCGTGAACTTTGGTCATCCCTGCGACGGACTGCAGTTGAGGATGCCCAAAACCGGCTTTCGATTATGCAAATTTGGGCAACCCTGAGAGAAGGACGCCCATCTCCCAATTTGTGTCGTGCCTCTTATAGTGGAATATAAGCTATACTTGGCTTGGCTTGAATTGGATTCTGGATGGCGGTGAGAGAGAGATAGAAGCAATACTCCATAAAAAGAGAGAAAGAAAGGCAGGGGCAATACTGCAAAGAGAGAGAGAGAGAGAGAGGACAATTCTGAATGGTGCAGGGATAGGGGAGGAGAGAGGGAGGTAGATGGGACAATGCTGGATGGTAGGGTAAGGAAAAAAGACAGAGAGGAGATTCTGGTGGAGGCTGGTGAGAGTGAGAGAATCAAGAGAGAAGATGCTGGATGGCAAGGGAAGAAAGACAGAGGAGATGATAGATGGCAGGGAGAGAGAGACCAATGAGAGAGACGAGAAGAGATGCTGGATAGCAGGGAAAGAGAGAGAGAAAGAGAGAGAGAGAGAGAGAGAGAGAGAGAGAGAGAGAGAGAGAGAGAGAGACAGTTGATGAAAGGCTGGGGAATAAGAAGGAGAATGAGAGAGTCAGGGTGAGGGAAAGAGATGGAAATCTGTAAGTAGACGCAGTGCAAAGAGGTAGATTAAAGACCAGATAATATGAATTAACTCTGAATGGATAGAGAGACAGAAAAAATTGAAGAAAGCTGAAAAGAACAGATCAATGTTGGAGTTGGTATAGTGGAGGAAGTAAGAAGGAGAAGGAAAGAAAAAATGACAAATGGAGAGGAAAGAGTTAAAAGAAGACAGAAAAGCAGTAACCAGAGACTGGGGCCAAAACAAAAAAAAAATTAAATGACCAGCGAGCAAAGGTAACTTAGGATGAAATAATGTGGTAGCCATGTTAGCTCACCTTAGATGTTAATAAATGTAACCCCTCCCCCCCCCCCAAAAAAATGAGGTAATACCTTTTTATTGGACTAAATACACTAAATATCTTTCAAAAATAGGTTTTGGAGGCCAAAGCTACCTTCTTCAGGTCAGGACAGTATATTGCTGCTGTTGTAGTATGTTTGTTCTGACAGGTTTTGACATTCAAAACTAGTCAAAAAATATAATGTTAGTCTAATAAAAAGGTATCACCTTATTTTCCATGTTCGTATTATTTGTTAATTTAAAATGCAACAATTAAGTCAGTTTTCAAAATTTACATCTGCTATCTTTATATTTTGCACAGTAGAGAGGGATATGTGTCACTGTTTCTATTTCGCTGGTGTTGCACTGTGTGCAGAGTCTGGCTTCTAAGGGGGGTTCAGCTTAATTTTTGTCTACATATTTTTATTTCTAGTTTGTGGTTATTTATTCTACACTTGATTATGGTCTGTGTTTGTGTGTGAAAAAGACTATGGGTCCCTTTTACCAAGCTCCGCGTTTTAGATGCACGCCAAGGTCCCTTTTCACCGCAGTGGGTAAAAGGTAGGTCTTTCTTTTTATAAAGAAATGGTTATGTGGCAAGTGCTTCACTTACAGCACGGCCATTTTTGGAGGGGGGAGGAGGAGCCCTTACTGCCACCCACTGATGTGGCAGTAAGGGCTCCAGCGCTAACATGGCAGTAACCAGGCAGCACACATAACTGCCCAATTACTGCCGGGTGCACACCGGCACTACAAAAAGAAATATTTCTATACAGTCACAAATTCAACATATCTAGGACCCGACACAGCCGTGTTTCAGCGTGTGAGCCTGCCTCGGGGGGGGGGGGGGGGGGTGTCAACAAACCTGTAAACATGTTCATAGAGATACAGATAAAATATGTTGGTAAAAATATGGTCTTATATTTAATTAGTCACGATGCCCTGTGTAAAAACGAGGCTCTGTGCTCTAATCAGCGTGAACTGCCCCCCAAAAAACCCGGTGATATATCCGTGCAAGTAGCTATGTCGTATTTGTCAAAAATATGCATTTCATACAGAGCTATCCACACAGCCCTTTGAAACAGTCATAAGAGAAGTGTATCTTCAACAATTTCCAAAACCCATTATAATAGCTCGGGTTTCTGCAGGCAAAAGAGGAGCCTAATGTTAAATAAAGCCTCAGAGGGAAAATGCTACAGAATATGTGAAACTTGTTACTGAAGACAATCTTTTTAACCCTTTGATGTATGGAGTCAGGATTTTCAGACTGGCAAAAAAAATGTTAGAATGGATGGAAGGTTTTCAAAAGGTTAAGCAATAAGCTAATTTTCTTGGGTATAGGGAGGGAGCAAAGCTAACTACTGAAATTGTTTTGTGCACATTTTTTTTTTACCTAGCAGTCTCCTTCTGCTTCTTTGATCTTCCAAAAAATATGATGCACACTCTAGTTCCATATTAAATATCATACGAGAAGAGGAACAATAACAACTGCATTGCTAAATTTGCAATTTGAAAAAGAGGGTTCATGTGCAGGTGGTGTTTTGTCCTCAGTCATTTTGGGGTGCCATGATTTTTTATTCCAGCTCTTGGGCTGGCCATTCTGAAACACTTTCAGGGCAATTCTATAAATTGGTGTCAAGATGTAGTTGCAACAATGGCAGCTGATGACTCATTCATTTGGGGATCTTTCTTCACTGCTCTCCCTGAGGGAGCTCTTAGACTCACACATCTTCTGCTTTCTCCTTTCTGTGCCCCCCCCCCCCCCCCCACTCACACTCACTCACTCTTCTCTTACACTCCTCACATCACTACAGGAGTTAGGGAAAGTATTTGTCATCTTAAACCAGGGTTTCTTCACCCAGTCGTCATGGAATCCCAAGCCAGTCTGTTTTTCAAGATATCCACAATGAATATGTATGAGATAAATTTGCATGTTGCTTCCATTGTATGGAAATATATCTCATGCCTATTCATTGTGGATATCTTGAAAACCACCAGACTGGCTTGGGTTTCCCCAAGTTTTAGGTTAGTGTTATCCAGCCTCTAACCCTCTCTCCCAACCTGGGCTTTTGGAAAGGCTTTTCTTCCTTAGTCCTCTTATACTGGGTACCTATGACTGTAGCTTTCTCCAGACGTCTGTTAATATGATCAGTACTATAGCAATTGAGGGATAGCTGAGACACCCTTACCTCAGGGGCTATGAATTCAGCCCTTGCAGTACCTTTTGCCTTAGCCAGTCCAGGGAGCAAAACTTGGTCTGGGTCTCAAACCCACATCTTCTGCTTAGCACTGCACAGATGTTACTGCTTGAGCCACTGTGCCAGCCCTGGACAGGGTTTTTTTTTTAAAGCTAATCTCAAACTCAATATTGTCTACACCTAGCATGAACTCTCTAATGTAGACAGCACCTCCAGCTTCCCTCCCTTCTTCCCAAGTTTATTCTTATCCCTGTGTCTTTTGGTAGAACTGAAACATGACCCAGAAAATCTATGATTATGTTATCAAGCCAACAGTTGTCATGAGCTGTACCTTGACGTAAATGGCATTTCCAGTGAAGCGAAGCATGGACCTGCATAAAAGAGTCTCTTAAAGTTAGTAAGTTAAAAGCTTCCATGAAATATGCCATTACATTCAGAAACAAACTCCTAACCCTTACTCACTTGTTCAGTACCCTTATTTTATCATTCCCACCTTAGTAATTTCCTTATCCCTTATTTGTTCTGTTTGTCTGTCCTAATTAGATTGTAAGCTCTGTAGAGCAGGGACTGTCTCTTCATGTCCAATGTGCAGCGCTGCGTACGTCTAGTAGCGCTATAGAAATGATAAGTAGTAGGAGTAGGAGTACTGACCTAATATTTCTTTTTCCCCTTTTTTTTATGCTTTCTGTCTTTCTGGAAGGATAATAACTCTCCAAAAAGGCTATGTGAATTCATCACATTTAGTATGAAGTAATGAAATATGAATATCTCAGAATTAAAATTAGAAACATTGGGTCAGTGTTTTCAGAGAACTGAGTCTCCCCCCTCTCCCCCACAAAAAAAATCCCATCGCTTTCTGTGGGAAACAGTTTAAAGTTGTAGAGCACTGACCAATGCTTCATTCCAAAAGCTCTTCCCCCACGTTTCCAGCTCTTAGCTACAGAGCAACGCAGGCAGAGTTGCAAAGCAAAATAACTGACACATCGGGCAAAGAGGAGTCTTTAAATGCACCTTGAAAGCTATCTCCTTCACACTTCAAAAGATGCACACACTCCCTCCACACCCAAAACTCCTCATAACTCCCCCAAACATCATACACACACACACAAATATCTGCCCATAACTATAGACTCACACATCAACTCCCACACACAATACACACATACCCTCCATCCACATTAACACTCACACACTAACCTACACACATACACATCCATCGTCTCAAGCAATCAAATACCTCAAACACATCTACCCATCCTCCCACAATATATATACCCACACTCTCCATACCCATGTGTACTATACACATACAGCCCCATTTTTCCTCACAAATTCCCCTCACATACCAGCAATTATTCCCTACACTAGCCTTTGAGCCCGTAAAAACGGGCTATTATAGGAAGGGGGGAGGGTTGAAAGCCCCTCCCCCCGCACCGCCGAGTTCGCCGCTCCCCCCCCCCTGGAGCCGTCGCCACCCACCCTCCACCTGGTCGGGCCCTCGCTCCGCTACTGAAACAGCGAGGGTCCGGGAACGCAGCACTGAGCTCTGCTGAGCAGCCGACGTCGGCCTTCCAAGTTCCTTCTTCTTCTCTGCTTGTCCCGCCCTCGTGTGACATAACGTCGTCGAGGGTGGGACACAGGCAGAGAAGAAGAAGGAAGGCCGACGGCAGCTCAGCAGAGCTCAGTGCTGCGTTCCCGGACCCTCGCTGTTTCAGTAGTGGAGCGAGGGCCTGACCGGGTGGAGGGTGGGTGGCGGCGGCGACTCCGGGTGGGGGGACCGTTAGCGACGGCGGTGTCCCTCCCTTGCAAATGTGCAGTACAGACCCTCTCTGTTCCGCCCCCGTCATCACGTATTGACTCGGGGGCGGGGCAGAGAAGGTCTCTACTGCACATTTGTGAGTGACTACGACACTCGCCTTTTATATATATTGATATACTCTACACAAACACACATAAAATAGTTATGCCTTACCTCAGGTGCTTTCAACCCAGTCTTTGGGGCATACCCAGCCAGTCGGGGGTTTTAGGATATCCCCACTGAAGGACCTGTTTGAAAACCTCTGCCTTACCTTATAACAGTGGTTCTCAGACTTATTTTGAGTTGGGGCACACCTGATGGACAGTGCACATATAGATGACACACTGCATCCATGACCCTCACAAACCTTTGGACTGACACATTATAGCAATTTTTAAGAATTAAATGTAAATATGATCCACAGCTACAAAAACCCTACTTCCTCCAATCAACAGCTGCAGATCAGAACTAGGGCATTTCTTGATAGAGATCATTATACAAAAAATATTCTGATTTTCATATCATCTGAGTAATAGCAACATAAATCTCTACTCTACCAGGTACATTGTAAAATACAAAACCTGAAAAAAAAATCTAACATAAGTGTAGCATACCTGCCATACAACAGTAGCATCAATTCCTATGATTCAAACAGCAAAAATCCTATCCACAAATATGCATCACTACCATTATTGCACTGGGCCCTGGAAAACCAATACACCTACTACTGGTAAAAGAACAAGTGGGACTGCTACAGATCTCTACACAAAAAGTACACGTAAATAGAATATTGCACATCAGTCACACTCAAAGCACAGAGAAACCTGTCCCAAAAACAGAACAAGGGATCACAAATTTGAAATAGAAATATGGAGACAAAAATTAAACTAGGAACCCCCAAAATTCAAACCTGGCACATACTGCAACACTGGAGAAACAAGAAAAAGAAATGAATCTCCTTTTGTACTGAACAAATACAAAGACAGCTGTGATGCATATTTCTAAAAGCTAGCATATTCCAATTAATACATTCAAAATAAAACATTTTTTCCACTTTTTTATCTGAGCATTTTATTTTTCAATCATGTTGGTGTCAGTTTCTCTTTTCTGCTTCTGCTGTCCATTTCTCATTTTTCCTTTGTCCTCCTGTCTTTTCCATTCCCTCACTACATCTGTCTGAAATATCAATCTTTTAGCTGTTCCGTTCCTTTCATTCTTTCCTGCTTCTCTCCATTCATATGTCACCCTCTTTTCACCCTCATGTTCTCTATCTCCTTCTTTTTTATTTTCACCTATCAACTTTCCATTTCTTTCTCTTACCTTGTAACCAAGTGCATGCAGTCATAGCAAAGGTATTAAGACAATGTGGAAACTCAAAAGGGTTAAAGCTTATTTTAACAAGAATTCCTTCAGATTGCTTGTCCAAACTCTGACCTTTCACAATTGGACTACTGTAATGCAATCTATGTAGGTAGCTATAGCTCTATGCTCAAATTACATCAGACTGCACAGAATATAGCTGCTCGCCTAATTAGCAGGGTACCTAGGCTTAAAAAGGTATCTCCTTTATTCATTGCATTACATTGGCTCCCTATCAGAGCCCGTATAATGTTGAAAGCTTGTACCTTAATCTTCAAAATTTTGTTTGGAATGGCATCAGATTACATGACGGACCTAATTGTTTTGTCGGCTAGGAATGCAAAACCAACATCAAGAGCAGTAAAAAAGTAATTTGTAAGACTGTTCATACAGCTGGTTTTAGTTATCAAAGTTCTAAATGGTGGAATCTAATTCCAAAAGAAATTAG
The DNA here is from genome assembly GCF_901765095.1 of Microcaecilia unicolor. NCBI lineage: Eukaryota > Metazoa > Chordata > Amphibia > Gymnophiona > Siphonopidae > Microcaecilia > Microcaecilia unicolor. The sequence goes on along the minus strand of NC_044031.1, from coordinate 676,373,619 downwards.
AAGCAAAAGTACCTATTTTCAATTCAGGAAAGCACTAAAAACTCATTTGTTCAAAGAATGTTTCTCAATTAATTGTTAACTAAACACTACAGTCTATGGTATGCAATTTGTTATATTATTGTTATCTGTAAGCCACATTGAACTGAGACTTGTTTTGGATAATGTGGCATATAAGAATAGATAAATAATACAAGTAAGAACTTGTGTAGAGAGAGAACTCCTGCTGACTAGAAGGAAATGTACTATTCTCTGTTGGCAATCTGCAGGCCTTCCTTCCATTCCTTGCTTTATTTATCCGCTTGGCCTTATCTGTAGCTGCAGCAGCAATCTATCAATACACAAAGTGTTGATTAAGTAATTTATTTAAATGAACTCTACAGTCAGAAGCTTTAACTCAGTTCTTGCTGACTGCCTTCTAGGCATAGTAAAACATATTTTCTTTTCTATAATGTTTATGAGCCTGGTATTCAAAGGATTTATGTTCCTAACTTCGAAAATTATAGGCCAGATTCTATATTTGGCACTGAAAAATCAGCGCCAAAGGAAAACACAGCTATGAGTATTTTATAAATTGTTCCTAAAGTTAGATGTAGTTTATAGGATATGCATAGCGCTGTCCATGTGACTAAAATTTAGGCACAGCCATTTACACCAATGAAAAGCTGGTGTAAATGCCCATGCCTAATTTTAGATGCAGAACAGGTCATTCTATAACTGCGTAAATTGTAGGAACACCCATAATCCACCCATACTCCTCCCATGGCCACGTCCCCTTTTAAGATCCGCGCAGTACAATTTACATGGACTGCTTTATATAATACGTTTAGTGAGTAGTGTATATAAATCCTAATTAGTGCCAATCTTTAATTCCCTTACCTCTTAGTTGTTCTGTCTATCTGTCTGTCTGCTTGTCTGTCCTACTTAGATTGTGAGCTCTTTGAGCAGGGACTGTCTTTTTATATATGATGTACAGCGCTGCGTATGCCTTGTAGCGCTATAGAAATGATAAGTAGTAGTAGTAGTTAACATCCAATTATTGGCGCTGATTGGCTTGTTAACCAATTGAGTTGTGTGCGCAAATCAGAATACGCCCAGATTGGCATGCAAAACTCTAGTTGCACTATATAGAATTGGGGGGGGGGGTATACACCTAAATTGGCCTTTTTGAAAACTTACTAGTGCCGAGTGCCTAAATTTATATTCATAATCTCACTAAACTTCTAAGTTTAAGAGCATAAAAAGTGGATGGAAAAGACAGAAAAAAGATAGGAGTTTATCAGTGATTTTCAGCACTAGCCCTGGGATTCTATATATTGTGCTTTAGTTTCCATATGAAAATCAAAGTGTGTTCTATAATAATGCACATAACTTAATTGTTTCACTAGCTAATCAGCGCTAATTGGTTGCTAACAAGCAATTATCAGCACTAATTAGCATTAATATTTATGTACACAACTCACTGTGTACTCTAATATGGTAAGTGTAAATTTTAAATGGTATAGTTAAAAAGGGGGCGTGGCCATGGGCAGGGCATGGTCATTTCTAAAATGTATGAGTGTTATAGAATACACCTGCTCTATGCCTAATTTAGGAATTGTGATTTACACCAAGTAAAACATGGCTAAATGGACGTGACTAAATTTGGTCGCGTGGAGAGGCACTCGGCATAATTCTATATACCACAAGGAAATGTAAGCTATTCTATAAAATCTAGGCATACCGTAGAGTAGTGTTTCCCAAATCCGGTCCTGGAGTACCCCTTGCCAGTCAGATTTTCAGGATATCCACAATGAATATGCATGAAGTTGATTTGCATACATTGCCTCCATTATATGCAAATCTTTCATGCATATTCATTGTGGATATCCTGAAAACCTGACTGGCAAAGGACCAGACTTGGGAACCAGACTCTAGGACCAGACTTGGGGAAACTGCTGTAGAGAATACGTCTAGGCATATTATTTTTCTGCACAGAATTTACAGGTGCCATATATAGAATCCAGCCCTAGGCTCATAAATTAGGCTCATAAATATAGGCAAACAAATGGCTGTCCTAAGTTTATAAGCATAATTTTTAATCTCCTAAATTAAGATGAATTTTTTCAGCTGAAAATAGAGCACAAAATTTAGGAGCTGAACTTAGGAGCATACATTTAGTTGCTCTTTATTTGAATATCAGGCCCTATGTTTTTTGCTTTGGTTGCTGGATAGAATTTTATGGCTACATTTATGGGAAATGTTATCTATTCTTTTCTGCTTTGAAACCGCAAAGTGATATTGTGCAGTAGTAGAGCTCAAGGGAGGCAATTTTATAACAAGTTTCCTAGGTTGGTAGGCCAAGAAGTCACCTATTTAAAGCCTATTTTATAAAAATACATAAAGGGCCTTTTACTAAGTTCTGTTGAGCAGCTAGCATGGGTTTTACTGTGCAGTAGAGGCATTTTTTTTAATTAAGGGGGGAAATTTATCAATGTGGGCTACCTTTAAGAAAGGCTATTTTACTGTTAACCCCAGTTATTAATAATTAGGTCTCATTGAATAAAATGGAAACCTGTACTAAAATAGCATGAGTTAGTGGTGAAATAACAGTCTTAATGGTAGCCCGCCTTGATAACTATTCCCCTAAGTCAGAAATTCCAAGTTATACCTACTATTTGTGGTGCTGTCTAGGCATACACCCCCCCACCAATATTCAGCCAGCAGCACTGTCTGCCACCAGCATTAAACACTGTCTGCCACCACTGTCTGCCACCAGCACTAAACTTGGTTAGTCAATGCTGAGCCATTTCCATGCTGTTTTCACTTTTGACAGCAGCAACCTAAATAAGCAGTTTAGCCAATATTCAGCACTAGCTGGTTAAGGGGCCCTTTTACTTAGGCAAAGGGGGGGCTAACATGCGGGTAGTATGTGCCAAATCAGCAGTGCCGACGGGCTAACACATGCGCCAGGTGGTAATTCTGAGTTTGGCGCAGGACGAAACCTACAGTAGAAAATAATTTTTCATTTTCTACCATGGGGGCATTCCCAGCTATAATAAGCAGTTGGCACATGCTGCATGGTTATCATGCGGGTAGCATGTGAGCCCTTCCTGCTAAGTCAATGGGTTTCAGTAAGGGCTCGGGCCGTAAATAGGCATGTGCTAGTTTTAATTTCAGCACAGGACCATTTCTCAGTTCATTAAAAAAAGCTCTTTTTCCCATCCACAGTAAAAAATGGCGCAGCGTGCACCCAAAACACATGCCCACACTACCGCAGGCCATTTTTTACCATGGCTTAGTAAAAGGACCCCTAAGTGCTTAGTGGTTAAAGATAGGCCTGCTATTTATGCAGCTTATTTTAACCTCTAAATATAGTTGGTTTGGCGCTGAATATCTGCGCCTAATCAGTTATATCATGGGATATAGCTGGTTAGCGGTTAGCTGCTAACTGCAGATATTCAGTGGGAGATAACCAGTTATCTCCCACTGAATATCCGTGGTTAAGCGCTAAAACACTATTTAACCAGCCAGGAGCTGTTCCTTGCTGGTTAAATAGTTTTGAATATCGGGCCCACAATTTTTATATTAGTGGTTGAAAATTGCTGCTTTGATGTATAAGTTATGGGGTTGATATTCAGCATGGTTCAAGCAAGCAGGAGAGGCTCCTGCCTGCTTATATTACGCTGAGTGGGCCAGCTGTTGATATTTAGCAGCTAAAGAGGTTAGGGCTCTTCAGCTTGGAAAAGAGATGGTTGAGTGGGAGGATTTGATTGAGGTCTATAAAATCCTGAGTGGTATAGAATAGGTAAAAGTGAATCGATTTTTCACTCTTTCAAAAAGTGCAAAGACCAGAGGACACTCAATGAAATTACATGGAAATACTTTTAAAACAAATAGGGGGGAAATATTTTTTCACTCAAAGAATATTTAAGCTCTGGAACTCGTTGCTGGAGGATGTGGTATCAGCATATCTAGGTTTAAAAAAAAAGTTTGGACAGGTTCCTGGAGGAAAAGTCCATAGTACTTGTGACCTGGGTTGGCCATTGTTGGAAGCAGGATACTGGGCTAGAGGAACCATTGGTCTGACCCAGTATGGCTATTCTTATGTTCTTATGTGTAGTGCCACTGACTATCAGCTTTAACCACTTATATGGAATCCAGGCAGTACCGGAGAGATCCGGGGGGGCAAAGTCAAAGGAGGAGCCAGAAGTTATGTGGTAACTGCATGGCAATATTCTGGAAAAGCCCCCACCAGTTAGCACACAGGCATTGAACTCACCATGTACCTATTTCTGCATCTAATATGTGGTAAGTGCAAAACTTTACTTCATGTTAGTAAAAGGCTTCTTAAGTTACGTGCCTAAATTTGTCCCCTATTTTCAGTCAAACCCAGTAACAAAGCTACCAAGTCTAGCAAGCTAATTGCCCAGGAGCTGTGGAAAGAAGGGGGGAAAAAAATCTGCTTTCTTCTCTAATTCATTGTGTATAACATGACCCAATGATTTCCTGAATCCCAAAGCTACTGTAGACATTTGAATAGACTAATGGGTATACGGGGTAACTTCATAACAAGATGCCCATGTGAAAAGCCCATCAAAACACCTACTTTTACATAGGCAACATGGGTGCTAATGCACTTTTATAACACAGGCTCACAAAGCTATTCCCAATAGCGCACAACTTCTCTTGCACAAAGTTACACCTGCTACTTTACATATGTACAACTGTATTTTATACGATACATGCATAGATCAGAACTCCACTCCCCTCCCCCCCAACTCATCTCCACTCAAACTATGCTCCCCAGAATGGCTATGCATGGTGCACATAGAGGTATGCACATTGTTGTTGACATACATACATGTATACATGTAGTCAGCTGTGCAATTTTATAAGGACCTTTTTCTGCATATAAAACATATTTTATACAAGGCAAATGATTTATAAAATTATGCCCATAATTTGGAAAGTGGTCTAAATCCCTCCTTAGCATAGAATCAGTGAGATATATTTTACATGTATTTTATTGTAAACCACCCAGAAGGTTTTTACCATTGGTGCAGTATATTAGATCTAAATAAACATGAAACATGAAACTTGAGCACATAGAAAAGTGAATCCCAAAACATACATTATATAGTGATGTTAGGGACAACATCCTCTGTGCATTTGTGACCAGATTCCATAAGATTTCTCAATACCTGTCCTGCTTCATGTGTGAAAGTACTGGAAAAAGAAGTAGCCTCGGAGACCCTCATCTCCCAGAGCTAGTTATTCAACTCATGCAAAGTTGTATTGGAAGATGATTAGAGCTAACCCTCACCCCTTCCCATCTCTGTTTGCAGTATTACTGTGGCATTGTGTTTGCCACCAGTTCAGTTGTGCTGGAAACCAAGTTGACCTGCAAAGCCCCTAATTCTTTGAGATACTGCAGTAGTGGAGGACAAGATAAATTAAACCTATATCTTCATCTAGCTTCTCTCCTGCTTCCATTATCCCAGTTTCCTGAGATACCACAGCACTCAGCTTGCCTTAAATAGAAGTGTTTGAACATACAGATACCAATATGTAGTCTTCCTGTCTGCATGCCTCTCAGCAGTCTCATAGAAGAAATGCTATTATAATTGGCAACTCAAGTATTAGGAATGTAGGTAGTTGGGTGGCTGACAGGCATGGAGGTCACTGGTATCTTACCTACCAAATGTAAAGGTAGTGGCAGGCCTAGATTTAGGGATAAACAACATAAGAAACTGCCTCTGGTGCCACATTTTGATAGGTGCTGGAGCACTGTATCCTCTGGACATGATATTGCCTTTTTTACCACTGCCCCAATGCAGCAGTAGAGCACTGAAAGCAGAAATCCAGCTGGGGTCTGCCTGTCTTAGTGCTCCAACAGGCCCTGTGAAGTACCTTCCTTCTTCTTCCATGGGTTTTCTATTACCATGGAAACCCATCTGAAACAGTGGGATGCCTCAGGGCCTTTCAGAGCACTAAGGAAGGCAGGTCCCATACTGGATTTTTACATTCCACACTCTGTTAGTGCCAATGATAAGAAAAGCAACAGCAGGCCAGAAGGTGAGGGAGAAACCAAGGGAATGATCTGGCAGTGGATATAAAGGCTTATAAGTTAAATCTGGCACTGAGTAATGGATTTCATATATCACCTAGATTGGATCTTATGGGATGCTGTGAAGGAGCCAGTTATTGTGGTGCATATGGGTGCCAACTAGAGAGTTGCACGGGGACAGAAATCTTACCCGTCCCCGCCCGTCCCCGCTGGAATCTTACCCGTCCCCACCCATCCCCACTGGAATCTTACCCATCCCCACCCATCCCCGCAAAAATTTAAACCATCCCAACCCGTCCCCACCCGTCCCCGTAAGAATTTAACCCATCCCCACCCATCCCCGTAAGAATTTAATAGTACATAAAAGAAAGTTCCAGTCAGCTCCCTCAGTCTCTCTCTGGATTTGAGCCACAGCACTGTAGGCAAGGAAGGAACGGAAGTTGGAACTTGGAACACTCTGGTGCGCACATGTAAGATTTGTCTCTGATTCACTGGCAGTGTGTGCTGAGAGGTCGCCACATGCACGTGCCAGTACGTCAGGTGACATCTGATTCTCGTGCCTGTGTCAGAGCTGAGGTCTGTGCACCAGCCTGGGAGCAAAGAGGATTAATAGTAACATAGTAAGTGACAGCAAATAAACCTGAACGGTCCATCCACTCTGCCCAATAGTCACACTCATGATCAATTCATCATTAAATCAACGAGTGTGATATTATATACTTGATTATGGTCTCTCTTTCGTGTTTCTGGAACAAAGACCACAGAAGTCTATCTGGCCCTATCCTTTTGTTCCAACTACTAGAGTTGCCGTTGAAGCCTACTCCAGTCTATTCATCTTCTCATTTGTGGGACACAGACCGTAAAAGTCTGTCCAGCACTGTCCTCATGTTCCAGCCACTGAAGTTGCTGTCTAAGCCCTTTCCAGCCCATCCTAAACCAGAATTCCATATATTAGACACAGACCATACAAGTCTCCCATCAGCTCTAGTTCATCACAGCCAGAGTTGCCATCTAAGTGTCACTTGACATATCCACACACATGCAGCCATTTAAGGTTAGCTTTTATATAACTTCCATTTTCTAATTAGAGATCCTCTGTGTTCATCCCACGCCTTTTTGAATTCCGTCATCATTTGTGACTCTACCACCTCCTTAATGGAAGACTTTCCACATTTATGCTGTTAAAGCAAGGAAGAAGAGGAGGAGGAGGAGACAGCACTCAAATAAATTGGTATTCGGTAGATGAGAGGTTGGTGCAGGTGCAGCTTACACTTCTACGGGAAGCCCACAGAACTGGTTCCATCCCCGTGGGAACCCCGCAGGAACTGCCTCCGTCCCCGCGGGAACCCCGCAGAACTGCTGCCATCCCCGCGGGAACCCCACAGGAACTGCCTCCGTCCCCGCGGGAATCCCGCGGGTTCCGCGGGATTCCCGCGGGGACGGAAGCCGTGCAGCTCTCTAGTGCCAACAACATAGGAACCTGCAGGAAGGAGGCTCTGAAGGTTAAATTTAGGCTTTTATGTAGGAACTTGAAATCCACAACCTCCAAGGCGGTATTTTATGAAATGCTTCCCATTCCATGTGCAGACCCCTTAAAGAAGACAGAGCTCTGGAGCCTCAATACATGGATGAGACAATGGTGCAAAGAAAAGGGATTTAAATTTGTTAGGGAGGGAAAGAGAAACCTGTTTTATGGCTATAAATTAGTTTCAGCAGCCTCCAACTTCCCCATAATTTCCCATAGTAATTCCAAAATTATGGGCTTTAGTGGGATCCTTTTTCAATCCAGAGGTGAATCAACTCTTGATAATAAGCAACCAGGATACATTTTGTATGGTTGCCAGGTAGAGAGGTGCTTTCATTAGAAGAAATAAATAAACACAAACATAAATGAAATAAGAAACTTCGTGTTTCATTTTCTTTGATTTTCAAAATAAAAATTCCATTTCATTTCTTTTTCATTTCACTTCATTTTTGAAAGGGAATCCATCCCCAAAGAAAGAAAGACTCATTTCCTCTCATGTTACCCCATTAATCAGTTTTCATCACAGGATGGGAATGATTCCCATTTTTCCTGCCCTGCTGCTGATGTATTCCAAAGTGAAAAAAAGAAAAGAGATGTGCAATGTTCCCCTCCCTCCCCCAAAAAGAAAATGCCACATTTTTCAGGTTGTGCATTCCTGGATGACTTTTTTTTTAAATTTAAATAATATTCTTATGTGTTCCCCATTTGCTGGGAAGACTTGTCTAAGTTGAATAAGAGCTTCTAATGGGAATGTTAATACATTTCCATTAACAGTTCATAATCTTTAAGAAACTTGCAGGATTTTGTAAAACTATGCATTAAATTCTGCAGAATCGAGTGCCATTCAAGAGCAATTTGCAAACTTTAAACTGTTCACTTAGATTTTCTTCAGTTATTTTTGTGATGAATATTCTGCCTGGCACATTTAACTCTGCAAGTCTTATGCATCAGTGCTCAAAAGTAATTGTCACTCTGTACAAACCTAAACGTCTGTTCAACAAAGAAGTAATTATGCATATTATAATGCAGAATAACATTATGGGGACAATTTTCTAACCTCCTAGGGCAGAGGTGGGCAAGCACTGTTCTCGAGGGCCACAACCCATTCGGGTTTTCAAGATTTCCACAATGAATATGCATGAGATCGATTTGCATGTACTGCTTCCATTGTCTGCAAATATATCTCATGCATATTTATTGTTTATTGCTAGTCACACTCTCACCCCTAAACAATTACTCACACTAAAACTCACACATCAACCATCAAATCCCTTGGGATTTTCAAACATAAGGACTGAAAAATACATCAATTGTTCCACATATCTTATAGTCCACACCATATCTTCTCTGATACAACCTCCATGGTTGAGACCGGATGATTTCCTGTAAAGAGAGTTTGATCCATACATATCCCTGTGTTGAGAGGAAAAGGGAGTAGTGAAGATTTTACATCTGTTGGCGATTAAGACACTGTTTTCATCATCAGGACTGAGTCTGAATTGATGAAACACTGGACATTTTTTGGAACACAGTCTTTTGGAATGCACTGTGTGGACAATAGATTTATTGGAGATCTAACAACCATGGAGGTTGAAGATATGATGTGGACTATAAGATATGTGGAACAATTGATGTATTTTTCAGTCCTTATGTTTGAAAATCCCAAGGGATTTGATGGTTGATGTGTGAGTTTTAGTGTGAATAATTGCTTAGGGGTGAGAGTGTGACTAGCAATAAAGAGTAGCTAGATTTGTGTATGTAATACACGCTTGACTACTTATATTGAGTGTAACCCTTAGAGTGATAACAAGAATACATATTTATTGTGGAAATCTTGAAAATCCGAATGGGCTGTGGCCTCGAGGACTGTAGTTGCCCTAGCGAGTTTTCATGTGTCCGGGTACCTGCAGCTAATTTTTAAAGGTAAATTCCTCATGAAGGGACCCTGTTTTTTTCAATTAGAATTTTCAAAAACATTTGTATAAGAAATACAATAAGGAAAAGACTAATCCAAAAGCAATACTTCAACTAAACAAGAAAGGCACTAAGGGGTCCTTTTACCAAGCTGCGGTAAAAAGGGCCCTGCAGTAGTGGTGGGGACCGTTTTTCTTGTGTGCCAGGGCCCTTTTTCCCACAGCGGGTAAAAAGCTTCTTCCCCAAAATGGCCATGTGGTAAGATTACTCTTACTATGTGGCCATGCAGTGCGGAGCACTTACCGCCAAGGGCTCCCGCGCTACCCTGGCGGTAACCAGGTAACCCTCTGCAATATATATATTTTTTAAATCCAGCAGTGCTGGAAATGGCACGTGCTGGAGGCAGAACTACCGCCAGCCACCGTGTTCTGCCTCCAGCATGTGCCATTTCCAGCACTGCTGGATTTAAAAAATATATTTATTTATTTGTTGCATTTGTATCCCACAATTTCCCACCTATTTGCAGGCTCAATGTGGCATACATAGTACTGTAAAGGTGATTGCCAGTTCCAGTATATCAGTTACAAAGTGATGTAGTGGTAGAATAAGGTTCATGTGTGATAGACACAATAGTGAATCGTAGAGAGGAGGAGTTGTGTTATGTCCATTACTCTCTTTGGTTTCGATTGTGCTGCTGGGTTTAGGCATTTAGGTTGAGTCGGTAGGGTATGCCTTTTGAACAGGTTAGTTTTTAGTAATTTCCGGAAGTTTAGGTGGTCACAGGTTGTTTTCATGGCTTTTGGTAATGCGTTCCATAGTTGTGTGCTTATGTAGGAAAAGCTGGATGCATAAGTTGATTTATATTTGAGTCCTTTGCAGTTTGAGTAGTGGAGATTTAGGTATGTTCGTACTGATCTTGTTGTGTTTCTGATTGGTAGGTCTATGAGGTCTGTCATGTATCCCGGGGCTTTGCCGCAGATGATTTTATGAACTAGGGTGCAGATTTTGAAAGCAATACGTTCTTTGATTGGGAGCCAGTGCAGTTTATCTCGGAGGGGTTTGGCGCTTTTGAAAAGCGTCTTTCCGAATATGAGCCTGGCAGCCGTGTTTTGAGCGGTCTGAAGTTTCTTTATGATTTGTTCTTTACATCCCACATAGATACCGTTACAGTAGTCTACATGGCTAAGTACTATTGATTGTATAAGGTTGCGAAATGTATCCCTCGGGAAGAATGGTTTCATACGTTTGAGTTTCCATATTGAATGGAACATTTTCTTTATATATACTACAGAGGGTTACCTGGTTACTGCAGCGGTATTTCCGGGTTGCCACACGGCAACCCTTTAGTAAAAGAGTCCCTAAATATAACCACACTCAAGTCTTGTCCATATCTAGGAAAGAGAGTGTGAGTGATTACTTCAAACAGAAAGAAGACAAAATATATCAAGCAGCTTAAGAGGTAACAAAATCCCCTCACTTTTTAGAAGCCTTATCACATCATACTAACCTAACTAGCTTTAATTATTCCCTTGACCATAATCTATTAAATATATTTCCAGAGGTGAGGGATCAAAAAACAAAAATCTCTTCTCCTGGTGTTGTATCACATATCTACAGGGGACGCGTAGAAAAAAAAGTTGCACTCAAGGCCAAAACCTTTGATTTTCATCCACTGCTGAGTTGAGCACGTAACATCTGGAAAGATCTGTATAGTCTGCCCACAAAACTGCACATTTTTAACTTTAAAGTATAATTTCATTATTTTTAATTTATCCATCTTTTAATAAAGCTTAGCACATGCTAATGGACATTTTTGTATGCTAAGTGCCACAAAGAACAGTGGCGTAGGAAGGGGGGGCGGTGGGGTGGTCCGCCCCGGGTGCACGCCGCTGGGGGGAGTCGGCACCGCTGGTTACCTGCTCTCTCTGCCCCGGAACAGGTTACTTCCTGTTCTGGGCAGAGAGAGCAGGGAACCAATGGAGCCGACGCAGCTCCCAGCGACGACATGCACTTGGCGGGGCGGAGCGCCAGTGGTAATAATGCACTCCGGGGGGGGGGGTGCGCAACGGTGATCTGCCCCGGATGTCAGCCGCCCTCGCTACGCCACTGACAAGGAACATAGATATAAAATAGGACATGCAGCATTTAGCGCTAGCTAATGTCCGTTAGTACACCCTAAGCTTTAGTAAAAGGGCCCTAAAGTTTCTATTTGAAAATTTAGGCCTGAGAGGACCAGCAGCAGGTCCAAAATACATATAGTAGAATACACACAGATTTCAAAATGAAAACCCCTTGAATGCATTGCCTTTCCTGCGATAATCCATCTCAACCTCTTTGTCTTCAGGTGAAAGAGCATGAATACCTTCAGCTGCTGAGTGGAAAGCAATTTTCCGCCTGGGAAACTTACCTGCATAATTGGAGTAGTCTAGTGGTATTTGCAGTAGGGCTTTGATCCTGGCAAACTGGCTTCAATTCCCACTGCAGCATCTTGTGACTCTGGGCAATTCACTTAGGGGTCCTTTTACTAAGTTGTGGGGAAAAGGGCCCTGTGGTAGCAGTGGGGGCTATATTTCCCGCATGCCAGGGCACTTTTTCCTGCAGCGGGTAAAAAGCCCCCCCCTCCCCCCAAAAATGGCCATGTGGTAATATTACTCTTACTGCGTGGCCATGTGGCGGGAAGAACTTACCATCACCCATTGATGTGGCAGTAAGGGATCTCGCGCTACTCCTGTGGTAACCCCCTGTGGTATATATTTTTTTAAATACAGCAGCGCTGGAAATGGTGTGTGCAGGAGGCAGAACTACTGCCAGCAGTTGTGTTGGGCTGGCGGTAGTTCTGGTTTGCCACACAGCAACCCTTTAGTAAAAGGGCCCCTAAACCCTCCATTGCCTAAGGTACAAACAAAAGTACCTGTATTATTATTATTATTAATTATTAATTACATTTGTACCCCGCGCTTTCCCACACATAGCAGTTTCAATGCGGCTTACATAGTAAATAGAATTACAAAGTCTTGAAGGAGAATGTTACAAGTTGTAGTAAACATAATAGTAGTGGGGTTTTGAGGATATGTAAACTGAGCATGGAGAGGTAAACAAAGATAGGATGAGCAAAAGGAGGAGAGGGGCTAAGGAGTAGGAAGGATGGAGAGGCAGTGGCGTACCAAGGGGGGACGGTGGGTGCGGTCCGCCCCGGGTGCACGCCGCTGGGGGGGTGCCGTGCGCCTGTCCGCTACATTCGTTCTGTGCTCCCTCTGCCCTGGAACAGGTTACTTCCTGTTCCGGGGCAGAGGGAGCATGGAAACGAACGAAGCGGACAGGCACGTGGCACCCCCCCCCCCCAGCGGCATGCACCCGGGGGAGGGTTCCTTCGCCGGGGGGGTGTCCTTTCGCCGGAGAGAGGTCACGCTGCACCCGGGGGGGGGGGGGGCGCTGCACCTGGGGGGCAGGGCGCATCGGCGATCCGCCCCGGGTGTCAGCCCCCCTAGGAACGCCACTGTGGAGAGGAAGAGATTGTGGAATGAGCATAAGGAGATTGTGAGACATGGTCAAAGGTATAATAATCGTCGGGGCAGGAATCATGTGGGTGGGCTTAAAAAGTTAAGTTGGGTCAATGGGTAAGCTTTCTTGAAGAGATGGGTCTTCAACATTTTTCTGAATGGTAGATGGTCGTTGATTGTTCGGATGGATCTTGGCAGAGCGTTCCAAAGCTGGCTGCCCAAAAAGGAGAAACTGGATGCATAGGAGGTCTTGTATTTAATACCTTTGCAGTATAATATATAATATGTAAACTGCTTAGATTGTAACCACAAAAAGACAGCATATCAAGACCCATCCCTTTGCCTTTACTTAGTTACCCGAGCAAATTCCTATCAAAATTGTCCTCTATATGAGGGCTTTCATAGGGAACTTATAGGAGTACAGAATGATAATTACCACCTCTATTGTTAAAAATGAGAAATGTGTTTATTCAGTTTTAAGACTTTGTCAAATGTACTAAAGGTTTTCTTTTCATTTTTTATCGTAAGACTTCCATCCACTCAGAAATGTTTCTTTTTTTATTACAGGCTTTTCCAAGTATATTCATTTTCCTATCGGCATTAGTTGGCGTCAGATGTTAATAGATGTGCACAGTGAAATATATATACACTGAGGATGTTGCAGTGATTCATGATGCCATGAATCCACTTTGTCTTATCATGATACGTTTATGGAAAACTGAACAGTTTGTTGACCTAAAACTCCTTTGCTTCTGTCTTATAAATATATTTAATACAGGATCATTCATTGTATTTTAACAGGCAGTTTAATATTCCTCTTTTCCTAATGCTCGTAATAAAATCATGTCTATAATGGAGTCAGGCAACAAAGGGGTCCTTTATCAAACAGTGGTAAAAAGTGACCTTATAGGTCCCCTACACAGGTCATTCCTGTGCACTAAGGCCATTTATACCACTGGGATAAAATGGCTGATTTTGCTATTTTTTTAAAATTAATGGCCACGTGCTAATTTTCCCATTAGCACGTGGCCATTAGCGCGTGAGCCTCTACTGCCATCTATTTTGTAGGTGGTAATGACTCGCGTGCTAAACCTGTGCTAATTGGTTAGTCCACGCAATGCACTAACCCCCAGATCCTATATATGGTGCCTTAAGCTGTGTGTGCTAATTTGGCTGCAAGGCCAAACTGCACATGCAACTTAATCAATCAACAAGCCAATCAGCACTGATAATTGGTACTTAACCACCAATTAGCAGCACTAATTGGCTTTAATTAGAATTTACATGCACAACTTTCTAGGCGTATTCTATAACACAGTGCATGTAAATTCTAATGTGCACAGTCAAAAAGGGTGTGTGGCCATGGGCATAGAATGGGCAAGTTATGGGCATTTCCAAAAACTATGTGTACTGTTATGGAATATACCTGATCTGCACCTAACTTGGTGCAGGTACTTAGGCCTAGTTTTAGGTGGCCCAAATAGGTGTGCCTAAATTTTAGTTGCAAGAATGGCACGTGAGCATATTGTATAAACTACATGTAACTTTAGGCGTAGTTTATAGAATCATGTTAACCACATGGTTTTTTGGCACTGATATTTAAGGCGCCATATATAGAATTCCCCCTAAGCGATTAGTGCAGAACACGCCCACTCTATGCCCACAGACCTGCCCCCAGCGCTAAAAAATGAATGTTATTTTTTAGTGCATGGGTAGCGCATGCACAGTCCCAAATTACTGCAGGACGCCTCAACGCACCCTGTGGCAAGCCATTTTTTGCTTTAGTAAGCACACGTTAGTGCTTACCACAGCTTTGTAAAAGGGCCCCAAAATGTTAACCTACCGCCATCCCTCAGGGCACAGTTTATCAGTCTTAGCCTAGAGGACACCCAGAAACAGACACCCAGAACTTACTTGTAATGTTAATGTTATGAACTCCGCCCCTCAGGAGCAGACCACGCCCAATTTCCAAATAAAATTTCTTTCGAACTGTAGTCAGTGACCTGTATCCGGGCTGTCTGACTCCCAAAGGACGGTGTCCACACCAAAATATAGGAAAGGTTATAGGAAAGGAGGTAATTTAGGGAAATAAGGATAGAACAAGGGAAAATATAAGGTACAACAATTACTAAACCAAATAACCAGCCCTCAATAAACTTTAAAATTTAACAATTTATTGTCAGATAAACAAATATAATATATTCCTAAAATAACTACTTTAATTTCTATTTTCTAGGTTATCGTCTTTTCGATTCGTTAACAAACATCATTTTATAAACATCAGATAAATATTCAAACGTTTGTTTCTCCTTTGTCTCTTATCTATTTGCAATTCTATTTCATTTTCTCTTTTCTCAAAGAATTGATACTTTTTTTCACTTTTGTTTTTCAGGTCCTGGACTCCACTCAATACAACATAACGGTAAGTATGTTTAAGTTTATTTTCTTTTTATCTCTTTTCCTTATTTTCTTACCATACTCTGTTGTCTTCTTCGTTCTTTGCTGGCTCTTTGACCTTTCTTGAAACGTTGGGGCCCTTGATATGATCAGTATTCTTATGGTCAAGTATTTTCTTTTAGGATTTTCTTCTTTCACCTACACCTGTCCTTAACAAAGTAACTGAAGAGAAAACCCTTACTCCTTAACTCTTTCTCTGTATACCTAAGAGAAGGGTTTAAATTATACACTGGCCATTCTAGATAATAAAAATAAATTAATCAAATACCCTAGACTAAATTCCTATGCTAATTGACTTTTTTCCTATTCTCACAGAGAACTTCCCTCTTCTTTACGGCTCTTCTCAATTTCCCATATACACTCCACAGTCACTCAAGACTTAACCCCTATCTCAACTTCATTAAATTTTCATACATAAAATTTTTATTGTTTTCCTCTCAATCACCTTCATTCCACCATAAAACTCACTTTTTCACTAACTTTGTCATTTAAACAATTTTCATACTTTGTAGGCCTTCATTTCGCACAGCTGTTTCACACACACCCTTCTCCATCTGTGTTCAGAAGCTCTCTCCCCAACTGCCCACTCGGCCGTTGCCTAGACAACGGAGCTTCCCTGGACATTCCGCCGTCCAGGCAACCAATCAGTTGCTCTACTTGATTTGGAATTCCTCCACCTGTCCATCATGGAACCCCTAACCAAAAATTCCATTCTCCATTTTAATCAACTGTTTACCCATTAAAAATCATTAAAAACATATATTTTCCCCATTTTTTACCCCCAAACCCTTCCCAATTAACTTCAAAATTTCCATGCCGCCGAATATAAATTCCCCCATTATCCCTATATTTTTAGAATTCAAATTAACCCTTTCCTCACCCCACAATCAAACATTACCCCATAACACCCCTCCGAAAACCCAAAACTCCCCAAAAACCTATCCAAAATTAAAAGACCCCTTCCCGGACATAATACGTCGAAATTATTAAAATCGGACCATTTAAACCCCCCCGAAGCACCCCAAATGTCCCCCTATTAAATTAACCCCTTAAACCCCAATTTTAAAATTACACCCCCCCCCCCTAATTTACCTAAACTAACCCCCCTGAACACAAATCTGGAAACAGAATTCAAATCCGTTAACCGTTCAGATCCTACTCCCCTCCGCACCTATTATCACATTTTAAATAATATAAACCATAAAATTTGGGGCCAAACACCCCCTTACCTGTATCCTTAAGTCCCCCACACATGATGACCACCAAATTCCAGGTCCCGCTCTCCGTTTCGCAAAAACGGAGGTCAAACCAAAAACACCCAGAAACGCCCCAAAACTCCTGGAACTCGCCTTTAAAATCGCGTCCCAGGCTTCTGGACCTACCTCTAAAATCCTCCATACGCGTTGACGCGCTACTCGCGTCAGACGCGTTTTTTTCTTCTTCCTGCTCCACCCGTCCCGGAGCAGCGCTGGCCACCAATTCGCGCCCCGAAAACAGGCCCAAACAACCCCCCAAACCACAAATTCGGCCCCGATGGGCCCGAATATGCCGCCAGCCCCTCCTAATTCTCCGGGCTTCCGCAGAACCTCCCTCTATCCTCCCGCCGGCGCCAACGCCCCAAAAACATTTTTTTTTTTTTTTTTTTTATTTTCCTACGGTTCTCCTCTCCTCTCCTCGCCAATTTGTTATGAACTCCGCCCCTCAGGAGCAGACCACGCCCAATTTCCAAATAAAATTTCTTTCGAACTGTAGTCAGTGACCTGTATCCGGGCTGTCTGACTCCCAAAGGACGGTGTCCACACCAAAATATAGGAAAGGTTATAGGAAAGGAGGTAATTTAGGGAAATAAGGATAGAACAAGGGAAAATATAAGGTACAACAATTACTAAACCAATAACCAGCCCTCAATAAACTTTAAAATTTAACAATTTATTTGTCAGATAAACAAATATATATATATTCCTAAAATAACTACTTTAATTTCTATTTTCTAGGTTATCGTCTTTTTCGATTCGTTAACAAAACATCATTTTATAAACATCAGATAAATATTCAAACGTTTGTTTTCTCCTTTGTCTCTTATCTATTTGCAATTCTATTTCATTTTCTCTTTTCTCAAAGAATTGATACTTTCTTCACTTTGTTTTTCAGGTCCTGGACTCCACTCAATACAACATAACGGTAAGTATGTTTAAGTTTATTTTCTTTTTATCTCTTTTCCTTTATTTTCTTTACCATACTCTGTTGTCTTCTTCGTCTTTGCTGGCTCTTTGACCTTTCTTGAAACGTTGGGGCCCTTGATATGATCAGTATTCTTATGGTCAAGTATTTTCTTTTAGGATTTTCTTCTTTCACCTACACCTGTCTTAACAAAGTAACTGAAGAGAAAACCCTTACTCCTTAACTCTTTCTCTGTATACCTAAGAGAAGGGTTTAAATTATACACTGGCCATTCTAGATAATAAAAATAAATTAATCAAATACCCTAGACTAAATTTCCTATGCTAATTGACTTTTTTCCTATTCTCACAGAGAACTTCCCTCTTCTTTACGGCTCTTCTCAATTTCCATATACACTCCACAGTCACTCAAGACTTAACCCCTATCTCAACTTTCATTAAATTTTCATACATAAAATTTTTATTGTTTTCCTCTCAATCACCTTCATTCCACCATAAAACTCACTTTTTCACTAACTTTGTCATTTTAAACAATTTTCATACTTTGTAGGCCTTCATTCGCACAGCTGTTTTCACACACACCCTTCTCCATCTGTGTTCAGAAGCTCTCTCCCCAACTGCCCACTCGGCCGTTTGCCCTAGACAACGGAGCTTCCCTGGACATTCCGCCGTCCAGGCAACCAATCAGTTGCTCTACTTGATTTGGAATTCCTCCACCTGTCCATCATGGAACCCCTACCAAAAATTCCATTCTCCATTTTAATCAACTGTTTACCCATTAAAAATCATTAAAAACATATATTTTCCCCATTTTTTACCCCCAAACCCTTCCCAATTAACTTCAAAATTTCCATGCCGCCGAGAATATAAATTCCCCCATTATCCCTATATTTTTAGAATTCAAATTAACCCTTTCCTCACCCCACAATCAAACATTACCCCATAACACCCCTCGAAACCCAAAACTCCCCAAAAACCTATCCAAAAATTAAAAGACCCCTTCCCGGACATAATACGTCGAAATTATTAAAATCGGACCATTTAAACCCCCCCGAAGCACCCCAAAATGTCCCCCTATTAATTAACCCCTTATACCCCAATTTTAAAATTACACCCCCCCCCCTAATTTACCTAAACTAACCCCCCTGAAACACAAATCTGGAAACAGAATTCAAATCCGTTAAACCGTTCAGATCCTACTCCCCTCCGCACCTATTATCACATTTTAAATAATATAAACCATAAAATTTTGGGGCCAAACACCCCCTTACCCTGTATCCTTAAGTCCCCCACACATGATGACCACCAAAATTCCAGGTCCGCTCTCCGTTTCGCAAAAACGGAGGTCAAAACCAAAAAACACCCAGAAACGCCCAAAACTCCTGGAACTCGCCCTTTAAAATCGCGTCCCAGGCTTCTGGACCTACCTCTAAAATCCCTCCATACGCGTTGACGCGCTACTCGCGGGCAGACGCGTTTTTTTCTTCTTCCTGCTCCACCCGTCCCGGAGCAGCGCTGGCCACCAATTCGCGCCCCGAAAACAGGCCAACAACCCCCCCAAACCACAAATTCGGCCCCGATGGGCCCGAATATGCCGCCAGCCCCTCCTAATGCTCCGGGCTTCCGCCGAAACCTCCCTCTATCCTCCCGCCGGCGCCAACGCCCCAAAAACATTTTATTTTTTTTTTTATTTTTATTTCCTACCGGCTCTCCTCTCCTCGGGCCTTGATCCGGTCCCGACAAGGAACCCAAACACTGCCGGAGCAAGCCCGAGGATCGCGCCACCAATATCACCAGCTCCCCTCTAAAAACAGCCCACCACCTACCTCGGACTCTCCCTCGGCCCCGTAGCGCGACCGCACCTACTCTCGGCCCCGATGGGCCTGAGACTGCAGTCCCCCACAGCACCAACAATGGCCCCAAAAACGCCAACATCTCAGCTCCGGAGCGCTGCCCACACGCTCCGGATTCCCACGGACCACACAACCACGGGCCCCGGAAAACCAGGTGAGTAAAAATAAATAAAATCTTATTATTTTTATTTACTACTATTTTAACCCCTTATTACATTCGCCCGGACTGAAAATCAATATTGTCCCCAATATTTCTATATTATTCTTTACAATCACACTCCACCACACAAACTTTCATGAATCCTATAACATCACTTCCTATAATCACCCTCAACCCAAATCCCCATTTTCTTCTTAACACCCTCAGTTATCCTTATATATTCAACTCTATTCAATCTATTCTATATCTTATTCATATTTTTCCTCTTATATAACTCTTTAAACAACCATACGAACATTTTTCATCTTGCAAGGTATACCGTTAAACTTTAACACTACATTTCCACAACATTTCATAAATTTTCCAAAATTTATGACAATTACTTTCAAATCTTAACTGTCTTTTAAAATAACAGAACTAACTTCAACTGTAATTTATTTTTTCCTTAAGTCATACTTTTCATTAAATACAAAATTTTCTTGTAAATATGTCGAACATTTTCCTTGGTACTACGTTTTTGACATTCGGATGTTATCAACATTTTCTTCTATGTAGATTATTCACAGGATTAATTCCTAAATTCTGTGTAAACCAAATATCCTTCATCTATTACATTTTTGTCCTCTCCTTGAACAGTCTGATTTCACCATTTGACAACTCTCAATTTGAGTCTCTTCAATTCCTTCCCTGCACATATAATATTTCTTTACTAAATTCCTATTAATCACTTTTCTTCCATTGAATTTTTATTCTTAATACATTGGAAGTATCACCCCAAATTGTACTATTGGTATGGCTCCTCCTCCCATGTGTCCTGAATCTTGTGCCGACCACGAAAACATCGCCTCTGCAGCAACACCCAATCCCCCTCCCGCAAGAACTTCAGCCCTCGATTTCTTATTATATTGGCTCTTAGTTTTCCTTTTGTTCCTCAGAAGCTCTTCGGGCCAGATCTCTCGCCAGATCTAATTTGGACTGGTGTTGCACTATCCAATCTTCCAAGGAATTAACTTGTCCTGTTTTTCCAACATTCTTCTTCTTGTCTCACTAACTCCTGATGTGGCATCAAATTTTCTTTCCCAAGGAAAGAAACGCTGGAGTAAATCCAGTAGCATTAGTATGGAACTATTGTAGATCTGGGTAATCTCAGGCAAGATTTGGACAGTACCTTTTCTTTTCAGGTGGAAAAGCACGTAATATCTGGTGAAATGTCCGATTGTACCTTTCACACCTCCCGTACCCTGCGGATGGTAAGGTGTGGTACGGGTCTTCTTACTCCATATAAGAGACAGAGTTCTTTTATGACTTTGGACTCAAACACAGTTCCTTGATCCGAGTGCAACTTATCAGGTACTCCGTACTTGAAAACCAATGAGTGACCAGGATCCTCGCGGTGTCTTTGCTGTTTGGTTTCTCGCGGCGACAGCGATAGTAAACCTGAAAACATATCCGTCATCACGAAAACGTTTTCATATCCTCTGCTGTCCCTGTCTAATACCGTGTAATCCACTGCCAACACTTCGTGCGGTTTTACAACATTAAAGCAACTCAATTCCGTTTTCTCAGCCGGGAATAATTTCTTTGAAAAACAGCATCTTTGCAACTGTTAATCCATTCTTCTACATCTCTCTTCATTTTTGTCCAAAATGTTCCTTTCGGAAGATTCTTAAATGTCGTTTCCGTGGCAAAATGACCTCTATCATCATGGAATTGTTTTAATATTTCCTCTCTCAATTCCTTGGTACCACCACCTGTAATTCTTCGCTGCCAACCTACAGTCCTCCTAGACCCTGTATAATACTCCTTCCCTTATCTGCAGACGTTCTCTGTGTTTCCACAGAAGTTCTTTTCCAGAGTATCAAGTTCTTCTAAACTTGGTAGCCGATTTTCTTTCAGCCACCTCATCACCTCTCGAATCGTATCATCCGACTTTTGTTTTTTTTCACTATCTCGGACTGATGTTCAGCACACTGTAATGTACCACAGGTGTACTTTTTTCTTCTGGAAGATTTTCTCTTTTTAGCATTCACTCTCACTCCTTTACACAGAAATTTTCAGGAAATCTTTCTCTCATCTGGATCGCTCAACTCAGGCTCTTCATTATTGACAGTCTGGATAATGCATCTGCCACAGTATTGCTTCTGCCGGTCTTGTACTCCACACTCAACTCTAGTTCCGCCAACTGAGCTAACCATCGCTGTTCCCTGCCTTGAAGGTTCGCTGTATCAAAGATATTTCAGCGGATTATGGTCCGTTCGTCTACCAACTTCTTATAGATGAGGTATTCTCGAAATTCTCCGTTGCAGGCCCACTTCAACGCCAATAATTCAAGCTTAAAGGCCGAATAGTATTCGAATTCCTTTCAGATCTCCTCAGCCCTCTGCTGGCATACGCGATCACCCTCTCTTCGCCCCTCTTGGATTTGACTAAGTACTGCCCCCAAGCCTTTGTAACTGGCATCAGTGGTCAGTATGAATTTTTCTGTGAATATGGATATGACAGCACTGGAGCGATGACATTCTCTCTTTCAGCTCTTCAAACGCACTTTGGCAAGCTCTGTCCAAACGAATTTATTCCCTCGGCCACATTTTCCCGGTAATCAGATGTAGAGGAGCTGCTATCTGTGAAAAGTTCTTTACAAATCTTCGGTTAAAAGCTCGCAAATCCAAGGAACTCCGAACTTCTGTTTTATTTGACGGGATCTTCCATTCCTGTAACGCTTTCACTTTTTCAGGGTCTGTGGATACCCCTTGTTGCGAAACAATGTATCAAGTATTTACTTCCTACAAGCAATCTACACTTAGACGGCTGATTTTAAGCCCATGTCCTTTCATTTCTTATCAGAACTTTTTCCAACGCTCCAGATGTTGGTCAAAGTCGGCGAGTAGATTAAAATATCATCCAAGTACAGCAGGAGGACATTAAAACATAATCGCTCAAGATTGTCTCCATTAATCGTTTGAAATGACGCTGGGGCATTGCACAAGCCGAAAGGCATCCTGGTCCACTCATATAGTCCCAAACGGGGTAGTCACCGCTGTCTTTTCAATGTCTTGAGGCCTCATTCCCATCTGGAAATAACAGATGTCATGTCTAGGGATGTGAACCACTGTGATGATCCCAGTGCATCAACGATTCGTCTATCCTCGGTAGAGGATAGGCATCCCTTATAGTGATGGCATTAAGTTTTCTGTAGTCGCAACAGAACCTGATGCTTCATCCTTCTTTTAATTACCACAGCTGGAGATGCCCATGGACTTTGGCTTCTTCTCAATATCCCTTGTTGCACCAGATCTTGCACATGACTCTTGAACAAATCAAAAATGTGAGGCGATACCCGCCTAAATGGTTGAGTATTGGATTAGATGTTCCTGTGTGATAGGGTGTGTCACCAAATTTGAAAACCCGATATCACTATCGTTCGTCGAAAACATCTGTTCTATGTTTCCATAGCAGTTTCTTTAATTTATCAGCTTGTTCCATGTTCAAATTACTCCAGTCCACCTTCACATTCGGAATCTGATCTTCCCAATTATGTCCCATCTCTTCCTGAATTTCCAGATTCATTTCAGATGAAATCATTTCAGGTACCTGTACCTCAGCTATTTGTGATTTACTTGGTATAATTACATCTTGGACTCCAATGTTTACCATACGAACTAATACATTTCCTTTATTTTTGAGTTACCAATGTATAGCCACTAATACTCTCTCTGGTAAATTATTCTTTCCCGAAGCTGAGACTAACAACGGTCCTGAGACTCCTCTGATTTGCTGGCATTTTCCCAGTTAATATCCTCTCCGACATTGCGGTAAAATTTGTCCCACACGCCCTTGGAGTTTTACTAAACCCACAATTTCTTTAACCTGTGTAGTCTGTTCTGGGAAATCTTTGAAGAATTCTCGATATTTTCACAGGTTCCATCACAAAACAGGATAGGTCCTTAAACAGCCCCTCCAAATGTTTGAAGTACGTTCATCCCTAAAATTCCTTGTACTGAGTTTTCTTCCACATGTCCTTCCAAGAAATTATCTTTTACTATAACACACATCTCTTTGGTATCAGCTGCCCCTAAACACTGCACGTCTGCGTCGATGTATCCTAGTACAGGTAACTCTGTTTCCGTGACAGCCACTAATGTAAGTTGGCTTGCATCTTTGAGGCATCTTGTGTCGGGAAGTTTTTGTAGAAAAAACTTGCTAACACGGTGGACACGTTGGAACCTGTGTCAACTGTACCACAGCGTTTCCACACTTCAATTTTTATCTTCAGAAGTGGACTAGACCCAATAGCCCGCTCTCCAAAAAGTTTTTCTTCTTGACTTTGCTCCACATTTAGTTGTTTGCTGCATCCTACATTAGGTTTAAGGTTTTCACCTTTATTAGTGTTTGACTCTGCCTGATTATTTCCAGTCTTCATGGACGTTCCACTGGTCCCAGGAATTTCAGCATTCCTAGGTCTCTCTTTCCTGTTGGTCCTGTCAATTCTCTCACTGCGACAGTAGCGAGCGATGTGTCCTGGTTCTTGACAGCGATAACAGATGACATTATCAAAATTCGTTCTAGTAGGTCTCACCCTCTGACTTGAGCCGGAAATACTCCTTGGTTATACGAGTATCTAGTAGTATCTCTTCTTCTCCTGTCCCCCTGTTCTTCCTGTCGTCACATAGTCGCGAAAACATGTTCGTCATCGTTGCATTATATTCATCATCATAGTGGTTTCTCTATTTTCTCCTCTCCTCACTTCTTCTTCGTTCTCCCTAGGTCTTTGGAGAATTCTCCTAGGTGCAGACTCACACGTGATTAATCCTTTCTCCTCTCCAGCCCAGGCGTATGGCGCTCTGCATAAGATCTGCAAAGGACATATGAGCATCCTCTTCACTTCTTTTTGACACATTCACGGCGTAGCATTTCATCTTTTAACCCAAACGAATTGCTCTTTCAGAGTTTCTTCGGCATTGCCGATCCTCCCTCTGTCTCTCTTCATAATTGCCTCTAACTTCTCTTGCAGTTTGTATGCAAATACACGTATGCTTTCCCTATCTCCTTGACGAAGATGTAAAACTCCTGTATTCTCAGCCCAATTGCCCGCTCTGTCTCCATACACTTGTCTGAGAAGCTTGTAGATCTCCTCTACCTGCACAATCTCGTGGTAACGTATATTTCACGGTGTCCAGCGCTATGCCCTTGAGATGGTCCCGCACCACTTCCACCTGGTCCTCTTCTGGCCCACTCTTAGAATCCTTAACCTCGACTTCATCCGGTCTATCATTCTTCTACCCGAGATCTTCAGGGCTTCTTCTAAAACCCGAGAAATCTGGAACTGTTCTGTCCTGAGGTATTATCACCGTATTGTGTGACAATCTGTGGAACCCGACTTCTCACGTCACTGCTTTCGTTCTCCATGCTGCTTCAGCGTGAGAGTGTTGCTACAGAGGCAAGGCTGCACACAACACCAAACCCAGACCACAACCCCCAGTACTGACACCACCAAATCAGACTGTTCACCAAGAGATTATATTATTACCAAATTCTTACTCTTACAAACCAAATTTTGTTAATTACCCATTGTTAATACGCACAAAGCTAGGAATCCTGCCGACTACGCCAATTGTTATGAACTCCGCCCCCTCAGGAGCAGACCACGCCCAATTTTCCAAATAAAATTTCTTCGAACTGTAGTCAGTGACTGTATCCGGGCTGTCTGACTCCCAAAGGACGGTGTCCACACCAAAATATAGGAAAGGTATGGAAAGGAGGTAATTTAGGGAAATAAGGATAGAACAAGGGAAAATATAAGGTACAACAATTACTAAACCAAAATAACCAGCCTCAATAAACTTTTAAAATTTAACAATTTATTTGTCAGATAAACAAATATATATATTCCTAAAATAACTACTTTAATTTCTATTTTCTAGGTTATCGTCTTTTCGATTCGTTAACAAACATCATTTTATAAACATCAGATAAATATTCAAACGTTGTTTCTCCTTTGTCTCTTATCTATTGCAATTCTATTTCATTTTCTCTTTTCTCACAGAATTGATACTTTTTTTCACTTTTGTTTTTCAGGTCCTGGACTCCACTCAATACCAACATAACGGTAAGTATGTTTAAGTTTATTTCTTTTTATCTCTTTTCCTTTATTTTCTTTACCATACTCTGTTGTCTCTTCGTTCTTTGCTGGCTCTTTGACCTTTCTTGAAACGTTGGGGCCCTTGATATGATCAGTATTCTTATGGTCAAGTATTTTCTTTTAGGATTTTCTTCTTTCACCTACACCTGTCCTTAACAAGTAACTGAAGAGAAAACCCTTAACTCCTTAACTCTTTATCTGTATACCTAAGAGAAGGGTTTAAATTATACACTGGCCATTCTAGATAATAAAAATAAATTAATCAAATACCCTAGACTAAATTTCCTATGCTAATTGACTTTTTTCCTATTCTCACAGAGAACTTCCCTCTTCTTTACGGCTCTTCTCAATTTCCCATATACACTCCACAGTCACTCAAGACTTAACCCCTATCTCAACTTTCATTAAATTTTCATACATAAAATTTTTATTGTTTTCCTCTCAATCACCTTCATTCCACCATAAAACTCACTTTTTCACTAAACTTTGTCATTTAAACAATTTTCATACTTTGTAGGCCTTCATTTCGCACAGCTGTTTCACACACACCCTTCTCCATCTGTGTTCAGAAGCTCTCTCCC
The DNA here is from genome assembly GCF_901765095.1 of Microcaecilia unicolor. NCBI lineage: Eukaryota > Metazoa > Chordata > Amphibia > Gymnophiona > Siphonopidae > Microcaecilia > Microcaecilia unicolor. The sequence goes on along the minus strand of NC_044031.1, from coordinate 676,347,264 downwards.
CAACTGCCCACTCGGCCGTTGCCTAGACAACGGAGCTTCCCTGGACATTCCGCCGTCCAGGCAACCAATCAGTTGCTCTACTTGATTTGGAATTCCTCCACCTGTCCATCATGGAACCCCTAACCAAAATTCCATTCTCCATTTTAATCAACTGTTTTACCCATTAAAAATCATTAAAAACATATATTTCCCCTTTTTTACCCCCAAACCCTTCCCAATTACTTCAAAATTTCCATGCCGCCGAATATAAATTCCCCCATTATCCCTATATTTTTAGAATTCAAATTAACCCTTCCTCACCCCACAATCAAACATTACCCCCATAACACCCCTCCGAAAACCCAAAACTCCCCAAAAACCTATCCAAAAATTAAAAGACCCCTTCCCGGACATAATACGTCGAAATTATTAAAATCGGACCATTTAAACCCCCCCCGAAGCACCCCAAAATGTCCCCCTATTAAATTAAACCCTTAAACCCCAATTTTAAATTACACCCCCCCCTAATTTACCTAAACTAACCCCCCTGAACACAAATCTGGAAACAGAATTCAAATCCGTTAAAACGTTCAGATCCTACTCCCCTCCGCACCTATTATCACATTTTAATAATATAAACCCATAAAATTTGGGGCCAAACACCCCCTTACCTGTATCCTTAAGTCCCCCACACATGATGACCCACCAAAATTCCAGGTCCCGCTCTCCGTTTCGCAAAAAAAACGGAGGTCAAAACCAAAAAACACCCAGAAACGCCCCAAAACTCCTGGAACTCGCCTTTAAATCGCGTCCCAGGCTCTGGACCTACCTCTAAAATCCTCCATACGCGTTGACGCGCTACTCGCGTCAGACGCGTTTTTTTCTTCTTCCTGCTCCACCGTCCCGGAGCAGCGCTGGCCACCAATTCGCGCCCCGAAAACCGGCCAAACAACCCCCCAAACCACAAATTCGGCCCCGATGGGCCCGAATATGCCGCCAGCCCCTCCTAATTCTCCGGGCTTCCGCAGAAACCTCCCTCTATCCTCCCGCCGGCGCCAACGCCCCAAAAACATTTTTATTATTTTTTTTATTTTTTTATTTCCTACCGGCTCTCCTCTCCTCGGGCCTTGCTCCGGTCCCGACAAGGAACCCAAACACTGCGGAGCAAGCCTGAGGATCGCTGCCACCAATATCACCAGCTCCCCTCTAAAAACAGCCCACCACCTACCTCAGGACTCTCCCTCGGCCCGTAGCGCGACCGCACCTACTCTCGGCACCCGATGGGCCTGAAGACTGCAGTCCCCCACAGCACCAACAATGGCCCCAAAAACGTCCACATCTCAGCTCCGGAGCGCTGCCCACACGCTCCGGATTCCCACGGACCCCACAACCACGGCCCCGGAAAACCCAGGTGAGTAAAAATAAATAAAAATCTTATTATTTTTATTTACTACTATTTTAACCCCTTATTACATTAACCAGAAGTGTAATTCTCATGCTTTGCCCACGGTCTGAATAACATGTTACCCTTTATGAATATAATAACAGAAACGCCTCTAGTACATGAAGCTAGTCAAGTCTATTACCCTTTCAATTAGACTTAAATATGACATAGTTTACAAATCTTACAACTTTTTCTTTCACATGATGCGACATCTGCTTACTGTTTAATTGCTTTTCTTGTAAAAATGAAGGTAGTCATTATTTCATGCATATTATTCATGATCCCTTGGAAGCTCACTCTAAAATGTAACACCTTGGCAGCTTGTTAGTGCCACCGAACCACACATAGCAGCAAAGCTACACATTCACACTCCTTTCTTTCCTGAAGAATGGAAGAAGGGAGGGAGGAATTGTGGAGTTCTCCCCGAAGCGTGACACTCTCCATGCTCCTATAGTTCCAGAGCATTATGTAAGGATCTGACAGAGGCTTTTTGAAAAGAAGTTGACCTGAGAAGGAGTATTCTGACCCACAGAGGGATTTACAAACATCAAACAGCTTAATTTTGTAAATTTGAGCTTCTGCCTTGAGTGAAATGAAACTGTTTCCAGCCATGCAAACACAAGTGCTGCTAACGCTCTGTGGATGTTGCCTGTCTAATCTTCAGGTGCTGACAAGCTGACCTTCCTCAGACAGAACATGAACCAAAATGCCAATCTTCTACCAGAAGGATAAATAGGAATAAACCATCAGAGCTGTTTAAATATTTTTCTTTAGTCCTTACACTCATCTTTCTTTATTGGAGAAGGGAATGCTTTTCTTCCCTTTCATCTCTGTTTTATTCAAACCAATAACTTGGCAAAATTTCAGCAAAAAAATCAATGTATTAAACAGTCTTTCAAGCTGAAGGCTCATATATGTTTGTAAATCTTATATCAAATAACGCATTCAATATATCATTAAAAAATCTTAAAACATCATAAAAAGGGGGAAAAAGACCTCAAATGGCCTAGCATGGCAGCAAGCAAGAATATCTTATGCCAGCTTTTACCAGACCCCAATCTTACAGAAATTTTTTATTTTAATTTATATGTATATATTGTGCACTCAAACTTCTTCAAACATTGGGATTTAGTTATGCATAAAATCTGGCATTTTAGAGCATTTAAAGCACTTAGCTTATAGTTCTTGTACCCAACGGGGCTCTCTGTTTCACTTTTAGTTAAGCTTCTTCAGGGGACTAAGTGCTCACACTGAAGTAACTTTTCTCGTCAATGCCAGACTTCAAACATGGCACTTACTGGCTGTATAAAGCCCACGTAAGGATGCACTAAGCCCATTTATTTCATAGCTTAGTAAAAGGGCCCGGAACGATTAGTAAAACGGCCCCAAACGAGCCAGATGATACTTGGTTGTGTGCATGATCTGGGACTTGGAGCTGGGTTTATTTTATCTTAGGGAAAACTCCTACCCTTGTGCCAGCTTTCTCAGAATCCTTCACTGCAAAAGCCCTGCATGCCTGCTTTCCTTTTCTTACCTTTCATTTCTGTTCCCTGTTTTTGGAGTAAAGTATTGTGGTTGCATTGTTATTGATTGATTGATTTATTTCATTTGTATATGTTGAAATAAGGGTCAGCAAACAAGCTAAAAATGATCCTTTTTGTTGAATTCGCACAATATATTCGTGACTTTTGAAAGCCAGTCCCAGATCTACTAAGTTAGACCAGGGGTTCTCAGCCCAATCCTCAGGACATGCCAAGCCAGTCAGGTTTTCAAGATATCTACAATGAATATGCATGAGAGAAATCTGCATGCATTGCCTCCATTGTATGCAAGTCTATCTCATGCATATTTATTGTGTCCCAAGGACTGGGTTGAGAACCCCTAAGTTAGTCCATTAAAAAGAGTATCATCTACAGCTTGTCTACTGACCCTTTCATTCTACATATCCTATGTTAGGAGCAAACAAAGGCAAATCCTGTTGATCAGACATAGGAAATGTGAGGATATGGCCCAGGAGGTGAACTCAGCTGCCCACCCTGACATGCTATAAGGTTACATAGAATATCAGTACAGATTCCATACCAGATTTGCTTCAAAAGAATAATGTGTGCTTTTCCAATGTAAACACATTGTGAGAGAAACAATGCATGTGAATAACTTGCCCCCTAAGGACCACTACCAAAACAGTACTGATGAACAGAGGATTACCATCAAGCCTATTACTTGGCACTAACATTTATACATGTGCTACACATGTAAATGTTTACAACACTATACAATATAATGGCGAATGAAGTATATCAAAAGTATTTTCATCCACAAGTTATTCATCTGTACATTTGACATAGCCAATACACTTCTATATGAACCTCAGCAGTGCCACTCGAAGTATTTTTACTTTCTTCCCAGAGATTTATGCACTCACGTCTTCATCAGTTCTTTTTATCTTCTTGTTTTTCTATATTTTATAATAAACATTTATATCAATAAACATACTCATATTAATTAAATATTCTTATAGACTGTCAGCCGGGGGCCACTCTAATCTGACAGGTGCCATGTTTCGCCGATGCTGTTTCAAGGAAACCCCTTTATATGCAGCCCACTTCGTCCTGCCCAATGTTCTTTTTACTTTTGTCAAGACAAAAAGAACCGATGAAGAAGTGAGTGCATAAATCTTGGAGAAGTAAGTAAAAATATTTTGAGTGGCACTGCTGATTTTCATTTAGAAGTGTATTGGCTATATCAAATGTTCAGACTGTGATATAATGTTTAGAATACTAGTATTTATGTGCATAAATGCTAGCAAACTGCCTAAGTGCTATTCTGCAATGCCTGCTTAACTTACATGGAGGGGCATAATCGAAAGGGACGCCCAAGTTTTGCTGAGGACGTCCTTGCAAAACGTCCCGATGGAGGGGCGGGGAAACCCGCATTCTCAAAACAAGATGGACGTCCATCTTTCGTTTCAATAATATGGTCGGGGACGCCCAAATCTTGAGATTTAGGTCGTCCTTAGAGATGGTCATCCCTAGACTTGGTTGTTTCTGATTTTCGGTGATAATGGAAACCAAGGACGCCCATCTCAGAAACGACCAAATGCAAGTCCTATGGTCGTGGGAGGAGCCAGTATTCGTAGTGCACTGTTGCCCCTCACATGCCAGGACACCAACCGGGCACCCTAGGGGGCACTGCAGTGCACTTCATAAATTGCTCCCAGGTACATAGCTCCCTTACCTTGTGTGCTGAGCCCCCCAAAACCCACTACCCAAAACTGTACACCACTACCATAGCCCTTACGGGTGAAGGGGGCACCTAGATGTGGGTGCAGTGGGTTTGTGGTGGGTTTTGAATGGCTCACATTTACCACCACAAGTGTAACAGGTAGGGTGAGATGGGAATGGGCCGCCTGCACCCACTAAAACTGCTTCAGAGACGTGCATACTGCTGTGATGGACCTGAGTATGACATTTGAGGCTGGCATAGATGCTGGCCCAAAATATTTTTAAAGATTTTTTTGGAGGGTGGGAGGGGGTTAATGACCACTGGGGGAGTAAGCGGAGGTCATTCCCAATTCTCTCCGGTGGTCATCTGGTCAGTTTGGGCGCTTTTTTAAGCCATGGTTGTAAGAAAAACAGGAATAGGTAAAGTTGTCCAAGTGCTCATCAGGGACGCCCTTTTTTTTCTATTATGGGTCGAGGACGTCCATGTGTTAGGCATGCCCAAGTCCCGCTTTCGCTACGCCTCCGACACGCCCCCATGAACTTTGGTCATCCCTGCGACGGAAAGCAGTTGTGGGGACGTCCAAAATCGGTTTTCGATTATACCGATTTGGATGACCCTGTGAGAAGGATGCCCATCTTCCAATTTGTGTTGAAAGATGGGCGTCCTTCTCTTTCAAAAATAAGCCTGATGGTGTTTATTTGCAAGGGGAGGGATACACAAGGGTGGAGCATGGGCCCCAATAAGTACTTGTATACAATATGTAAGCCGCATTGAGCCTGCCATGAGTGGGAAAGCGCGGGGTACAAATGTAACAAAAAAATATATATAGACAAAGCTCCCATTTAGGCACGTTCCCTGGGATTCTATATATCGCGCCAAGATTTCTGAGTGGAAATCAAAGCGTATTCCATATCAATGAACATAACTTAGGGGCCCTTTTACTAAGACAGGTTGGCACCTATGCATGTACAATGCACATCAAATTAGAACTACCGCCCAGCTACCATATGCCCCCGGCGGTAATTCTAATTTTGACATGTGTCCAAAATGCGTGGCAGAAAATAATTTATATTTTCTACCACGGGGTGCTAACCGGGTGGTAATCAGCAGTGTACATGTGATGATGATTACTGCCCGGTTAACGTGTGAGACCTTACCGCTAAATTAATTGGTGGTGGTAAGGTCTCAGGCCCAAAATGGACACGCTCTGATTTTTATATTCGGCAAAAAAGGCCTTTTTTGCAGGCACGCTGAAAAAAGGACCTGCGTGCATTCAATATTTGTGCCTACACCAGCGCAGGCCATTTTTCAGCACACCTTAGTAAAAGGGCCCCTTAATTAGTTAATAAGCTAATCAGCGCTGATAATTGGATGTTAACAAGCAATTATCAGCACTAATTAGCATTAATTAGAATTTACACAAATTACTGTCTAAGCATATTCTGTAACACGGTGAACATAAATTCTAATTTGCATAGTTGAAAAGTGGGCGTGGTTATGGGCGCAGAATGAGCAGGTCATGGGCATTTCGAAAATCTATGCACATTGTTATAGAATACACCTGCTCCACACCTAATTTAGGTGTCAGGATTGACACCAGGTTTTAATTGGCGTAATTGACCAACTAAATTTAGTTGCATGGACCGGCACGCGGCGTATTCTATATACCATGCAGAAATTTAAGCCTATTCTATAAAATTTAGGCATACTTTAAAGAATACATCTAAGCTTATTTTTTTCCACGTGGAATTTTCAGGCACCATATATAGAATCTAGCCCATTGGGGTGAATTCCATATATGTCACTGATAAAATTGCTATTCTATAAGCCGCGTGGTTTATAGAATAGTGCTTAAGCTCAGGGATCACACCTAGCTTTAGGCACAGCCATTTGCAGCAACTGAAATGTGGTGCAAATGTACACTCCTAAATTGGGTACATATCCCCCTTTTTCTATAACAATGCGTGTAAATGCTAGGAATGCTCCCATACTGCCCATCACTCTCATGGTGATTTTTATAGAACGTACAGAATACTGCTTTTAGACACTTTCACTTACACCAACTCTATGGCTGGTATAAGGGATCACTCCTAAATGCTAGGCATATAAATACCCAGTTAGGCTCACATTCAGCAAAGGAACATAAGCGCCTAAGTTCCTTAAAGAATAACATATGCCCTGTTATACAATTGCCCCATTGTGTTTTTAACTTAAGCTTCCATTGTATTGTGTCATATGTTTGGATACTGTTAGGTTTTACTCAGGGGCATAGCCAGACTTTGGCGGGAGGGGGGTCCAGAGCCCGAGATGAGGGGGCATATTTTAGCCCCCCTCGGCACCGACGACCCCCCCCCCCCGCCATTGCCGACTTTGCCCCCCCTGCCGCCGACCCTCTCGACTCCCCCCCCCCCGCTGCCAACCCGCCGTCGCCTACTTTTGCTGGCGGGGGACCCCAACCCTCGCTAGCCGAGGTCCTCTTCTTCTCGCAAAAGGCTTCCTTCTGTTTCTGACATGCAGGACGTCAGACTCACAGAACGAAGCCTTGCAGATCAGCTGATCTGCAAGGCTTCGTTCTGTGAGTCTAATGTCCTGCACGTTGTACGTGCAGGACATTAGAAACAGAAGGAAGCCTTTTGCGAGAAGAAGAGGACCTCGGCTGGCGGGGGGTTTGGGGTCCCCCGCCAGCAAAGGCAGGCGACGGCGGATTGGCGGCGGGAAGGGAGGGGTTGGGCGGTGTCGTCGGCACTAAATATCACCGGTTAGCAGGCTAGCTAGTATATAACCACCTACCTAATGATTTTTTAGCCTTTTGGCCACATGTATAGCTAGAATATCTTTGGTTGGCTTGAACTTAATTGGCCAGTGCCAATATTGGCTTGGCCGGTTAAATTCCAAACCTGCCAAAATAAACCAGGTATTCCAATGCCAGTCATCATGAATGACCCAGCCTTGAATATCTGTGGGAGTTTGTCGGCCCCTATGATTCTGGAAATCTGACTGTATCACTGACTCACTTTCTCTTCCTTCTGCTAAAAAACAGCCATGTCAAAAACACAGTTCTAGACATCCACTGTCTCTTTGACTAGTAGCCAGTGGTCTAGACTGGTCCAGGACTCCATTGTAAATTCCTCCATTTGAACTTCCCCAGCTGTAAAGGAATTAAATACAAACAGGCCTACGCTACTACCTTTGGTACAAAAGCACACAGATATGGAACACACTCCCCATGGCCCTGGAAAACTCATGGACAACTTAACTAGTTTTCACAAATCTTTGACGACACTCTCTTCAACAAGGCCTACAAAAGACATCCTTAATGAATCAAATCACTCCTTCTAATCACCCCAGTGCTTTAAAACACCTCTCACATGACCTTACCTAACACCTTTCCATCTAAATCCTATTTACCTCAACTTATTACCGACTGTATCTAAGACTATGTAATGACTATATCATATTAACACCCTGTAAGCCACATTGAGCCTGCAAAAAGGTGGGATAATGTGGGGTACAAATGCAATAAATAAATAAATAAATAAATTGTAGGTTTCCTCCATCTAGAGATAACAAGGAATATAAAAATCTCAGACAAGAATGGTAATGTTTGATTGCATAAATTGTGTTGAGATGACAAACATTTAGAGGTGGGACTATAGAGGGGTTAGATGAGAAGGTGTCTTTAGGAAAAAGACATCATAAAACAGATTTAAAGCATAGCCCCTTCATGCAGCCCTCACTGCAACCTACTGTTTAAATTTTATCTCTCTTAGAGTTACCATTTGTCCTCTTTTAAGAGGACATGTCCTCCTTTTTGGACATCTTCAGATATGGTCTTCCACGTTATTTAATTTTAGGAAATATCCTCTTTTCTTTTGTCTGCTTATGACCAACACACCTACTCATTTAATGAGAGAAACCATCTCTGGCCTATTAGTCAGTCTGGACACATGGGGGTGCTAAAGAGAGAGAAAGGCCATTGCTGATCTCTCTGTTTCCCTGCTGGTTGAATCTGTCAAATACATTTTGTTCATGCAGCAGAACTTTAAACAGATGTCATCTCAGAAGCCAGCTAAAGTTGTTGCAGTGGCGTACCAAGGGGGGGCAATGGGCGCGGCTGTCCCGGGTGCACGTCGCTGGGTGGTGCCACAGCGCGCGCCTGCTCCAAGTTCGCTTAAACTTCGTCGCTCGTTCGCTGCAGCTCCCTCTGCCCCAGAACAGGTACTTCCTGTTCCGGGGCAGAGGGAAGCTGCACGAAGTGAAGTTTAGCGAACTCTGAGCAGGCGCACGACGCAGCACCTCCCCCCAGCGGCGTGCACCCGGGGGGGGGGGTGTCATTTCACCGGAGGGGGGCGTGCTGCACCCGGGGGGGGGGGGGGCGCATTGGTGCTCCGCCCCGGATGCCATCCAGGCCAGGAACGCCACTGAGGTGTTGGGGGATATCCGTTCTTCTGATAAGTACACTTGGGCTCAGACTCAGTGAAATTCAAATCCGGAAGTTTTTGAACAGAAGATTATTGTCTACTGCTGTACTGTAAGTCAGTCACTGTTTGAAGTGTGTTCATTAACTAAAAGCCATTTATACATTTGCTATGATTAAATATTTCTTTAGCAAAGTTAGCAAACACTTTAATTTTTTGTGCCCTCTTTTTTGTCTCTGCAAATATGGTAACCCTAATCTCACTAAATATTTACAATAGATGCTTATTTTCTATAGTACAATTAGGTAATGCAGTATTGTTAGCTGAAGTTGGAATTAGGTTATATTAAGAGTAAGTAGTCAAAGGTGGAGAATGTCAAATATATCTTTCTGCTGACTGAGACCTGAAGCTGAGCTTTATTGATAGAGAGGAAGCCAAGATGAATTAATACTCATGAGTTTCCTGTTCAAAACAAACACAGCTGCTTTGTGCAAAATGCTCTTTATCATCGCTCAAGGGACTCTTTCAAGAGCAGACATATCATTAATTTTAAAATACATTGCACTCACATTTTCTTTATAATGTTTACAAGGAGGCATCAGTACCGCCTTGTGTGTTCCTGCTTGTCAATGTCAGCACAGTGCTGAGTGCAGTGCTAAGGCTCCTTGGATTTCCTGTGTGCAAGAGATTTTCAGAGCTCATTAGGAGACTGCCTTTCATTGATACAGTGCAAGAGACACTCCCAGAAATCATCAGAGTAGATTTGTTGTTCTTTTAATTAATGGAAATTTTAATCTTCCCAGTTTGGTGACTCCAGTGGGGTCCGGCGATAGACCATTATCCATCTATGGTATATAAAGGGGCTCATTGTTGAAACAGAAAAACATCCAAAGAGCGGCACAAAGCAGCAGATGGATTTTTTTTTTTGTCCAAAACATCCAAATTGCTATTTTCAAAATCCATTTTTTAGTTTTTTTTCTAAGGAGTTCATCTCTTACATAAGTACACAACTCTGAAACGCACTACCAAAAGCCTTGAAAACGACGTACGACCACCTAACCTTCCGGAAATTATTAAAAACCAACCTATTCAAAAGGCATACCCCGCGGATCCAACCTAGATGCCTGATCTCTGGGACACATCAATAATAAAGCACCTAATTGCACATAATCCAACTCCTTCCGCACACCTCCTTAACTGTGGCTGCACCACATGAACTTTATCCTACCACCATATCACCTTATATTTGCTCACCGGAGCCGGCAAACGCCTCCCGGTACTATGTAAGCCACATTGAGCCTACAAATATATGGGAAAATGTGGGATACAAATGTAACAAATAAATAAATCTGCAGTGTATCCAAAGCACAAGGGGACATGTCAGGGGTGGGATCTGGGCATTCCCAAAACTTGGATGTTTTTCTGCCATAATAGAGCAAAGCAAAAACGTCCAAGGCTAAATGTTAGATGTTTTGGTCTAGACCTGTTTCAATCATGATTAAGTCACAAAAAGGTGCCCTAAATGACCCCCCTTTCTCCCCCAGTGATCACCGACATCCCCCCACCCCAAAGATGTGAAAATAACAGTACATACCAACCTTTATGAGCTTCAGATCTTATATCCCACTCTGTTACACTTATAGTGGAAAATGTGAGCCCTCTAAAACCCACCAAATGCCTACTGTACCCATATATAGGTGACAGTTGTAGACTTACGGGCTCCTGTAATGGTATACAGTTGGGTACAGTAGGTTTTTGGTGGGTTTTGGAGTGCTCCCCGTACAATATAAGGGGGTAACAGTGAGATGTGTATCTGGGACCTTTTATCTGAAGTCCACTGCAATGCCCCCTAGGGTGCTCCATTACTCTGTTGAGATGTCTGTTTGGCCAGTCTACGAAGAATGCTGGCCCTCCATACATCCCAATTGCTTGTTTTTGTGTGTTTTCCTCTTGAACGTTTTTTTAAAAAGTGGTCACAAAAGAAAAATGCGCTAAGCACAAAAACATCACGCATGTGGCCAATTTTGGAAAAAAAAAGATAGACATTTTTCTGGTTTGAAAATTATTATTTTCACCACTTGATTTTTGGACATTTTCAGCAAAACATCCAAAATTGGATTAGACATCATATTGAAAATGCCACTCAAAATCTATTATTCTCAGCTAAAAGAACAAGAATGCATGACTCAGATCTTACTTCTGTTCTTACACAAAAGATATCATGATAAGTCTTCTTCACAACTCTGCAGGAAATCGTCTCTCATGTCTGCTGATAAAGAGCAAGTCTGTTCAGCTCACTTTAGCATCAACATGAAAATATACATATGCATTTCAGTTTCTATTTGCATGTTAATAACAAATGGATCCTGTTTGTTTGGATGGTTAAATACTATTCCTGTTGTCCCAGGCACATGGTTCAGATATCTTTGGAAAAAGAAAGATTTTTCTTGGAAAATAGTCAGGTTGATATTCAAAGGGAAATATCCAGATAACTGCTGCAGTTAGCTGGATATTTCCATTAGCCGTGACTATTCAGGAATATTCGACTGTGAGTTATAGAATAATAGCACTTACAGTGATCGGCACCACTAACTGGCAGTTACATGCGTAAATAATAGACACTACTCTATAGCCTATACATCAGCATCACTTACAGGTCCTTTTACTAAAGAACATTAGAATCTGGGCTTAATACGACTAAACGCAGGACTTTTCCGTATAAGCCCAGATTCAATGTGGCAGTATATAGTGCTTTTTTATTTTTAACTTTTTGCAGGTCCCATGTGCTAATCTTTTCATTAACACATGGGACTTGCAAAAAGTTAATGCGGAAGCACTTTACCACCTCCTATTTAAGAGGTATAAATGGAAGTGGAAGTGAGTGATGGGATTTGATTTGAGTATCTGCTAAGTGCTCCTGCGTTAACTCAATATTAGGCAGTTAGCACACGCTAATGCAAACATGCTAGCCGGTTAACATTCCCATGCCCATTCTGTGTCCATGACACCCCCTCCTACAAATATTTACCCCCCCCCCAAAAAAAAAAATAATAATAATGATAAGCATGCATTAGGACTTATCAACCTTTGGTGAAAGGACCCCTTTGTATGTAAGTGCGAGGAGGTATAGACATGGGTGAGATATGGGTGTGTCTCTGAGATATATGTATAATTTATAGAATATTATAAGTTACATGCACTTCAACAGTTATAACCAGGGCTTTTTTTGAGCAGGTACTTGGGGATACTGAGTACTGGCACCTTTTCCATTGTCTGCTAAAATTGACCCATGGACCCCAAGTTTTAATGAAAGAGCTCAGACTCTACACACCAATTCTGCCTTGTCATATATTCTGGGACTGGTTGCAGAGGGCCTAGCTATTGTGGGGTGGGTTGCTCAGTCATCACCCCAACCCTGAAGGGTGGCCTAGCATTTGAGTACCGGCACTTTTTTTGCTAGAAAAAACGCACTGGTTATAACTGCCATTGACGTGGTGTAACTGTTGGCACCTAACTTCAGGCACACTAGTGCCAACTTACACTAGTTCTATATAATAATTTGCACCTCCAACGTTCCATGTCTGGCTGCCTGGGTTCATAACATCTCCTGACGTCAGCCAGCCTCCAGCGTTCCATTCCCTCTCACTGTCCCGCCCTTGCGTCAAGACATAATGACGTTAGAGGGCGGAACAGTGAGAGGGAAGGGAACGTTGGAGGCGAGCTGACGTCAGGAGGGATGTTACGAACAGGACAGAAGCTAGCGCCAGCCAGCCAGAGAACGTTCAGGTACAAATCGAGGGGAGGAGAGAATCACGGGACATCAAGGGGAGGGAGGGAAGGGGAGGGCGGGGCAGAGGAGAATTGATGGACATAGATGGGATGGGAGGACAGTAGAGGAGAGAATCGCGGGACACGGATGGGAGGGCAGGGAAGAGGAGAATATTAGGACATGGAGAGGAGGGGAGGGAAGAATTGCTGGACATGGAGGTGAGGGCAGGGGAGAGAGAGAAAAAAAAAGCTTACATGACAGCCTTCCTAGGGCCCGTTTCATTGTTGAGGAAACGGGCATGGTTCCACTAGTATTCTATAATGGAATCTAGGTATCAAGATACCACTATAGAATTGGTGCTAAGTGCATGGAATTTGGGTGCATAAATCTTGGCACAATTTAAAGAATTGCCACCTATCTGGATAGTGCTGGGAGCAGTGCATGGGTGGAACTGGAGTGTTAACCAGATAACTATCCAGGTGAAGTTAGAACAGCAAAAAACCTCTCCTAACTTTATCTGGTTTGATCTCTGGATGGTGGTGCCAGTCACTGCTAAACCTAGATATTCAATACCCGCAACTATCCAGATAGTGGTACTTAATTCTGCTGTAGTGGCTCCCATAAAAAAAAGAAAGAAAAGATCACTGCCTTGGCTGAATATTGACCCGAGTATTGTTAAGGAACAAAATGGCATGATCTAAAAAGGCCAAAAGGAATTGGAGGCAATTTTTTTAATTGAGGTCTCAGTTTAAGGACTCCAATGCTATGTGCTTAGCTCAATTCTTTAATTTACACCTTTTTCAGTACTAGCTCAAGGAGAGTTAATTCACATTCAGGTACTCTGGGCATTTTCCTGTTCCAGGGCTCACAATCTAAGTTTGTACCTGAGGCAATAGAGGGTTAAGTGACTTGCCCAAGATCACAAAGAGCAGCAGTGGAATTTGAACTGGATACCTCTGGATGTCAAGACAGGTACTGTAACCACTAGGCGCATCCAACTGTAGACATACCAGGGCTGATATTCAGACCATGGGAGGCACCCCGTCTAACTCCTGCGGTTGACAACGAGCCCAGATATTCAATGCTGGACCGTTTCCAGTGACTGGCAATGAATATCCATTTTATTTTTGACCAGTTTAAATTTAACCAGTGAAGCCAAAGTTTATAGTGGGCAAAGGGAGCTCTGCTATTTGGGCAGCCCAATTTGACTGTCAAACTTAGCCAGCGATATGCTGAATATTTGTGGATATCCAAATATGTCACATGATATAACTGGTTAGTTGCTATGCACCGATTGGAAATATTCAGCGGGAGATAACCGGCTACCTCCCACTGAATATTTGTGGATAGCTGGTTAAGTGTTTATTAACCGGCCAGGAGCCGTTCCTGGCTGGTTAAATAGTGCTGAGTATCGGGGGGACTGTATTACGCCATGTCAATGAAAGGCATTGGTTGGGGCATCTAGGTGCGCTAAGTGACACATGTAGTTATTCTATAACCAAATGTGTATCTGGAAGACCCACCTATGCCTAGCCCACATGTATGTCCCCCTTGCAGTTAGGCACTATGGCACTTAGGGGGTCTTTTACTAAAGCTTAGCTCGCGTTATCTGCAGCAGGGCCCATAGGAATAAAATGGGCATTGCTGCAGATAATTCGAGCTAAGCGTTAGTAAAAGACCCCCTTAGGCACCACCTTATAGAACAGCACCTTGTGCACATAGGTGCTTAACTGTCAATTAATGGTGCCTTTCCCATGCCTAAATGATGCCTACCTCTCGGTGCCACTTTGCAGCATTGCCCCCATAGTCTATGGATGTTACAGAACGTGTTGTAAAATTGACTGCTGCATGGTGCACATGAGCTAGCACTTAATTGAGAATTCCCTCCTCAGGGCTCAAGAGGAGAAACAATGAGCACTGACCTAGGAAGCTGCTCCCAGGGAGCATGAGAGAGAGTGAGTGTGGGACAGAGGATCACCTCTTTGGTACCCATCCCTGGGGCTTGAGAGGAGATAGAAAACATGATGCTGAGGGTATCCCTTCCCCAGGTCCAGAAACAGACAGAGAGAGTGAGCACAAGAGAAATTGTACAAAAATTCACTTTTGCCAATTTTTGCAGATTCCCGCTTGTATCTTTTAATTCTCCTAGGTATAATCCTTTAATGCTTTTCTTAAATATTAAATATAACAATATTGTAATATCAGATGTTATTTTGTCCCAAAATTCTTTACAGAAGAATAAGCAATGTCATATAAATACCAAAATTTGTTGACATTTAAAGAGGAAGTTATCAGCATGGGCTACCATACTGTTAAGACATGTTATGGGACCTGTGCTAAAATAGCACAAGTTAATGGTGAAATAACACATTTTAACGGTACCCACATTGATAACTATGCCCCTTATATTTCTATTTCTTTCTGTTTGTTATTCCTGTTATAAGCATCAGAAGCATGTCTTCCGGTTAAGAGCTAACCTGTATACCAGGAAAATCGGATCAGCGTCATTAATGTTGTTATTAGCACGTGGCACCTGCATACAGTTAAGATTGGAGCACTTACCACCTCCTGTTTAGGAGGTGCTAGATGCTCCCACATTAACTCTGTTGTCCAGTTTAGTGTGTGCTAGTCCTAACACATTAGCTGGATAGTGCGGGAATACCCACTCTCCGTCCAGAACATGTCTCCTGCCTTCCAAGGAATGCAATATCCTCTCACACCGAAGATATGTCCCCAGTGGCTTCTGCATAGGAGGGAAGGATTAGGATGACCATTGTAGCTGGAGATTCATTCATTAGCCATGTATATAGCTGAGTTGCTGGTGGATTTGAGGACTGCTTGGTTACTTGCCTGCCTGGTGCAAAGGTGGCGGGCCTCATACACCACCTAGATATAATTTTAGACAGTACTAGGGAGGATTCGGCTGTCTTGGTACATGTGGGCACCAACGACATAGGAAATGTGGGTGGGAGATTCTGGAAGCCAAATTTAGGCTTTTAGGTAGAAAGCTGAAATCTAGAACCTCCAGGGTAGCATTTTCAGAAGAGCTTTCTGTTCCATGCATAGAACTCAAGAGACAAGCAGCGCTCTGGAGTCTCAATGCATAGGTGAGGCGATGGTGCAGGGAGGAGGGGCTTAGATTAGGTAGGAACTGGGCAACATTCTGGGAAAGGTGGAGCCTATTCCGGAAAGATGGCCTCCAACTTAACTAGGGTGGAGCCAGGCTGCTGGAATCAACATTTAAAAAGGAGATAGAGCAGCTTTTAAACTAGAAACTAGGGGAAGGCTGACAGTTGCAAAAAAGCGCATGGTCCAGAACAAGCTATCTTTAAAAGATATTACCAAAACCCGGAATATAGGGCATCCCAATAACGAGGTTGCAATAGAGACCATAGTAGACCAGGGATCTCATTTTCATAGCACTTACACTTACGAAGTTCCATAGGCTACTGTAACTTTGTAAGTCTAAATGCTTTGAAAATACACTTCCAGGTGTCTTTAAATACAGAGCAGATCAATTTTAAAGATTGCACATTATCACTGTCAACTGCTGAGCAAGTGGTAAATAGGAACAACAAAAATTGTTTGAAATGTCTGTATTCAAATACCAGAAACCTAAGAAATAAGATGAGAGAGTTAGAATATATTGCACTAAATGAAAAGATAGATATAATAGGCATCTCTGAGACCTGTCCCACTGTCAGTTGGTGTACCTCAGGGATCTGTCCTGGGACCTCTTCTTTTCTTCATCTATACTTCTTCCCTTGGTACTCTGATCTCATCCCATGGTTTTCAGTACCACCTTTACGCTGATGACTTCCAGATCTACCTCTCCACACCAGAAATCTCAGCAGGAATTTAGGCCAAAGTATCAGCCTGCCTGTCTGACATTGCCACTTGGATGTCTCACCGCCATCTGAAACTAAACATGACCAAGACTGAGCTTCTTACCTTTCCCCCTAAACCAACCTCTCCTCTTCCCCCATTCTCTGTTTCTGTGGATAACACTCTCATCCTCCCTGTCACATCAGCAAAATTCGCCCTTTCCTTTCTGAGCACACTACCAGAACCCTTATCCACACTCATATCACCTCTCGCTTAGACTATTGCAACTTGCTTCTCACAGATCTCCCACTTAGCCACCTTGCTCCTCTTCAATCTGTCCAAAATTCTGCTGCATGACTTATATTCCGCCAGTGTCGCTATGCTCATATTAGCCCTCTCCTCAAGTCACTTCACTGGCTCCCTATCCGTTTCCACATACAGTTCAAACTCCTCTTATTGACTTATAAGTGCATTCACTCTGCAGCTCCTCAGTACCTCTCCACTCTCATCTCTCCCTACACTCCTCCCCGGGAACTCCGTTCACTGGGTAAATCTCTCTTATCTGCACCCTTCTCCTCCACCGCTAACTCCAGACTCCGTTCCTTTTATCTTGCTGCACCATATGCCTGGAATAAACTTCCTGAGCCGGTCCATCAAGCTCCATCTCTGGCCGTCTTCAAATCTAGGCTAAAAGTCCACCTTTTTGATGCTGCTTTTAACTCCTAACCCTTACTCACTTGTTCAGTACCCTTATTTTATCACCCCACCTTAGTAATTCCCTTATCTCTTATTTGTCCTGTTTGTCTGTCCTAATTAGATTGTAAGCTCTGTCGAGCAGGGACTGTCTCTTCATGTTCAAGTGTACTGCGCTGCGTACATTTAGTAGTGCTATAGAAATTATAAGTAGTAGTAGTAGTAGTAGTAAGGAAGATAACCAATGGGACATTGTCATACCAGGGCATAAATTATATTGAAGTGGATCGAATTGGTGGAAGGGTAGCATTATATGTTATGGAGAGCCTTGAATGAAATAGATTAAAAATTCTACAGGACAGAAAATACATCTTGGAAACCCTATAGATAGTATATAGTTTATTAAAACTTGTTATACCACCCAAGCTAACTGGCAGATCTGGGCAGTGCACAGGCTAAAAAAATAGATAGAGATTCCATGTGTAAAGGGGGAAAGGATAGTGATAGGAGTGGACTAATGTCTACCTGGCCAAGATGAAAAGACAGATGCAGATATGTTATCCGAAATTAGGGAGGCTAACAAACTGGGGGACACAATAATAATGGATGATTTCAATTACCATGATATTGACTAGGTACATGTAGCATAAGGGCATGCCAGGGAGGTAAAATTGCTTGATGAAATCAAGGACTGCTTTATGGAGCAGCTGGTTCAGGAACCAGGATGATGGGGAATAATTCTAGATCTAGTCCTTAGCGGAGCACATGATCTGGTGCAGGAGGTAATTATGCTGGGGCTACTTGATAGCAGTAATCATAATATGATCAGATTTGATATAATCTCTGGAATAAGTACATACAGTAAATCCAAAATGTGAATATTTAACTTTCAAAAAGGAGATTATTATAAAATTAGGAGAATCGTAAAAAAAAAAACAAGAGAAATAACAAAAGAACTTATGGGGAGCAACTGCAAAGGTCAAAAATTTACATCAGGCATTGATGCTATTCAAAAATACCATCCTGGAAGCCCAGACCAGATATATTTCACATATTTAAAAAGGATGAAGGAAGGCCAAATGACAGCCAGCATGGTTAAAAAGTGAGGCGAAGGAAGATATTACAGCTAAAAGAAAATGCTTCAGAAAATGGAAGAAGGATCCAACTGAAAATAATAGCAAACGGCATAAGAAATAGCAAGTCAAATGCAAGGCAAAGAGAGACTTTGAAAAGAAGACAAAAATATACAGTAAAAACGTTTTTAGGTATATTAGAATAATGAAGCCGGTAAAAGAATCAATTGGATGGCAAGATGACCGAGGGGTAAAAGGAGCACTCAGGGAAGACAAGGCCATAGCAGAGAGATTACATTAATTCTTTGCTTTAGTCTTCTTGCTTTGGAGAGATACCAGTATCAGAAAAGGTATTCAATGCTGATGAGTCAGAGAAACTGAAAAAAATCTCTGTAAATGTGGAAGATGTAATGGAGCAATTTAATAAATTGAAGAGTAGCAAGTCAGTCGGCTGAACCGGATGGTATACATCCCAGAGTACTGATAGAATTGAAAAATGAACTTGCAGAGCTATTGTTAGTAATATGTAATTTATCTTTAAAATCCAACATGGCAACAGAAGATTGGAGGGTGGCCAATGTAACACCAATTTTTAAAAAGGATTCTAGAGGTGATCTGGGAAATTATAAGACTGGTGAGCCTGACTTTGGTGCTGGGAAAAATTGTAGAGACTATTATAAAGAACAAAATTACAGAGTATATACATAACCATGGATTAATGAGATAAAGCCAAATGGATTTAGTTAATGGAAATCTTATCACACTAATCTACTACATTTTTTGAAGGGGTGAATAAACCATGTGGATAAAGGTGAGTCGGTTTGATGTGAGTTTTTATCTGGATTTTCAAAAGGTATTTGACAAAGTACCTCATGAAAGCGTCCTGAGGAAATTAGAAAGTTACGGGATAGGAGATAATGTCCTGTTATGGATTAAGAACTGGTTTAAAAGATAGAAAACCGTAGGGTTAAATCAGTAGGGTTAAATGGTCAGTTATCTTACTAGAGAAGGGTAGACAGTGGGGTTTTCCCATGGGTCTGTGATGGGGACACTGCTTTTAATTCATTTATAAAATGATCTAGAGATGAGAATGACTAGTGAGGTAATTCAATTTGCTAATGACACAAGAAGACTGTGAAAGTTGCAAGAGGACCTTATCAAGATTGGAAGACCGGGCTCCAAATAGCAGATGATGTTTAATGGGAACAAGTGCAAAATGCATGCATGTGGGAAGAGTAACACAAACTATAGCTACCTGATGCAAGCTTCCACATAGGAGTCACTACCCAGGAAAAAGATGTGGTGTCTTATTGATGATAGATTGAAAGCCTCTGCCTCAGTATGGAGTGGCAGTAGAAGCAAACAGAATGTTAGAATTATTAGGAAAGATGGAAAACAAAACGTGTTATAATGCCTTTGTATCGCTCCATGGAGTGACTGCACCCTCGAATATTGTGGCAATTATGGTCATCAATCTCAATAAAGATATAGCGCAATTAGAAAGGTACGGAGAAGGGCAATTAAAATGACTAAAGGGTTGGGATGACTTCCCTGTGAGCAAAGGCTGAAGGTCTAGAGTCTTCAGCTTGGAGAAGAGACCAGTCTGAGGGAGATATGATAGAGGTCTATAAAATACTAGTGGAGTGGAATGGGTAGAGGTGCGTTGTTTGTTTCTCTTTCCAAAATACTAGGGACTAGGGGGCATGCAATGAAACTACTAAGTAGTAAATTTTCAAAACAAACTGAAGAAAAATTTCTTCACTTAACCTTAACTAAGATCTGGGTTTTCTTGCCCATTATAAACCATAAGTAATACAGGGAGTGCAAACTTTAAACTCAATAAATGCTAGATTGTTTGCACAATTAGTTTGCGGGCGCTTTCCACCTTATACTAATAATTAAACGATTTGAACAAATGGAACCTCAAATCCCCCCCAGTAGCGAAACTTTCAATACAGAACTAGCACTACCAAACATAGGGGTCTCGTTTAATATCATAGGTTCCGTAAGGACAGAAGAGGAGGGTAAAACAATCGCTCACAAAAAACTCCACTCTAAGTGAGAAAAACGGGCGATTTTAAAAACCTCCTCCTGTTCCTCTACTAACACCTAATGTGGAATCACCAAACTAAATGAATATGTCCTAAGACAATTGTATCAATTCTTCACCACCCTTGTGAACTAGAAGCCCCCCAAGAGAACCATATATCTTTACTGGATCACTTAAACCCCCCAAGTAAAACAGAAGTGTTTGTTAACCACTTGGGTATTTGGGTACTTAGCTCAGTCCAAGTTACCGCGAGGGCTCCTCATAGTATCCAAGGGAAGGGGTTGCCGTCTGTCACCCCGACATTCAAGCGGAATGCACCAACTCTTCAACAAGTGCGCCTTGTTTCACCTCCAAAAGAGCTGCGTCAGGAAGAGCACTGCACATCATAAGCTCACTGACTCAAACAGACTTGAATACCAAAGTCCCGGTCATTAATGATCCAAAGATGGCGCCATAACATTCTACTGCTTTGTCACCCTCTTATCACCATGCATCTTTCCCTGACTCTTATCCACCCAGCTTCCATATTTCTTATCTTACCTACCCCGCACTCTTCTTGTGAGACTGTCATTGGATTGTTTTGATGTTTCTCTTATATATACTGTTATTTATCAACATTTGCGTATTTATGATCTGAAGAAGAAGGGTTACCTTCAAAAGCTGATCAAAAAATGTTTTGCTAGTCCAATAAAAAAGGTATCATCTTTATTTCTTCTCTTATGTTTTATTTTATTTCTATTGATTATCTTAAAAGTGGACTAACACGGCTACCACCATCACTTCACTCAACTTATAATTAAACTCTGGAATTCACTGTCAGAGAATGTGGTACACGCAGTTAGCTCAGCAGGGTTTTAAAAGATTTGGATAATTTCCTAAAAGAAAACTCACATTAGCCACTTATTCTAGGATACAGCATCAAAATCTGTTTTACTTTTTGGGGATCTTGCCAGGTCTTTTGTAACCTGGATTGGCCACGTTGGAAACAGGATACTGGGCTTGATGACCCTTCAGTCTATCCTCAGTATGGCAACGCTTATGTTCTTAGATACTGCTTTGGTTAGCACATGCAAACTAGCAAATACCGCAAACCCAGTGGCGTTCCTAGGGGGGCGGACACCCGGGCGGTGTGCCCCGCCCCCTGGGTGCAGCACCCCCCCCTGGGATGCAGCGCGGAACCCCCCACCCCCGGGTGCACACCGCTTGGGGGGTGGGGGTGCTACCAGTGCGCGCCTGCTCAGAGTTCCCCTGACTTCGCGCGTTCGCTGCAGCTCCCTCGACCCGGAACAGGAAAGTAACCTGTTTCCAGGGCAGAAGGGAGCTGCAGCGAAACGCGCGAAGTCAGCGAACTCAGAGCAGGCGCGCACCGCTGGCACCCCCCAGCAGCGTGCACCCGGGGCGGACCGCCCCCACCGCCCCCCCCCCTTGGTACGCCACTGCCGCAAACCACTTTAGTGCATTCATGAGGTAGCCTGTTCCCACATGCTAATCACATGTTAAGAGCTTAGGGGGTCTTTTATAAAGCCACGGTAGCATTTTAGCCTGTCAGGAGAAATCAGGGTGGCAGTAAAATGCTGAGATGCCCATATATTCTATGGGAGTCTTAGCGTTAACGCTAGCTGATTTCTACACAAGATAAAACGCTACCTTGGTTAGTAAAAGACACCCCTAAACGCCCTTTAGTGAAAGGGGTCCTTTGTTAGTTAAGGGAGATGAATCTTTTCTTCTTTAGCTTCCCAATCCTTTGCCAGTGACTCTTTCATGTCCATCTCTAGTTTCCTATCTTCCTTTATTACCGTAGTGCAACTTCCTGTTCTATTGCTAGCCCTTTCCTATCCTTTTATTGGCCTTTTTCACTGATGTGACACACTCATTAAAAGAGCTCCACATGTTCATAGGCACAGTGCTGATCTCTTGTGATAAAGAGTAAAAATGAGTCCAGCTTCAGATTTAAAATGGATTTCACTGTTCTCCCATAAAATAAATAAATACAAAATGTAGGGAGATATTGTCCTCTGCGAACTAATTATTTTTCTCAGAGGAAGGAGAATTCCACTGTGCAGGAAACATTAATGCTGTCAAAATTAAATTGACTTTTTTGTTAAGTCGACACCATTGTGATGAAATGAATGGGGAAACCCCTCGTCTGCAGTAAACGGGCTGTCAGCCCTCATCCAAGGGAGAACTTAATTGAAAACACAGTAAAGATAGAATTATACAAAGCTCCTATCCTTTTCATTTTCCTGTTGTAATGGGGGGCACGCAAGAGGGCAGGATGCGGTTGATAGTAAAGGCTCTCACTTCAGCCCTCGAACACATTTGCCAAAGCACTACTGAAAAGTTCCGAGGTTGACCATGCAGCCTGCAATGAAGACAATACGATTAGGGCTGGAAATGGTGGTGTTTATCAGTGCTGAAAAAAAATTCTGATGAGTTTAAATGCAAGAGGGCAACCAAAGTTATTTTTGATTAATTAACCTGCTGCTAATTGTGGATAAGAAACCTAAGATTGAACGATCGTTCAGCCAATATTCAGCCAGCAGTGGTCAATGTTTTTATGTCAGCCACTGGCTGTATTCCCAGATATCAATGCAGGGCCATGTCCAGGCATCAACATTGAAGATTAGTTATAGGTTGGCCACTAAAGATTATGCAGTTAAATGCAATATTCAGCCTTTGACCGCAAAAGCTGAACCACTTAGAAAGGACTACTATTTATGTGGCCGAATTTAAACATTTATCTTATGTGGTCAAGGGCTGAGTATCACTTGACACTTCACAAACTTAAGATGAAGAGTCAGGTTGGTTAGGAAGTCCAAGCTGGGTTTTTTATTAATGGCATCTTTTGCATAAATAAGTCTATGTTGTCTATTTTTTTTGTTACATTTGTATCCTGTGCTTTCCCCACTCATGGCAGGCTCAATGCGGCTTACATGGGGCAATGGAAGGTTAGGTGACTTGCCCAGAGTCACAAGGAGCTGCCTGTGGCCTGAAGTGGGAATTGCACTCAGTTCCCCAGGACAAAGGTCCACACCCTAATCACTAGGCCACTCCTCCACTTAGTGCTGTCATAGTTGGACTACTGTAATGCCCGGCATCATGGTATAGAGCTTCTCTCTGGGTCTCTGGGCATTGCAGGTGGTCCAAAATACAGCAGCCAAGTAATTATAGGTGTGTCATAAGTCCCTCGTGTAACAGCTACATTGGCTACCGGTAATTCAATGAATTCAGTTTAAAGTGTTGACAATTATTCATCAGGCTCTTTATTCTGATGTTCCTTTT
This sequence comes from Microcaecilia unicolor, assembly GCF_901765095.1. NCBI lineage: Eukaryota > Metazoa > Chordata > Amphibia > Gymnophiona > Siphonopidae > Microcaecilia > Microcaecilia unicolor. The sequence goes on along the minus strand of NC_044031.1, from coordinate 676,323,506 downwards.
CACCTTCAGCAATTGTTAAAAGTGTAGCATCTAAGGAGGACTCTTAGATCGGGAAAATGCTAAGAAACTTCCTTTGGATCCGATAGTGCAGGCACACTATGCAGAAACTAGGGTTTCTGCCTTTACGGTGCAGGAACTCTATTATGGGATGCATTTGCAGGACATTTACATCTTTGTGATAGTGTGACACAATTTAACAACTTTTGAAAACATAGCTATTTGTAGCAGCATTCTTTTGAAAGCCTGACTGTTTTTGACATCCTAAGTGACTCTGCTTTTGTAACGAGGGTCTCAGATTGTAGAATTTCATTTTTATGTATGATTAGTTTTTTTTTTAATTTATTATTTATTATTCATTTAATCAATATTTACAAGAAACATCTTGCTTAGGAAAGTGTTAGTTAATTAGGAATTTTTACATAGGTAAATAAAGAAAGAAAGAGTAAATAAATCTTTACACTTTCAAAATCCTAAAACACTCAAATCCATAAATGGAGATCCAAGATTTAAATAATCTAGGGGAGAAATATAACATAGGGACACATTATAAGGTAATTCTTTCTCTGCTAAGATATTGTACACCTTCTTTAATGCTTCTCCATTTTAACTGAGGCTATTAGTGATGATACATGAACAGGTTCAGTAAACACATACTTCTTACCCCAAGCCTTACTATGCACTTGCAGGGATATCTTTAAAAAAAGGTACACCCCAGGTGCAAAATCTCCGGCTTAAGCAGCAAAAATTGTTTCCTCCGTCGTCATGTCTCCTTAGAGACATCAGGGAATAACATTATTCTAAAACCCAAAAAGGGTTTCTCCTTATTTCGGAAAAAACAGACAGAAAATCCCAATTTTTGTCAGGCATTAATGCGACAGTCGCCACCAAAGTAGCAGCCGTCCGCTAACTCAGAGTCAGAGGTCTCAAGCAAAAGAGAAACGTCCATCGATTTTTCAGTCTCTTGGTTCAAATTCTTCTCTGGGAAAATCCTTTTCCAAGATATTCAAAACTTCACAGAAATAACGTTTCAACATTTCAAGAGGAAGAACATTTTTGTATCTTAGGAAAATTGACAAATCTCAGGTTATGATTTTTAGTGAAATTATCAAACACCTCCATTTTTTGCCTGAGATTTGTCACATCTTTTAACATCGTAGTTTGTAACGTTTCCAACTTCATAATCCTTTGATCGATTTTTCCAACTTTTTCATTTAAAACTTTAGTCTCTTCCTCCTTTTTTGTAAGTCAATTTCAATAAGCTTTACTTTTGGTAAAACCTCGTTAATCTGCTTAGAAAAGTTGCCCCAGATTAGATATTAAGTCCCACAAAATGTCTAGGGTCACTTCCTTTGGTTGACTGCTAACTCTTTAGGGAGTTCAAACCTTGCTGAAGACTGTTCACGATCCGCACCTTGACTCTCAGTTTCTCTCCCCTCATTCCACACCGGCTCTGTGGGCAAACTGCCCTCCATTCCTTCCTCGGATTGAAGTGACGGTTCTCCCCGATGTTCTTCTGGGCCCGTACCTTCTTCCAAGGGGGACCCTGTCGGGTCAGAGAGGAAGGAGCTTGCACCGAGCGGCTGAGGAGGTGGAGTACACGCTGCGGGGCTCAAAGTTGTTTCTAGGCCGGGGGAAGCCGAAATCTCCCTTTCGCCGGCGTTCCCTACCGGAGGAGTTCCGCCTTCTTGTACAACTGTCCGTGGCCTCATAAATCGGTCAATAGGACCCGGTAAAGGGGAAGGAAGCGGGGAAGCATCTGCCCGCTACTCTCCCTCTGCGTTTAGGCCTCTCTATAGGAGCGAGGTTCAGAGCGTCCTAGCAGAGCGCGGCCATCTTGGGTCCCTATGGCTTTTTTATTAGTTTTGTTTATGTATTGTATAAAATGTATTATGTATGTTTTCCTTGGAAACCACCTAGGCTTTAGCTGTTACACAAATTTTTAAATAAGTACATTAAATACCAACTCTGTCCCCAGAACACCCATAAATTCGTATGGTTTTGGTGCAGGTGCTAACCACAAATATTCAGCAGTGTTAGCCAGTTAAGTGCCACTGAATATTGGCAGTTAACCACATACAAGTGGATTTAAGCGGGCAGGAGCCCAGGAGCCTTTCCTGCCAGATTTAATCATTTTGAATGTTGGCCAGAGTCTTTCAGAGGCTCTACAAATTCTTAATCTGAAAAATGTTTGGTTAAGCTATTAACCTCCTGTTTACCAAGCCACGCTAGCAGCTGCCGTTGTGCTAATGCCGACACAGCCCATTCACTTTGAATGGGCTGTGTCAGCATTGCCGCATGGCCTTTAAGTGATGAAGCAAGAAAATATTAGGGTTGATATTGAGAGTGATTTAGCTGAGCAGGAAAAGGGTCCTGCCTTAGGACATAGCAAGGTATGTGCGACCAGTACAGCTACACAGGGTGCAAGGGAGGTGGATGTACCACAATTATACCCTATCCATTGCCTCCCTTGCTTTGCTGGGTGGTGGTTGGGGCAGGGGTGCTAAGGGACGTGTTGCACAGGGTGCATTTCTGGCTCAGGACACCCTTGATCCTGCCTGCTGAGATTGTGCTGGCTGGCCCACAACTAAACTGGACAGAGCCACTCAATATTGGCTCTCACTGTCGTAGCCCTGCTGGTTAGTGTTGGGGTAGTTTGAGAGCAGAGTCAGGGCGAAGCAAGGAGTTTATGCAGACCACTAGTGATATTCAGTCCTTAGTATGTCCCGCTAACTGGGTGCTGGTAGTGAATATTAGCTGTACTCAGATAGCTTCCAGGCACTGCCAAAGACCTGGATATTCAGTGCTAATTCTCAAATAAAGCCTGGCACTGATTTTTTGGCTCTAATTTAGCCATCGACAGTCAGCATTTAAAGAATATCAACCAGACGGAATTTATTGGATGCTGACTCTTAAGAATCTGTGGTGACAAACTGCAATCCTGGAATTGGAAAAGGTGCAGCGAAGGGTGGACTAAAATGATAGCGGGGATGGGACGATTTCCCTATGAAGAAAGACTAAGGAGGCTAGGGCTTTTCAGCTTGGAGAAGGAGACGGCTGAGGGGAGACATGATAGAGGTATATAAATATTGAGTGGAGTGGAACAGGTGGATGTGAAGCGTCTGTTCACGCTTTCCAAAAATACTAGGACTAGGGGGCATGCGATGAAACTACAGTGTAGTAAATTTAAAACAAATCGGAGAAAAAGTTTCTTCACCCAACACACAATTAAACTCTGGAATTCGTTCCGGAGAACGTGGTTGAAGGCGGTTAGCTTGGCAGAGTTTAAAAAGGGGTTAGACGGTTTCTTAAGGACAAGTCCATAAACCACTACTAAATGAACTTGGGAAAAATCCACAATTCCAGGAATAACATGTATAGAATGTTTGTACGTTTGGGAAGCTTGCCAGGTGCCCTTGGCCTGGATTGGCCGCTGTCGTGGACAGGATGCTGGGCTCGATGGACCTTTGGTCTTTTCCCAGTGTGGCATTACTTATGGACAGCCAGAAACCAGTCATGTTTTCAGGATATCCCTAATAACTATGCATAAGATATATTTGCATGAGTGCCTATACTGTATGCAGATATATCTCATGAATATTAATTGTTATCCACCAAATAACTATCTTACGCTTTATAATTTCTTAAATGTATTTATTGAAAACTTTCAACTTTAAAATAATATAAAATCTTGTGACTCTTCTAAATAATAGTGACCCCATACTTCTCATTCTCACCATTCATTCCTCCATTCAGCTACATGGGTACAAATCACCACAAAGTTCTTCTAACCAATACTACTTCTAATATCTATTTCCATAGGGATATTCCACTATTCAAATGCAACAAATGTACTTTTACTTTCAACAGTGACGCATCCAACAAAACACAGATTTGTGTAGGATTTGATGGAGGTTCAAGAAGGAGAATTGCCTGTGTTTTACTGAGAAGAACTAAACCGAGGGAACGGTGGATTGGTTATCGCTATGTTAAGAACAGTGTATTGGATAAGATTTGCACATAACATATGAAGATATTCATGGGGACTACAATCACTGAAATAAAACATTGGAGATAAGTGGACAATAATGCATAACAGCTGAGATAAGATGGACATTTATTCAGAGATGCTATATTATTGTTGAAAGTACATATGAATAGTGGAATATCCCTATGGAAATAGATATTACAACAAGTATTAGTGGTTAAAAGAATTTTGTGGTGATTTGTACCCATGTGGCTGAATAGAGGAATGAATGGTGAGAATGAGAAGTGTGGGGTCACTATTATTTAGAAGAGTCACAAGATTTTATATTATTTTAAAGTTGAAAGTTTTCAATAAAGAAATTTAAGAAATTATAAAGAGTAAGATAGTTATTTAATGGACAATAGCTTATATTGTAACTAGATTGGAATAGAGATACTCAGGTGATTATTTGTATGAATATTAATTGAGGATATCCTGAAATCTAGATAGGTTTGACAGCCCTGGCTAGAGATAAAAGAGTTATGTTTCAATCATTTTTATTAACTACAGAAACAGAACAACACATCACATAAACCAAATACATCTGTAGCATTTTACCAGAAATTACCCCTTTCCCCCTCCCCCTAATACTCAAAGAACATACCCGACCCTACAAGATGAAAGAGTTAAACTTTAGCTTCAAAGTGAATAGTTACACTGACAGGTGAGGACACAGACTGTAGGCTCCATTAAATAGGGAATATCTTTGGTACATATAAGTATAGCACTGTATTACAGTAATAACTGGTAGTAATTTATATAGGCACATGCAGAGGGCTTACCTTCCAGTTCCTAACCAGCAGGATAGTTATGGTTCACTGGTTCAGCTATCAGGAAAGAATACACTGGAAAAGTACACACTTGTAATGAAAATCTGGACACCAGTATATGTAGTACTATCTGTACCAGGGGTGGGCAACCATGGTTCTTGAAGGTCATCACAACCCAGTCAGGTTTTCAAGATTTTCATAATGAATATGCATGAGATTGATTTGCATGTATCAGTGGCGTAGCCACAGGTGGGCTGGGGTGGGCCAGGCCCACCCACATAGGGCTCAGGCCCACCCAACAGTAGTACACATTAGCAGTAGCTGGTGGAGATCCCAATCTCTGCTAGCTGAAGACTTCTCCTTGATGGTAATGAAAACGCTACTCTCCATGGTACCAGCACCTGCACATTCTCAGTTTTCAGCGCCTGCCTGCTGCAGACTGCCAAGATGGAGAGAAGCATTTTTGCACAGCTGAGATATTTTTTTGGTGGGGTGGAGAACACTTGGTGCCCACCCACTTCTTGCCTAGGCCCACCCAAAATCTTCTGTTTGGCTAAGCCCCTGGCATGTATGCTTCCAGGCCTTATAGTTCATTCAGGAAAATGAAAACTTCAAGTCATTTATGTGGCTGCTCTATAATTTTCTGTTTATAGTTGAGTGTTTATTGTACTTCTGTATTATGTATTAGACTTCTACAAATCTAAATTTTGTAACCACCTTTTTAGCAATATTTAAGCCATATTGAACCTGCCATACGGTGGGAAAATGTGGGATACAAATGCAATAAATAAATAAATAAATATGAGAGCGGGAGAGAGAGAGGGAGAGCAGACCAAAATGTTTTGTTCTGTTTCCATGTCTTTTATAGGGTTTTAACATTTTTTTTTATTTAGGGAAAAGGAATTATATACTGCCTTTCTGTGTTTTTTCCAACTACATTCAAAGCAGTTTATATATTATATACAGGTACTATTTGTAGCTGGGACAATGAAGGGTTAACTGACTTACCCAGAGTCACAAGGAGCTACAGTGGGAATTGAACCCAGCTCCCCAGGATCAGAGTCTGCTGCACTAACCACTAGGCTACTCCTCCACACAAGAGCAATAGCATCAATCATGTACACTATTACACAAATAATGCACTCTATTACTTAAACAGTGTGCTCTGTTGTGCAATGGTGCATTACTATTCCTCAATATTGTGCCTATTAAGCAACAGTGCCTATCAGTAGTTCTTATACACACAAGAGCAATAGTGCACACTATTAAGAAATAGGGCACACAATTGACAATACAGAAAAAAACCTCCATTTTTTTCCCTTTATTATGATTCTTTTTTTTTACACAGTATCATTTTTTTAACTGGAGGGTTACTAGACTTTCTTTGAAGTCAAGTTACTGTGCTACTAAGCAACATCACTCCAAACTGTAGGTCCCCTGAATTTCCTGGTTGAATGAACGACACCATATGACCCTGTACCTTTCCTAGCATATCTCTTCTCTCTTATCATTTATTTTACCTTACATCACTGATGTGTAGCCTGAAGATGGGATGGGGAAAATGCATGTTTGAGAGATGGATATAACAATTCTCATTGATCTCGATTTAATTTAACAAGGCACCTCAACTGGCAAACTGGATAATGACATATTCTGAGGCCATGTGCCTAACGTGCTTTTATTCCAGAGCTTGGAAGGTCGCTTTACCAATATGAGCTGTCTTCATTTGCTCAACCTTAGACACACTTCATCCCTTTGTCCACAACCTATTCTCATTTCCTCTTCACTCAGACAATGCCACTCAGTCACGGCTTCTGTCACACCACTTACTGTATTTTTTAAATTTTCATTCTATTAAACTAATTAACTAAATGACCATGGGCTCACTAAATACACAGATCATTTCTGAGTTTCACAGCATTGCAAATTGGGAGAATACATGCATTAGCCTAATGACCTTAGTGATTACTGTTCTTGAATGCTCAATGGATACCTGGTTCCCACATCTCAGAATGACAGTGCTAGCCATCTTGACTGCTGAAGAGAGGACTGTGCAAGCACAGCTCTTGTGGCAACATTTATTGTTTGGTCAGAGTTTATGAATGACCTTTTAGGAAGCAAAGTCCACCATGGTCTGCCATATGAGGTCATTGTACTACTTGGTCTATATATAAACAAGAAGGGTAAGGAGAGAGAAAACTCTGAAACCTGCTGCTGATGGTTTCCTGATGAAAGCCTGATAGGAGAGAAGTAAAGAAGGAGACTTTGCAGGCGGTATTAATAAAAAGACTGGGAGAACATAAACGCCTTCGAATTCACTTCCAACTCCACCTACTTCCATGCTTCCATTTGGCTTGGTTGAAACAAATATTGGGGAATGCATGGCAAAAAAGTTTGGTTGTGTTTGCTTAGAATTATATTTTCCTCATTTCTGGGTATTTTTCACGTTCATTTGACTTACTCATTTTTAAGGTATGCATTGTGTGTGTGCAAGATTGCATGTGTGTTAATTTGTGGGCATCTGCACATACAAGTAATTTGTATGCACTTTAACCCTCAAATTCTATACATGGTGCTCAAAATTGCACATGAAAATCTGGGTGCATGCCCAATTTGAACGTGCAATTTAATTGAGTAACGAGCCAATTAGTACCAATAAATGGGTGCTAACAATCATTGGTGCTAATTGGCACTAATTTGAATTTATGCGTGCATCTGGCTAGGTGGGAATCTATAAAGATACGTGCATAAAGTTTTCAGCGTGCAACTGAAAAGGGGGCATGACCGTGGGAGGAGCATGGACAGGTCACTAAAGGTGCACACACTATTATAGAATTTGAGGGATCTGCGCCTACTTTAGGCATAAGGATGTACACCAGGTTTCAGTTGCTGCAAATCCTTGCACGCAGAGTTGGGCGTGGATTCCAGCACTAAGCAGTATTCTACACATAGTGCTCAACTTGGAGCACTGTTTATAGGATAGCATTCAGCGCTCATTTTTTTTGGCAACCAAATTCAGGCACCATTTACTGAACCTAGTCCTAAATGTTTAGGCACCTAAAATGAATTGAATGCATGCTCTCATGAATGGACATCCTTATTAATGACATTCATCTCAACATGTTTTTGTAGTCCTCCTGACCAAAAGTAGCAGCACTAACAGCATGTTTTACATAATCCACAAGATGATTAATATTTTCCATTATCATTCAGATATGTATTTAACTATTGGAAAGGTATAAGGCCCAGACACAAGTCAGCAACTGGTTCTAGCCAGTTTAGTGAGCACAAAGTTCAGCGAGACATGCACAAAAGGGTTCTGCAAGCTCTTTTTCTGTCACGATAGCAACTAACGAAAATCATAAGCAAAGAGCTATTATAATGAGTTAATTACTATACAAATGTGCATGCAAAATGATGCACAGCTGTTTTCCGAGGAATACACAGAAGCAGCCCCTACTTTTACTGTGGAAAGCCTACCAGGAGGCCTGGAGCTGTCAGTCCTGACAGTTCTTCATGGTTGCAAGGGTCCTCTGCCGCTCCTGCAGGAGAAGGACCTGATAGCTTTGAAATCAGCCCTTCTCTGCTCTCACAACCATGCTTCAACTGATGCCTCAGCAGACGCACTGCAACCCATGAGAACCGCTTGAGCTGTCAAGTTGAGAGAAACCACCAAGACAGCTCACCCCCTGATAGGCTGGCACAGAACAGAGCTGACACTAGCAAAAGAGGCAGAGTAATTATCCTACTGAAGGAAAATCATGGGAAGAGCTCCCGCCATGTGAACAGAGAAGGGAGAGAGCCACATGAAGGATACGATGAGAAAATATACTTGCAGGAAAATTCAAACAAGAAACAGCCTCCAAAGAATCCATATACTGCCACTGCACACATGCAGAGGAGGAGGGGGAGGGATCCGGCATGGGGTGTCACCCAGTTTCAGCCAAGTTACAAACACAGAAACAGAGAAAAATGAAGGCTGATAAAGACCATATGGTTTATCCAGTCTGCCCATCCATGCCATCTACTATCCCTTACTCTCTCTTAGAGATCCTATGTAATTGTCCCAAGCTTTCTTGAATTCAGATACAGTTTTCTTCACCACCTCCACCGGCCATTCCATGAACTCTCCACCCTTTCTGTGAAGAAATATCATCTCAGATTACTTGTGAGTCTATCCCTTTTCACTTTCATCCTATACCACCTCGTTCCAGAGCTTCCTTTCAATTGAAAGAGACTTGCCCCTTGTGCATTTATGCCACGTAGGTATTTAAACGCCTCTATCATATATCTCCTCTCCCACTTTTCCTCCAAAGTATACATGTTGAGATCTATAAGTCGGTTCCCATACACTTTGTGAAGAAGACCACTCATCATTTTAGTAACTGCCCTCGCACCAGTCTTATGCAAGGCATCATTACCTCCTTTTCCCTACTGGCCATTCTCCCCATGTGCCAAAACATCCTTCTAGCTTTTGCCATTGTCTTTTCTACCTGTTTGGCCACATCCAGTCCCACTCCTCTTTCGTACAAAAATGTTCTTCACCCCCTAAACTTCACTGTTCCCTCAGGTTTTTGCTGCCCAAATGCAAGACCCTGCATATTTTAGCATTAAATCTTAGTTGCCAAATTCTGGACCATTCTTCAAGCTTTGCTAGGTCCTTCTCAAGTCATCCACACCATCAGGGGTGTCTATCCTATTGTAGATTTTGATATCATCTGCAAAACGGCAAACCTTACTAGACAGCCCTTTCACAATACCAATTACAAAAATGTAACAAGAACCAGCTCAGGAACTGAACCTTGTGGCATACCACTGGTAACATCCCTTTCCTCATAGTGAGCTCCATTTACCACTACCCTCTGTTGCCTTCCAATTCCTAACCTAGTCAGTCACTTAGGTCCTATACCAAGGGCACTCAGTTTATTTATTAGTCATCTATGCAGAACTGTGCTTTGCTAACATCTAAATATACTACATCTAGCACTCTCCCTTGATCTCTCTTGTCATTTGGTCAAAAACATTAATTAGATTTGTCTGCTAAGACATGCCCCTAGTGAAAACATGCTGCCTCAGATCCTGTAACCCGCTGGATTTAAGAAACGTCACTATTCTCTTGTTTAAAAGCATTTCCATTAATTTACTTACCACAGAAGGCAGACATACTGGCCTGTAGTTCCCGACCTCTCCCTTATTTCATTTTTGTGGGGAAGGACCACATCTGCCCTTCTCAAGTCCTCTGGGACCAATCTTTACTCTAGAGAAGCATTGAAAAGGTTAGCCAGCAGAGCCGCCAGAACTTCCTTACGTTCCTTCAGTACCCTCGGATGTATACCAGCCAGCCCTGTCACTTTGTCCACCTTTAGTTTAGCTGAACAAAGTTAGTTTTTTTGAAATCTAGAATGTTCACTTTTGAATGAACCCTCTACAAAACTGCTTTAATATTAAACAACACCATTCAGTGATCATAGGATGCCAGATGATCACCTACTATAACACCAGAAACACTTTCCAGATTTGTAAGCTCTAAGTCTAGTATGGCCCCATCCTGAATGGGTTCCATTACCACCTTCTGGAACAGTTCTTCCTACTTCTAGAAGCCCCATAATAGGGATACGCCAATCAACATCTGGCATATTGAATATCTTCAATTAAATCTCTGTCCACTTCTGTCTGTGAAGGAGGCCTGTATATCACATCAATGAAAATACATTTTCCATTCCCTCTTTTCAGATTGACTCATAGTGCTTCTTCCTTACCCTGTAGGTTCTGCAATTGTGTGGCTTTAATGTTATATTTAACATATAATGCCACTCTCCCTCCCTTTCTTCCTACCTTGTCTTTCCTAAAGAGATTATAGCCTGATATAACTATATCCCATGGTTCTCTGTGTACCATGTGTCTGTTACTGCCACTAAATCTAAATCAGCCTCTTCCATCACAATTTCTAGAGCCAGAACCTTATTTTCCATACTAAGGGCATTAGTATATATTGCTTTCCAGATGTTGCCCCTTTTCCCCATTTGTATAGAGGTATTTAATGCTTCACTTACCTGGGGACTTTTATCACCCAGTCCCAACGATTCTAGTTTAAAGCCCTATTCAATAGGTTAGCCAGTTTACTGCTGAAAACACTTCTTCCATTCTTTGATAGATGAACACTATCTCTGCTCAGCAGCCCTTGGAAAATCATCCCATGGTCCAGGATGCCAAAACATTCTCGATGACACAATCCACACATTCATCTCCAGGATGCGAGCTTTTCTGCCTTGGTCTTTACCCTCAACAGGGAGGATCAATGAGAACACCACCGGGATCGGTGCTGATTCTGTTCAATATATTTGTGAGTGACATTGCTGAAGGGTTAGAAGGTAAAGTTTGCCTTTTTGCGGATGATACTATGATTTGTAACAGAGTGGAAAACATGAAAAAGGATCTGCGGAAGCTAGAAGAATGGTCTAAGGTTTGGCAATTAAAATTCAATGTGAAGAAATGCAAAGTGATGCACTTAGGGAGTAGAAATCCACGGGAGACGTATGTGTTAGGCGGCGAGAGTCTGATAGGTACGGACAGGGAGAGGGATCTTGGGGTGGTAGTATCTGAGGATCTGAAGGCGACGAAACAGTGTGACAAGGCGGTGGCCGTAAGTAGAAGGTTGCTAGGCTGTATAGAGAGGGGAGTGACCAGCAGAAGAAAAGAGGTTTTAATGCCCCTGTATAAGTCGTTGGTGAGGCCCCACCTGGAGTATTGTGTTCAGTTCTGGAGGCCGTATCTTGCGAAGGATGTAAAAAGAATTGAAGCGGTGCAAAGAAAAGCTACGAGAATGGTATGGGATTTGCATTACAAGACGTATGAGGAGAGACTTGTTGACCTGAACATGTATACCCTGGAGGAAAGGAGAAACAGGGGTGATATGATACAGACGTTCAAATATCTGAAAGGTATTAATCCACAAATGAACCTTTTCCGGAGATGGGAAGGCAGTAGAACTAGAGGGCACGATACAAGATTGAAGGGGGGCAGACTCAAGAAAAATGTCAGGAAATATTTTTTCATTGAGAGAGTGGTGGATGCTTGGAATGCTCTCCCGCGGGAGGTGGTGGAGAGGAAAACAGTAACGGAATTCAAACATGCGTGGGAAAAACATAAAGGAATCCTGTTCCGAGGGAATGGATCCTCAGAAGCTTAGCTGAGATTAGGTGGCAGAGCTGGTGGTGGGAGGCAGGGCTGGTGGTTGGGAGGCGAGGATATTGCTGGGCAGACTTATACGGTCTGTTCCAGAACTGGTAGTTGGGAGGCAGGGATAGTGCTGGGGAGACTTATACGGTCTGTGCCCTGAAAATGACAGATACAAATCAAGGTAAGGTATACACAAAAAGTAGCACATATGAGTTTATCTTGATGGGCAGACTGGATGGACCATGCAGGTCTTTTTCTGCCGTCATCTACTATGTTACTATGTTACACCTGTCTGCTTCACCTTCTCTCCCACAGCTCTGAAGTCACTTTAGATATGTTTGGAGGGGTACCTAGCAGTATCATTCATGCTAACCAGGATGAGCAGCATCAGATAATAGTTATTAGGCTTGATGAATCTTGGCAAGCTTTCCACGGACATCTCTGTACCCATAAGAGGAAAATCACCAACCACCAATACCTTTTGCTTCCTAGTAGTCACTAATCCAGCAACTTTGGGGAATTCAAGCTTTGGTTCCTCCTCTCCTTGGTATCTCTCACCTCCTGTACTTTCAGGGTTGCATACCAGTTCTTCAGTTTAAGGACAGGTGGAATCAGGGTCTTGTGATCTGAGTCCAGTTGTCCTCTTTCACCAGGTTCTTCTTCCCTGTTGCTGGAAATCTTTGATGCCTCATGAAGCATTTTATTGATGTATTTTTCATTTTCACAGATGTTTCTGATCATTGCCATCTTCTCTCTCAGTTCTTTCATGTCTTCCATGAGGGATTCAAGCTGAAGACATCTCATACATGGAATCAGCCCCTTGCTTTTCTGTCTGCATAGAGGCTGAAGCCATGACTGGGGCAACAGATTTGGTGACATGATGTTTCCCAACCATACTGCAGTTTCAGGAGTATTTGCACCTGTTGAAAGAGAAAAGAAAACAGAAAAAGCCCTACCATAGCCTTAACTTTTCCTCAGCTGTAGGTTAAAAGTAGCAGCTATATTGCTTTGTGTGAGATCTAACCCTCAGAATTGCGGGAACTTCAAAAGAGATTAATTAGGTCACCTCTCCTTTTGAATTGGAGGTAAAAAGGAAATCCTAGAGCAAACAAGTAAAGAAGCTCCTTAAAGAAAAAATTAAACTAAGTCCTCTCTACTAAGACTTCGCACCAGAAGCAACTAGTAAAGTAATTTAAAAAAAGAAGCTTTCAGGTTGCTCGTGAGCAACTGTATTTTGAGATTTTTAGTTTATATCTCTTCATTTTTCTGTCCTTAATTATGTTTTCATTCCTCCCTCACCTCTCCACTGCAGCTTTCATAGCTTGCTGATGGCAGAAAGGGAAGACCAATATTGAATCCCTCAGTGCAACTCTTGGCCTAGCACAATGTTGCTCTAGTAATAGTGGTTTCTTGCCTACCTCTCCGGAGTGATTGAATACATCACCTTCATGACATACCCAAACCATAAGAGAGAGGAAGACCAAAGTTTGGTCCTCCTGTGGTCTAAAAAGGAGCTATAATCTAAGGAAATCCCCTGCTTAATTGACACCTAGCTTGAACTAGAATGAAGTTATACACTAGCTTTCATACACACAGTTTCTTTGCATTTAGCTCACACCTTTTTCAGTAGTAGCTCAAGGTGAGTTACATTCAGGTACATTGGATATTTTTCTGTCCCAGGAGGGTTCATAATCTAAGTCTGTACTGAGGCAGTGGAGGGTTAAGTGACTTGCCCAAGATCACAAGGAGCAGCAGTGGGATTTGAACTAGTCACCTCTGGATTTCAAGACCAGTGCTCTAACCACTAGGCCACTCCTCATGTATACATGTATGAAAGATGTATACAAGCGCTGCTCTGATCATGCGCAGAGCAGCCACGCTTAGTGATTGGCAGTTCTGCAAATGCTCAGCTGACTGACTGGCTTCCCCCTATCGCATGCAAATGAGTACAGCAAGCAGCTCATTTGCATGCGATTCACTTTGAGGATCCCTCTGTATTTCTAAATCGGTAATTTTTACCAAAGTGGAAATACATAGCGATTCTTTACAAGGACGTTTGTGCATCTGGGTCTTAATATATAAAGTGGGAGAGTGAAAGGATAAATTTGGATATAAATGGGAGGAGCTATTGGTGGGAAGGCGGCTTGGTGGAAGAATGGAACTGGAGGAGTTAGGGGAGATTATTTGACTTGCAGATAGGGAAACAGATGTTAATATAAAGTATGTGAGAGGAGGTGATTTTCAAATTTTTTTGTTTTTGCCTGAGCATATGCCTAATATGGAGTGTGGTATGGAAGGTCCTGCTGTACAACAATGTGGGAAGCAGAGATGCGCACGTCCAAAATTTTTGCTTTAGTTCTTGTTCAGTTCAATCACCATTAAGTTTGTTTTCAGATTCCAAATTATTTCAATCATTTGGGTCCATTAATATCAACGGGGCAAGAAATTTTGTACTCTAAAGTGAAGGCTTTCATCTTTCTGTAATTAAGAAGCACTCCAAGGCATCAAGAGTGGCACAAAGACCCTGTGGAGCCAAAAGAGAGGAAAAGGGCACTAACAATGGTATGAAGACTCCAAACTACTATGAGAGAAGCAAATTAACACAACGACAGAATGAAGACCCAAAGACAGAGAGACAGGATAAAGTAGAACCAACAATGAAATGGAGATCCCAAAGCACTAGGAGAGGGGCAAAGCATGAAGACCCCACATCCTCCGGGCATGGAGCAAAGAATACTAATGAGGCCTTCTACTAAGGGACATTAAGCATTTAGGGATAAATTCTCAAAAGGTTGCAAAATTTAGGTGTCAGAATGATGCCCCCATGCCCCTGCCAGTCCATGCCCCCTTGAAGTTGCACACTCTGGAATTTGTGTGTGTAATTTGTAGAATAGTGAATTAAGGGCAGTTATGCCCATAACTGCTAATTGGTGCCAATCAGCATCAATTAAGACCAATTATAGCCAATAATTGGCTGTTAACTCCAATTAACAGTCAATTATTTAAGTTACATGCACAACTGACATTATTCTTTAACTTGCATGCCCAAATTTGCGTGCTAGTTGGAAATTTGAATGCATAAGTTTATAGAATTAGGGGGGTTAACATGCAAATTAGCGTTTGTTGACCACTTCCACACACTCACTCCTACAAGCAGTGCAGTGGTGGTTAATTTGCACAAACCACCTAATTCTATATATAGCACCTTGAGTTACATGTGCAAATCAGTACACGGAACCGATTTGCGCATGTAACTTAATTTAATAACGAGCCAATCAGTACCAATAATTGGATAGTAACAAGCAACTATCAGCACTAATTGACAATAATTAAAATTTACATGCAATACTTGCTAAGCGTATTCTATAACTTAGTCCGTTTAAATTCTACTGCAAAGATCCCAAAAGGGGCATGGCTGTAGGTAGAGCATTGGCAAGTAATGGGCATTCAAAAAATTTATGTACAGTGTTATAGAACAACCTGCTCTGTGCCTAAAGTTAGGCGTGGGCATTTATACCAGGTTTTCATTGGTTGCACCTAAATTCTAGTCACGTGGACAGATTTAGGCATATTCTGTAGACCACTCCTAACTCTAGGTGCAGTTTACATAATATGTCTAAGTGTGTTTTCCTTTGGTGATGATTTTTTTTGGTAATATGTATATATATAGAGAATTAGGTCCTTAGTGCATTTCGTGTTAGGGGCAGGAGCCAGGGGCACATGGGCAGAGAAAGGGCATAGATAGCATATTGCAGTTGGTGCAGAAAACATAATGTGAACTGTGCCCTACTTAAATGGCTAATACAAAACATTATGGATTTCTGGAAGAATGTGGTGTGACAAATAAGAACAACAGATTGGTTTGTTTTACATTGAGCAGCGGTACATAGCTTTCTAAGACCTATTTCTGATACCATAAAATAGGTAGGTAGAATTCTTCATTTATCTGTGCAAACTATTAAATGTACTTTGATATTCTTGTAAATGTTGTAGAAGAAATGTGATCTGAAAGGGAAGTCATGGACATATCTTTAAAGAGAATAGTTGTAGCTATGCTTTGACTTATGCTTGGAAAGAGGTTTTTATGTTGCATCAAGATAACGTTACTGGGGAGATTTCTGGCATAAATCTTGTGCTTCATCCTTTTCCATTTTGCTGACGTCGCTGCCTCTTCCTAACACTGCTTACGCATGAATCGCCATTCTGATCCTACCAACCATGACATTAATTTTTACCCTTTCCAACTGGTATCTTTGTATGTAAATGGCAGGTTTTCCCTTGGTTTTCCTTCCTGGTTTCTGGGGGGCCTCATGCTGCTGAAACTGAGCCTGAGGGTGGACCAAAACACAAAAATTTCAATGTGATTGGTGAAATGACTCATACTTCTCCTCCCAAAGGGGCTCCGCTGTGACTGGAGCTTCATAGCAGGCTGTATTTCAATGGTGCTGAACATGAATGTGCAAGACTTGGCTCATTCTACCCTCACAGTCATTTGGATCATTTAAGAGGTATACAAACCAAATATGTATTTATTTGTTGCATTTGACTATTAGTCTGAAAATAAATAAACGTGCCCCATGCACATCTCTTGGAGATCTGCTGTGGAAACACGGAATTAATAGTTGATCCAGGGCAGAGTAGGGCCCAGTTAACTGACAAAGTGAAATTATAGTAACTTTGAGCTGCCACCTCTCTTGGGCTCAGTAAGCAGGACTGAGCCCTCTGTAACAATACTTATCCTGTAAAACTGGCAAAGCTGTGATCAATTACTAGAGTTTATCAATTGAATCAGGCACTGTTGGAGCACTTATTCAGCCCTAGGTCATGTATTCTTTATGATTTAAAGACGGAGACAAATGCCATCTTTGACATTTATCCCCTCATTCTAAGTAGAGGACTGTGGTAGCCGTGTTAGTCCACTCTTAAGGTTATCAATAGAAATCAAACAAAATAAAACATGGAAAAGAAAATAAGATGATACCTTTTTTTATTGGACATAACTTAATACATTCTAGAAATTGGCACAGTGCACTTGTAGTTTTTAGAATGCCAGCATTTATGTGGATCAGAGGTGCCAATAATTACATTTATACAGTAAGTGCTAGGCATTACTGTATAAATGTAAGTGCCAAAGAGGGGCATTTCGATATGATCTCTAAGTCCAACTTTGAATGTTTTGCAAAAAAACATCCAAAATCCAAATAGGAAAGAAGTCCATTTTCAAAAAAAGGAAAATGTCAATACTGTTGCAAACAAAGTTTTGTGGTTTGAACGTTTTTTCTAATCATGTAAAAAAAAAAAAAAAAGTCCATGTGAAAAACAGAGAAAAATCAAGCCATTGGGATGTAGGAGGGGGGGGGGGGGGGGGGGTCAGTATTTTTAGCAGACTGGTCTCCCAGACTTCCCAGGAGAGCACTGCGATGGACTTCAAATAAATGCTCCCAGGTACACATCTCACCATTGCTCTCTTATCTTGTCTGCTGAGCCCCCCCAAAAAACCCACTGTCCCCAACTTTACACCACTACAATAGCTATTATGGGTGAAAGGGGGCACCTATATGTGGATACAGTAGGGTCTGAGTGTGTTTAGAAGGGCTCACGTTTTCCACCACAAGTGTAACAGCCAGGGGGAGGTATGGGCCTGGGTCCACCTGTCTACAGTGCACTGCACCCACCACTAAACTACTCCAGGGACCTGCATACTGCTCTAATGGACCTGAGTAGTACATCATAGAGGCTGGTATTTAATATTTTTAAAATTACCCAGAAGTCAAAGCATTTGAGTTTTTGAAGCATATAAAGTGGGTGGTAACAGGGACAGATTTAGGGTGGGGAAAAGAAATTGGGAGCTTAGCACTGATTTTCAGGACTAGGCTCATAAATTAGGCCAATAAATCTAGGCAAATCAATGACAGGCCTACATTTATGATGAATTTTCTGCTGAGAAATTATGCTTCTAAATTTGGCTCTAAGTTTAGGAGGCAAATTTAGCAGCATAAACTTAGGAGCTCAGCATTTTGTGAATCTCGGGCCCCTGATTTATATATGTAAATAGGCATAGATATGTTAATAGACATTTGGGAAAAGTCTCTAATTACACTCATATAGCTATACATGAACAGATTTCATAGGCGTATTCTGTGGGTGAACTTTAAAAGTATATGTCTTATTTTACAATGACAAATGTAAGTATAGTTCAGCAAATGTCACATATAGATACGGCTAATTGCTCTTCTAGATGTGGACTTTGAAGGAGTGATGGAGGGAGCAATTCTGTTTACCTTTCTGGTATTTAAAATTACCCCAGAAGTCAAAGCATTTGAGTTTTTGGAGCATGACTCCTTAATTAGCTCCCCTTGGATTAACTGTTTTGAAAAATTGGGTGCTTACACTCGTGGAAGGTAATATTATAATAGGTTACCTAGGTTTGGAGATCAAGAATGTGCTTATTTTCATCCTATTTTATACACATACATGTGTCTTTAGAAAATGCTAGCAGTAATCTGGCAGTAATCACAATATTAGTCATATTATTAGGTTTCAATTTGCTGTTTTCAAGTTTACCTCATTCACTGTATTTTATATTTATACTTGGTCATTTTACTATTGTTATGCTATTAACAAAATTGTCAGTTTTCTGTTAAACTGTACCTGCTGTGCATCACCTTAGGTGCATCTCTTCATAAAGGGAGTTAATAAATCCCAATAAATAAATAAGTAAACTAGACTGAAGCTGCAGACATTTACACCTGCTCTGAGCCCATGTGGCTTTGCAAAATACCAGTACAAATCTTGATGAAATCAGACCTAAAAAGGACATTTAGGCCTGCTCAGAAGTAGGTGCAAATGTCTGCATTCTTGTCAGCATTTGTGTAGAGAGATGTGGTAGCCGTGTTAGTCCACTTTTAAAGGTAATCAATAGAAATAAAATAAATCATAGAAAAGAAAATGATACCTTTTTTATTGGACTTAGTACATTCTTTGATTAGCTTTCGAAGGTAATCTACCCGGCTCTCCCTGTCTCTCACCTAACCCACCCCACCCTCATCCTGTGAGACTGTTACTGAAATGCTTTGATGTTTCACTTCGAACATTAGCTACCTTCGAAAGCTAATCAAAAAATGTACTAAGTTAGTCCAATAAAAAAGGTATCATCTTATTTTCTTTTCTCTGTTTTATTTTATTTCTATTGATTAACTTTTGTCAGCACTTGTAATTGAATGCACAGAATAATTCTGTAAGAAGCATTTTACACTTCTATACCGACATATATGTGTGAAAATGCCTATATAAAGTTACTCTCATACATAGAAACAGAAATAAATAACAGCAGGTAATGGCTATATGGCCTATCCAGTCTTCCCTTCCATATCATCCACTATCTCTTCGTCCCCCTAGGAGATCCCACATGCTTGTCCTACATTTTCTTGAATTCAGATACAGTCCTCGTCTCCACTACCTCCACTGAGAGGTCGTTCCACGTATCCACCACCCTTTCCATAAAGAAGTATATGCTTAGATTACTTTTGAGTCTACCCCCTTTGAACTTCATCTTATGCCCTCTCGTTCCAAAGTTTCCTTTGAGTTGGAAGAGACCTGACTCCTGTGCATTTATGCACAGAAATATTTAAATGTCTCAATCATATCTCCTCTCTCTCGTCTTTCTTCCAAGGTATGCCTATTGAGGTCTATGAGTCTGTCTCTATATGCTTTATGATGAAGACCACTGATCATTTTAGTAGCCACCCTCTGGACTGACTCTATCTTAGATATATCTTTTTGAAGGCGTGGTCTCCAAAACTGCACACAGTACTCTACATGGGGTCTCACCAGAGACTTATACAGAGGCACTATCACCTCCTCTTTCCTGCTGGCCATTCCTGCCTATGTACCCAAGCATCCTTCTGGCTTTGACTGTCACCCTTTCTACCTGTTTGGCCACCTTAAGATAATCAGAAATGATCACCGCTAAGTCTCGCTCTTAAGTAGCAAACGTGCCATATATATGTGTAAGTGTTGCTACATGCATATACAAAGCCCTGAGTTCTTTGAATTATGTGTTTGTGCTTTTTCTTTTGTTGTTGTTGTTGTAAAATGTATGTACTACCAAAATACATATGGGGTCAATATTTAAAGTGGGTTAACCAGGTAAGAGAGGCTCTTATCTATGTAACACAGGCTGTCCAGGCCCTGAGAGAATATTCAGCAGCACTTACGCTATATATCCACTAACCACTAAAGCCAAAACTGACTATTGTGAGGGTGGTCAGAGGGCAGAGTCAGCACTTACCTGGATAAGTGTTGATATTTAGCCCTTAACCAAATAAGTTAATTGGGAAAATAGGACCATGTACACAACAATCCTATCTTTGTCTGATTTAACTTATTTGGTAAAGGGCTGAATATTGGCACTTATTTGGGTAAGTGTTTGATGTACGCACACACCCAAATATTTAATGCCAGTACCTGAACATGGCCTGGCATTAGATATCTGGGCATAATTTCAACAGTTCTGGTCAGCACTTAAAAAGTTGTTGACTCTCCTCCAGCTGAATGTCACCTCCTATATTTTGACTGATACGTATTTTTAAAAAAGGCTCTACTTTCAGAGACCCTTTTGTAAAATAGGTTGCAAACTGTGAATAACCCAACTTGGGCACCCTTTTCACCCTTTTCACAGTCACAGAAAACAAACAGGCAATCGGTCTGCAAGCAGCAGGCTAGCACAAAAGAGCAGACCAAAGTAATCCAAGAAGGTCCAAAATAGTATGTATTATGGTAGCAACATTATGGAGGGGGTCATTTGCTACCATAATAAATGCTATTTTGGACCTTATTGGATTGCTCTCTTTTTTGTATAATTGCAGTCACATAAATGTCTCAGGGATGTGTGTAACTGATGCTATTTATTTTATTTATTTATATTTTGCTCACACCTTTTTCAGTAGTAGCTCAAGGTGAGTTACATTCAGGTACACTGGATATTTCTCTGTCCCAGGAGGGCTCACAATCGAAGTTTGTACCTGAAGCAATGGAGGGTTAGCTGACTTGCCCACGATCACAAGGAGCAGCAGTGAGTGGCCACCTCTGGATTGCAAGACTGATGCTCTAACTACTAGGCCACTCCTCCACTCCACTATCCTTTTATGTTACGCACATAAGTGGGATCCCGGCCCATGTCCTACCTATGCCCCACCCATGCTCCACCCATGTATGCATATCCTTGCATTTCGATGCACATCATTGCAGAATAGCATTAGTCACCCTATTGTCACTTTCTTGGGTAAGTATACAATTAAGTCTACTTTTATGCTCTTAAGTGGTATATAAATGTGGTCATCGAGTTATAGAATTGCCCTTCATATGTCTTTATAAAATAGCTCCTAAGTAGGCACCTTCTTGACCTCTTAAACTAGGTGTCCCCTTATAAAATTACTCTCTCTGTGTTACATATAAATATTGATAAAATAAACATTCTTTCAGTTTACACTAAATGCAGGTCAAAAGGTTGTCTATCAGACATATGGTTCATTTTCACTGTACATTTATAAAGGAGAGGTTTTTATTTATTTTTTTTATGTGTTTGGCTCTTGTAAGTTCCCAAGATTTATGAGCAGTGGTAACGCTGGAACATTTACTAATGGACAGCTACAATAGAGTAGAATGTTATCCAAGTTTTGGTCCAGTGTAAATATTGGTCCACATTTGTATCAACATTTTCCCCTGTTCCAGTTCCTACTCTCTTTTGTACTCTTGATTTCCATATCCTGCACATAGACTTACAATAATGATCAGTATCAGACTCCATATGTCAGTCTATGATTGCTGCAATGGCAAGAATTTCATGGTGACAGGGAAAATTGTTATAATGCCTTTGGCAAGGGGTTACCAGCAGTGAGGCAGAAGCATCTGTAATTATTGCTAAACATGATGGCATCCCTGATAGAGGGTAAAATGACCTTGGATCATGTTACCCCTATCTTGCAGAGTATGCATTGACTCCCAGTTGAGCAAAGATCACAGTTCAAAGTTATGGCTTTTGTTTTTCGTTGCTTCCTTCGGGCTAGACCAATGTATTTATCTAGCTTAGTCTCTCATTACATGCCTCAGCGATCATTAAGATCCTCACAGCAAGCACTCCTGCTGCTATCTAAGTTTCCAGTGGTAAGTTTAATGAACATGAAACATGGTGCTTTTTAATGCTTGGAATTCTACTGTTTTGGAAATAAGACTGAAGCTAAACTATCTCACCTTTCCAGTAACATAGTAGATGACAACAGATAATGACTAAAATGGCCCATCCACTCTGGGCAGTAATATGGTTAGAGCTGTAATTGCAGGTTAACCGCTTCCCCCATACCCTTGTTTAGGGTTGGAAGTGCCACTCATGCAGGTTACCTCCCAGGCTTACGCCTCACCCCTATCCCTCATGCGTTAATAACAAGTACCAATTCATTTTCCTGAAGCCCAGAATGTTTGCTTCCATCCTCTGTGTATATCCCACTCTTCTAACATGAATCACTCTGATCAAAAACTAAAATGTTGCAAGCTTTTGTTCATTCATTTGGGTCACTACGTTAAAGTAATGTAAAGAAGATGACAATATTCAGATTACAATTATTGTTATTTAATTCCTGGCAGATGTTTTTCTTTTCGTAAGAAGGTTAAGCTTTTGGTGCCCTGCAAAGATGAAGTTAAGCAAGATGGTATTGTTGAGGAGCTGTGTGTGCGCTTCATTCTGTATAGAATTAAAATCAGGGTTTGGAGAGAGAGCTGGAGAGAGAGCTGGGATGAGCATGGGATGATGTGATTTGGAAAGGTTGGGTTTTAATATAGTTATTCCAGCAGTGTACTGAGACGAAATCATGCCCTGTGTGAGAAACCCCTGGCACCCCCTAGTCCACCTACTATGGCCAAGAAGAGGAGACAATGGACAAGGAGCAATTTTGGCACTCCCATTCACTTATTGCACCACCCTGGTATGGATCTGAGTTATTCACTTTTGAATACTGTGGATGATCAAATGTGAATAAATACAGTATTTTTACATATATAACATATATAACAAGTGCATCGTCTTCAAAATCTGCACCCTGGTTCACAAAATCATATGGAGAAGCCCCGAGTTACATGACAGACTTGATCGACTTACCAATTAGAAATACATCCGAATCAACACGATCTTATCTAAATCTGCACTACCCAAGCTGCAAAGGACTTAAATACAAAACAACTTACGCATCTAGTTTTTCCTACATAAGCACACAACTGTGGAGTGCATTACCAAAAGCCTTGAAGGTGACGTACGACCACCTAAACTTCCGGAAATCACTAAAAACCAACCTGTTTAAAAAGGCATACTCTACCGATCCAACTTAAATGCCTGATCTCTACAACACAACCAAACTAAAGCAAGTAATGGACATAACACAACTCTTCCATTCTCCGATTCCCTAATATGGCTGTGCCACGTGAACTCGATCTTACCACAACATCACTCTGTATTTGTTCACACCGGAGCCTGCAAAGGCCTCTCCGGTACTATGTAAGCCACATTGAGCCTACAAATATGTGGGAAAATGTGGGATACAAATGTAACAAATAAATAAAATATACCCCCTAATTCTATATATAGGGCTCAAAATTGCATGCGCAAATTTGGGCACATGCCCAAATTGTGTGCATAATTTAATTGCTTAATAAGCCAATTAGCGCTAACTTGGCACTAACAAACATTTGAGCTAATTGGCAACAATTGGAATTTATACGGATATCTTTATAGTCGCTAAAAATGTGCACATAAATTCAGTGTGGATCTGAAAAGAGGGTGTGGCTATGGGAGGGGCATGGTAGGGTCAGGGGCACCTCTCTGATTTGCATCTAGTGTTTTAGAATTCAGGAGATGAGTGCCTAATTTAGGAGCATGGATTTATACTAGGGTTCAGTTGATGTAATCCTTGAGCCCAAAATAGGGCTCAGATCCTGGTGCTAAGTACTATTCTATAAATGGTGCTCAATTTTTAAGTGCACTTTTTTGTTGGTGCCATTTACAGAACTGAGTCCATAATGCACACACGCATATAATGTGGGCAAATTGCATGTTTATATAAAAATTAATTGGCATAACATGCCCATGCATATAACACACGCTATACCGGTTTATTTTTCTAAGACGCACTAATTGCAAATCGAATGCATAAGGGCTTTTCTTTTTAGGAGCTTGCAGGTATTATTAGTGCATAAAACCTGCAAAAAAAACTAAAAAGAAAAAGCCTTAAAAAGCAAACATACTAATTTAGCAAATAGCGCGTCTCAGTAAAAATACACTGTTATAGTGCATATACCCCTGGATTCCATATAGCGCACTTAGCATACCGCACTGAAATCTAATAGCGTGTGCAACTTAATTGGCTTAACAAGGTAATCAATGTTAATAACAGCATATAGCAAGCAATAATGAACACAAATTTGCAATAATTAGAATTTACACGCACAACTCTCTAAGGGCCCCTTTTACCAAGCTGCGGCAAAAGGGGGGCGGCGCTGGCATCGGCACGTGTTTTATGAACACACCAAGGCCCCCCTTTTACCGCTGATGGTAAACAGAAACAAGAGGAAATGGCCATGTGGCAAGTAAAGCACTTGCTATGCAGCCATTTTTTTTGGGGGGGGGGGGAGCCCTTACCGCCACCCATTGAGGAGGTGGTAAGGGCTCCCGTGTTAACCCGGTGGTAACCCGGCAGTGCACAGCACTGCCCAATTACTGCTGGGTACACTCTGATGCTACAAAAATTAATTCATTTTTGTAGCACCAGAAATGACGATGTGCTAGTGGTGGGAAGTACTACCGGGCTGTTGCGGTAGCCTGGTGATGCTTCCTGTGTAGCGAGCAGTAACCCTGCATTGGGCTTACCGCCACTTAGTAAAAGGAGACCTAAGCTAAGCATATGAACTGCACCTAAATTCTAATGCACGCAGTTCAAAGGGGGCATAGTCAAGGGCAGGGAAATGGACATTTCATGCATGTAGTTACAGAATATGGCCCAGTGTGTGTAAATCTGCATGCTGGGATTTAAACCACATTTTCGCTGGTGTAACTGGAGGCACATACGTTTAGGCGCTGGGATAACAACTAAGCGTATTCTATATACCGTGCCTAAATCTAGGTGCCACTTACAGAATACGCTTAGCCGGAAATGTTTACTGTGAGGATTTTTAGGTGCCTTATATAGAATCTGGCCCATAGCACACAGGGGTTTTTAAAAATGAATATAATGTACTTGTTATATGCATGAAAATATGGTAAATATCTGTTTGGGCTTCTAGGATTTGGATACCTCAGAGAGTTGAAATACTTGGACCTATGAAGAAGTAATTGCTGCACAATCCTGGGACAACACATGCAACAACAGTGGGCCTTGAAGTAGTAGCCCATGGCTAACATGAGATCTAAGGTTACTGTCAGAGGAAGATGAGATATTCAAAAGGAATTGAAATTCAAGAACATCAGATCAGTCACCTGTACACATTATTGAATGGTAAGTGCACCAAGAGAGCAGGTGTTTCTGGTGACATGTTAACTTATGCAGTCAGAGGTAAGGTCAAATGTTCTGAGATGCCACCAGAAGTTAGTGATTGATTTATCATTTTATTAATGCTTCCTGGAAACTTACTAAGTGATTGTTGAAACATTGTAAAGATTTTTTTTAATATACAACTCTTAATGAATCTGAATCTATATATCAGCATAAGTCTAGCACAGCTATAACTTATTTATTCTGAGACTTCAGATGATGTGATAAATCAGGAGAAATAGCAGCAGTTTCATCCCATTAACAACAAGGTCCCAGTCGCGTTACATTCAGCTGCAATGCACACAAAAACTGACACTGCATTGCAGTCCTGAGAAGCAAAGCCATCCCATCTGCTCACTCTCTCACCCTTAACATAGTGCTTTCCAGACAGCATGAGGGCTCAGATAATGTGAGATGCACTGCCTAATGCTACCTGGGAGGATTTCACTCTAGGCTAGGATATAACTAGAGCAGAAGACTTACTGGATAAAAGAACGTATGAGAGGAAACAAAAACCAAATGAAAGCAGAATTTAACAAAGCAGAGTGGCATTTCTGGCTGAATGAAAACAAGATGCACAATTATTTCTGCGTATTTAATTTTATAGGAGTCCAAGAGTTTTTTGCCAAATTTCTCTGAACACAAATAACCAAAAACTACACATCTTGATCAAACAATTAAAGGGATGTTTCAAATACTGATAAATGTATAAACAGCCTGATCATAACCAAACATTTCTACGTATTAGGGATGGGCTGCCAGGAAATTTTTGTTTTGTATCATTTCCTGTGTTGTTTCCAGGAATGTTTGTGTTATTCATTTTTGTTTGGCCATTTTTTTTCATCACAGGAGCAAAGTCGTTGAGTGCGTACTCTTTTGAAAGAGGGCGCACTATGGGGTCCTTTCACAAAGCGGTGGTAGGGCTACTGTGCGTGTAGTACATATCAAATCGACACTACTGCCCTGTTAGCGCGCCCACCCAGTGGTAGTTTCGAATTTGGCATGTGCTGTTTCCTGTGGGCATTCCTGGTGGTAATCAGCAGCATGGCCACATTGGCACATGCTGCATGAGTACTGCGCATGTAGTATGTAAGCCCTTACTGCTCGGTCAATGGGTGGCAGTAAGGGCTCAAACAGTAAATAGCCATGTGCTACTTTTAATTCTAGCGCAGGGCCATTTACTGCCCCATTTTAAAAATCCTTTTTTACCAGCCACGGTAAAAAAGCCCAGCATGCGCCAAAAACATGCTCCCACACTGCCGTAGGCCACTTTTTACCATGGCTTAGTAGAAGGACCCTATGTGCAAAGAGGGTGCACTGTTTGTGAAAGAGCGTGTGCTATTAATGTATGTATTTATGTATGTGCAGTGGTTTGTGAATGCACAATAGTTACCCTCTTTGCAAGTATTGTGCACTCTCATGAAAGAGTGTGCACTTCAGCAAATGATAAAACATCAATTTTCCTATTTTTTTCTGCTTGTTTTCATTTGATCACATGTGACAACATGGGATATACGGTTAACATTTCCCATATGGTTGCAAACAAACACTCATCCCTAATAAATATTAGTATGGAAGTGATTTTAGAAGGCTTGTACACCTGTAAATAGAACATTAAGTAGCAATTTTAAAAAGCTGCTAACGTGTGTACCTGCAGTAGGCATAGATTTCAAGGGGCATGCTCTTGGCATAGTTTTATTTATTTAGATTTTGCTCATACCTTTTTCAATAGTAGCTCAAAGTGAGTTACATTCAGGTACACTGGATATTTTTCTGTCCCAGGAGGGTTCACAATCTAAGCTTGTACCTGAGGCAATGGAGGGTTAAGTGACTTGCCCAAGATCACAAGGAGCAGCAGTGGGGTTTGAACTGGCCACCTCGGTATGTCAAGACCGGTGCTCTAACCACTAGGCCACTCCAGACTTTAAAAGTGCACATGTATTCCCCAGTGGCGTTCCGAGGGGCGCTGACACCCAGGGCGGATCGCCGATGCTCCCCGCCCCCCCCAGCGAAGGGACACCCCCCACCCCGGCGAAAGAACCTCTCGGGTGCACGCTGCTGGGGGGGGGGGTGCCGCGCGCCGGTCAGCGTCGTTCGTTTCCATGCTTCCTCTGCCCCGGAACAGGTTACTTCCTGTTCTGGGGCAGAGGGAGCATGGAAACGAACGACGCTAACCGGCGCGCGGCACCCCCCACCCCGGCGAAAGAACCCCTCGGGTGCACGCTGCTGGGGGGGGGGGCCGCGCGCCGGTCAGCATCGTTCGTTTCCATGCTTCCTCTGCCCCGGAACAGGTTACTTCCTGTTCTGGGGCAGAGGGAGCATGGAAACGAACGACGCTAACCGGCGCGCGGCACCCCCCCCAGCGGCTTGCACCCGGGGCGGAGCGCCCCCATCGCCCCCCCTTGGTACGCCACTGGTATTCC
The DNA here is from genome assembly GCF_901765095.1 of Microcaecilia unicolor. Classification (NCBI taxonomy): domain Eukaryota; kingdom Metazoa; phylum Chordata; class Amphibia; order Gymnophiona; family Siphonopidae; genus Microcaecilia; species Microcaecilia unicolor. The sequence continues at coordinate 676,295,536 of NC_044031.1, read as the reverse complement.
CTAGTTTTACAAACTTTTACCCATTCCTCCACAATATCTCTAAACACAGTCTACGTTATGATTCACCATTTGTATTAGAACTAAACGTCAATGCAATTGAAACTCTGTAACTGCTCCCCGTGTAACATGTAAGCCACATTGAACCTACCAACAGATGGGAAAATGTGGGATACAAATGCAATAAATAAAATAAATAAAAAATATAGTTTTCAACCTCAAAAATGTAACAATTTGAGCTTTGTAGCACAGCTCCTTAATTGGTAGATTTAGGGGCTCATTTTCAAAACAGAAAAACGACCACAAAGCAGCACAAAAGGTCAGATGGGCTTTTTTTTGCCAAAATGTTCAAATCTCTATTTTTAAAACCCATTTTAAAGATAATTTTCTATGCAGTTCATATGCATAGCATCCAAATCAGAAGGGGGCATGTTGGGAGTGGGATTTGGGTGTTCCCAAAACTTGGACTTGTTTCTGCCACAATGGAACAACGCAAAAACATCCAGGGCTAAAAGTTAGATGTTTTGGTCTAGACCTGTTCCAATCACGACTAAGTCACAAAAAGGTGCCCTAAATGACCAGATGACCACTGGAGGGATTAAGTCATTCACAGAGAATAGAGGTGCGTCATAACATATTGGCGTTCTGAACTTGGCGCTAACTTCATGACACCAGTGTGTTATGTCGCACCTCTATTCTGTGTGATTATATGGTTTATAGTCCATTTTAGATAGACTGACTATAAACCCCTGATGCAGGCATTTGACACCAAAACACGGCCTATGTCGGGTCCAGTAAAGATCTCTTGACTATCCCGTGGAGGAGTAGCCTAATGGTTAGTGCAGTGGGCTTTGATCCTGGTGATCTGGGTTTAATTCCCACTGTAGCTCCTTCTGACCTTGGGCAAGTCACTTAACCCTCCATTGCCCCAGGTACAAAAAAACTTAGATTGTCAGTCCTCTAGGGACAAGGTACCTGCATATAATGTGTACAGCACTGTGTACATCTAGCAGTGCTATAGAAATTAGTAGTAGTAGTATCCCACACTTGAACAACCTCACCTTTATTCCCCCAGTGGTCACTGATCCACTCCCATCCCCCAAAGATTTGAAAGAAACAGTACATACCAGCCTCTATGACAGCTTTAGATGTTATGGCCATTCCTATTAGAGCAGCAAGCAGGTCCCTGGTATAGCTAGTGATCGATGCAGTGCACGGTACAGAAGAGAACCCAGGTCAATATCCCACTCTCACTGTTACACTTGTGGTGGAAAGTGTGAGACCTCCAAACCCCACCAAAAACCTATTGTACCCACATATGCCCTGCAGGCATAAGGGCTATTGTAGTGGTGTACAAATGGGTACAGTAGTTTTCTGATGGGTTTTAGAGGGCTCACCATACAATATAAGGGGGTAATGGTGAGGTGTGTACTTGGGACCTTTCATGTGAAGTCCACTGCAGTGCCCCCTAGGATGCTCCACTGCTCTGCTGGGATGTCTGTGTGTCCAGTCTTCTAAGAATGCTGCCTCCCCCCCACCTCCACACACGCACACACACACACACACACACACACACACACACACACACACACACACATATCCTAGTGGCTTGTTTTTGTGCATTTTTCCTTTGGACATTTATTTTTCCAGAAATGGTCCAAAAAGATATACACACCGAGCACAAAAACATTTAGCAAATGGCCACTGTCGAAACAAAAAAGTTGATGTTTTCCAGGTTTGAAAGTAGCCATGTTTTCTACTGGATTTCTGAATGTTTTTTGTAAAGCGTCCAAAATCAGTTTTAGATGTCATATCGAAAATGCCCCTCATAGATATATATAGGTAAGTGCCTGTGGTAGTGTGGATTAGTGGCTGGCTATAGGCCCTCACAAACTACAGCATACATAGGTTATAGGCAGTGGCGTTCCGTGCTTGGCTGACACCCGGGGCGGATAGCCGCTGCGCGCACCCTCCCCCAGGTGCAGTGCAACACGGCGCCCACCCCCTGGCGCAGCGCCTCTCACTCCCCCTGACAGTCCCCTCCTGCCTACCAGCTGAGCTCCAGCCGGCACCTCCAATCTGCAGCGCTGCTGACTTTAAATGAAGAAAACAGTCTTGTCGTTGACCCTTCACTCACTGAGTCCCGCCCTCTGATATAACTTCCTATTTCCTCGAGGGTGGGACTCCATCATACTATGACTGGTGGTACTTGGAAATTACTCTGTGGGTAACTGATTTCATGCTGTTTCTACAGAAGACGGCACAAAAAACAGAAAAGGAAGGAATGGAAGGTAATGGTGTAAAACACAGGTAATGATAGAACAGAGAAGAATAAACAATTAATCTGACTACTGCTCCCTGCTCATATTCAGCCATAGGAAAAGGGTAGAACGAAGCCTTTGAAACTAGAACTTACTGTTGTGAACATTACTTTAGAAGAAGGTATTAGTTAGAATCACTAGTGACGTGATTCACTTAAGTGCACTTCATTGGCATGATGTTAGTAACAGAATTTGCTAATTTCTTGTATCTGTGTAGCGAAGGTTAGTAAATCCCATGATAATGTTTTAGCTCATTGCTGCAACCAGGAACAATGAGCATTCCTGGCAGTAGTTACAGTACATGGGGGAATCTTTTACTAAGGCGCGCTGACATTTTTAGTGCTTGCTAAAAATAGACACGCGCTAAATGCTAAAGATGCCAATGTATTCCTATGGGCGTCTTTAGCCTTTAGCGCTTGCCTACTTTTAACGTGTGCTAAAAACGCCAGTGCGCCTAAGTAAAACCCCCCATGGCTTGGTGAGCTCCCATCCCAGGCTTGTCACCTTTTAATGGATCCAGCAAGAGTAAATAATATGATACAGCTCTATGCAGTATCTAAAATCCCTGGTGGGATACTCCCCACTCTGTTGAAGCAGCCTTGACATTTGAGGGGAAATTTCAGAGTCCTTTAAGACCACTCTCTCATTTGATAGAATAAAACCTGTAATGCTTTCTTGCGGCTGCCCTGAAGTCTACCTTGTGAGCCATAGGGGTCTACTGGGAAGTATGTGTGTGTGTGTGGGGAGGGGGGGGGGGGTCAAGGGGCACTTCCAGAGGCTCCTGCTGCTCCAGCACTGCCATTCTTTAAAATGACACCACCTGTCACCTAGAGATAGCCCAAATGACCCAAGCAGACTGCCAGCATGTGGAGGAGTGGCCTAGTGGTTAGGGTGGTGGACTTTGGTCCTGGGGAACTGAGGAACTGAGTTTGATTCCCACTTCAGGCACAGGCAGCTCCTTGTGACTCTGGGCAAGTCACTTAACTCTCCATTGCCCCATGTAAGCCACGTTGAGCCTGCCATGAGTGGGAAAGTGTGGGTACAAATGTAAAAAAAAAAAAAAAAGCAATGCTATGTAGGAGCGCCTTTTGTTATTTGAGCTCTCTGAAATACCTTTTTCTACAAGCAGTGAAGTTTATCTTCAGCAGCCTCTGAGGAAGGCTTCATGCCAAAACACGGCCTGTGTAGGGTCACTTGGGTTACCTCTGTACTACCTTGTGGATTACTATTTTTGGCAAATAAACATTTTAGAAGCTCTTACTTCTAGCTTGCCTGTGTTTTTTGGAACTTTTCCTCCCTTCCACCCTTGACTATACTTTGTTTTTTTGAAAGAGGGCGCACTATGGGGTCCTTTCACAAAGTGGCGGTAGAGCTACTGTGCATGTAGTACACATCAAATCGACACTACTGCCCTGTTAGTGGAAGTTGTGTGGACCTCTCTTTATTTGCCTGGAGGCACAAAATTACGCCATGTCTATGGCAGTTGTAACTGCTGGTAGCATTTTAGTGCATAACTTACAGTACTGTGTAAGTTTAAAAGCATAATTGGAAGAGCTGCCCATGGCCCACTCATGCTCTGCCCACGTGTACATCTCTTTGCAGTTATGCACTAACCCCCAAATTCTGTATAGGTTGTGCAAAATTAGGCACTTAGTTTTGGGCACGGATCATAGATACATGCATAATTGTCTAAATTGGTACAATTGATCATTGGTGTTAAGCACTTAATTGGCAGTCTTTAGGCGTTACATGTAGATCTGCCCTATGCCTTAAATTTCATAGCATGCAACACCAAAGGGGGTGTGGCCATGGGAGGGGCATGGGCAGAATCTTGGTGCAGTAGAATATCTGCATTTCCATGCCTAACTACAATTGGGCGAAAGCATTTACACCAGCCTTTGGCAGGCATACATGCTTGTGCTCAAAGTTAGGTGCACAATGCACATTAAGCTAGTATTCTATAAAGGCTGCTCAAAGCAGAATGGTCTTTACAGAATTGATCCTGCTCTTCTCAAGAACATCTTTTGGTTATACCCTCATTCCGACAAATTAGATATGATACCACGCGTCATTCTATTTTTTCAGTCACTAGCTCCACTTTATGGAATGCCCTATTTCTTCATCTCAGACTGCAGACTTCCTTAGCAAAATTTAAACCTGATCTTAAAATATTCCTTTTTGAGAATGCTTTTATACTCTCCTGAGGCTGTCCTTGGACTGGGCCTGCCGGCCAACTCAGATCGGCTTCTTTATCCCCTTCCTGTCTTCTACTACTGTCCCAACTTTCTTGTCATTTATTATAGTTCTATTTCACCATCCCAGGCTGTTCTCTTGCCCTATCTTCCTCTCTCTTTCTCCCTCTACTATTACTAGAATTGTAAGCCACTCAGATATTTATTTGTTTGATATGCGGAGTAGCAAGTGCTTAATAAACTTTGAAACTTAGAGCTTGCCTAACTTTGGGCGACCTATACAGAATTCCCCTCCCAATCGACTTGTGTGTGTAAGTCATAGAATAGGAAATAGCACCTGTTCATGTAAGTGTGCACATTATATGCACATAAGTGCTAGTATTTTAAAACATAACACATAATTGCATGATAAAGTTTTTATGTCCATTTATATACATCCCTCTCATGCAAAAAAGATGGGTCTCTCGATAGATGGATCTTGTTCTAAATGTGGCGCATTGAATTTGTCGTATAAACATTGTGTATGGGATTGTGCCCCTATTCATAGATTTTGAGGGTTATTATGGATGCAGCTTGAACACATGTATGATCATCAGTGGAAACCAATCTCGCAGCGTTGCCTCTTGGATAATATGGCTAATATAGAGTAAGGCATTCAAGTCTCAGTATTATTTCTTCGTAAGGCACATTGATTCTGTTTGGTTCCACTGATTATGCAAGTGTTATTGCTGTTTGTGAACTGTTTAATTTGATGACTTCGATAAAACATATTTAAACATAAAACTTAATACATAAAATTGACACCTAACTTTAGGTGCAAAATCAGAGAATACGGGAGATAGTGCTTAACTCAGCTCTCATCTAGGGTTTTGTTTGAATCAAGATCACTGATCATACACAGACAATTATAAGAAAGAACACAAAACTCTTAAACAATCAGGCATAGCTTTATGACAATAAGGAGCTCATTTTTAAAAAAAAGTTTAAAAAAAGTCATAAGATGGCAGAAGGACGTTCTTCTCTCAAAAACATCCAAGTTGCAATTTTCAACACCTCGATTTTAAACATTTTGCTCCATAGTTCATCCAAATTTCAAGGGTGTGTTTTGGGGTGTGTTTTTGGTGGGACATGGGTGGCAAAAAAAGATAGACATTTTTCTGCAATAATGGAACAAAATGAAGACGTCTAGGGCCAAAAGTAAGATGTTTTTGGCTAGATCCATTTCAATCACTGGTAAGTAACAAAAAGTACCCTAAATGACCACTGGATGTATTAAGGCATAAACCCTCTTACTACCCCAGTGGTCACTGACCCCTTCCCAGCCCCCTAAGATGTGACAGTGCCAGTCCATACCAGACTCTATGACAGTTTCAGATATGATTGGCATTCCTATTAGAACAGCAAGCAGGTGCTAGGAGTAGACTAGTAGTCAATGCAGTGGACTATAGAGAAGGGGACCCAGGCCCATATCCCACTCTAAATGGTACACTTGTGAGCCCTCCAAAACCTACCAAAAACCTTCCATACCTACATGTAGGTGATACCCGCAGACATAAAGGCTATTGTAGTGGTGTACAGTAGGTTTTTCATGGGTTTTGGAGGGCTCACCATACAATATAATGGGATAATGGTGAGATGTGTACCTGGGACCTTTTATATGAAGTCCACTGAAGTGCCTCCTAGGGCTCACTGGCATGTTTTTGTGCATTATTCCCTAGAATGTTTTTTTTTTTTCAAAAATTGTCCTAAAAGGTAGACATACTGAGCACAAAAACATCTAGCAAATGGCCATTTTTGAAACAAAAAGTTGGATGTTCTTCTGGTTTGAAAATGGCCATGTTCGCTACTGGAGTTTTGGATGTTTATCACAAAATGTCCAAAATCGGATTTAGACATCATATCGAAAATGCTCCTCCACATGATCCAATAACCTCTATCCATGGTGGGGATACATGGATGAGAGGGAGGGTTTGAGACCCCAGTCACTGATTGTGATTATTTAACTCATTTTTACCCTTTAGATCTTGCTTCTGATTGACTAATAGAAGCATTTTACTTTTCTAATCCCTCCCTCCTGAAAAAATAACCCAGGATACTGAGAAAAGGACAAAAACTATAGGTATTTTTTAAAAAGAGGAAACTTGAGTCTATCATGTGTCGCATATTCACTGATGTCAAACAGGAGGTGTGAATATCGATGCAGGTTATCTCATCACTGAGCAAAGGGTTCTAATAGCTGCATTGGTCCTGAAGAAAACTAGATATCTCACAGTTATTGTTACAATACAAGAATTATATAATGATGCTGGTACAGAGCATCTAAGACCACAAAAGTCCATCAGTAAAATGGATCTACTTGATTTAAGAGATTGTATGCGATATCATATTTAGATAATTTAAGCAAAGAACTCAGTCCCATCACTGCCAAACCTGTTGAATGCTTTAAACAAATTCAAGAAATATGAAAAGGAATCATTGATACAAAGCATGTGAACAGGAGGGAAGGATTAGGTCAGAGTTCTTCCTTGGTGCTGATTACTAGAGTGTAAGGCCTTGTTATGTGTGTGCTGTTTGATTTATTTGTTGGAGTTCATTTCTGAAATGCTGTGTTCCTTCTTTAGGGCAAATGGTATAGCAAATTAAATAAACATAAACACTTGCTTACCTCTTCCCATTGGTGGATATAGCGGATGAGACGGGAGAGCCGCAGCAGACGGAGAAGGCTGAGGATTTTGGTGAAGCGAACGATACGCAATGCCCGGGCTGTTTTGTAAACCTCCGAATCAATGCGGGTCTCCACAATGAGAAATATGTAGTCCACGGGGATAGAGGAGATAAAATCCACCACAAACCAGCTCTTCAGGTATTTCATCTTAATCCTTTGTGGGTCCAAGATGATCTCTGTATTGTCTTCCACCACAATCCCTGTTCGGAAGTTCAGAACAAGATCAATGAGGAAGAAGGTGTCAGAGACCACATTGAAGACAATCCATGGTGTAGTGTTCTCATCTTTAAAGAAGGTGATGCCCACAGGAATAATGATCAGGTTCCCTACCATCAGTAGCAGCATAGTGAGATCCCAATAAAACCTAGAGTTGAAGAATAATAAAATAAGGGGTATGAGAAAAAGATTGAAAGAAAGAGAGAAAAAGAGAAAAAAGCAACAACAACTTAGAGACAAAGTCATAAACACGTAATTGAAAGTGTTAGCAGCATGCAAATTGTCCTTAACTGATAATTAGAAAAAATTAATGAAATATGCAATTTACTTTGCACAGTCATGTTAATCCCCATTACTTATTAATATATCTAGAACACTTAATCCTTTAAATATTTTAAAGGAGCACTTTCAACACATTGCACTCTTGAGATTTTCCTATTTTATTGCTTGAATTAGATCACCAGGGTGAGTGCCAATGCTCCTTAATAGCCTCTCTGGTCATGTCCCATGGGACCACTCCATCTTTAACAAGTCACCGTCCAAGTGAACAGTGTTCCATTCAAGCAATTCAAGACCACAGCTAGAGCGCTTTGAATGAAACTGGTTATCACCGATACAATTCTATTAAGCTGCCTCCTCCATTGCCCATGTCTGGCGCTCCTGGTTTCCAGTGATTCCCAGCTAAGGTAATGGAATCAAGAAATTTGTCCTTGCTATAGAATTACCAGCTCCCATCTGAAATCCAGGACCCAGAAGCTTTGCTTGGAGATGAGTGGACACATTACTTTCCCCCCTCATTCTGGGATACTCACCCAGTCCATCCTGATTCTACCTCTCCTGTTCCCACGTTTCCTGCTTGTGTCTCTCTACTCCTGCACTGATCTGAGCCACTAAGGTCAGTTACATCCTTCTCTGCTGCCAAAGTTTGATGACTCACACTTTAAACCACATGGCCTACAGTATCCTCTGTGGTTCCATATCTATGTGTATGTGTATATATGGCACATAAAAAATCTGTGTGATAAACATTTCTGTCTAAGCATATTCTATAAGCGACGCCTAGATTTAGAATATGCTTAGTTGATATTCCAGTGCATATAACTGCGTGCATCCATTTAAACCAATGAAAATGTGGCATAAATCCTGGCACATAGATTTCCACACACTGGGCCATATTCTATAACGGCAAACACAGAAGAAAGCGGACCTCCGCAATGGAAAAACCAAGAAAAGAACACAGCAAAGGTGACAAGATGGATGATGCCAAACAAACTTCTACTGGACTCAGAAAAAAGTTCACAGCAAGAGTTTATTCTTAAAAAACTGGACTCGACATGAGTCGTGTTTCGGCCTTTCAGGCCTGCCTCAGGAGTCCCTGTATGGCAAAGTGCTATTGGTTCTCATAAGGAGAGTCTTGTGCAAACACTGGATTTCTCTAACAACACCTTAGGAAAATGGAGAAAGAAAACTTCTGAGCTTCTTGATGAGAGTGTGAGCATCACTGTTCTCGAAGCATGAAAACAAATCAATATTTTTGAAACCAATTTTTAGACTTTTTAAAATAAAAGTCCATCAGAAGTGTGTCCAAATCTCAAAGGGATGTATCAGGGGCATGTTCAGGGTGGGACTTGGGTGTTCCTGAGACTTAGACGTTTTTCAGCCATAATGGAAGAAAACAAAAACGTCCATGACTAAAACTAAGATGTTTTGAGCTACACCTGTTTTTATAACGAATAAGGCACAAAAAGGTGCCCTAAATAACCAGATGACCACTAGAGGGAATCAGGAATATCTTCCTCTTATTCCCCCAGTGATCCCTAACCTCCTCCCACCCCCAAAATATGTGATGAAAAACATTACTTGCCAGCATCTGTGCCAGCCTCAAATGTTATTCTCGGGTCCATTAGAACAGCATGCAGGTCCCTGGAGTAGTCTAGTGGTGGGTGCAATGCATTGCACACAGGTGGACCCAGGCTTCTACCTACCTGTTACACTTGTGGAGAAAACTGTGAGCCCTCCAAAACTCACCAGAAACCTACATTACCCACATATAGGTGCCCCCTTCACCCATAAGGGTTATGCTAGTGGTATACAGTTGGGGTAGTAGGGTGCACTATTGTTTCCCTGGGATGTCAGGGGGACCAGTATACTAAAAATGCTGGCTCCTCCTACATCCCAATAGCTTGATTTTGTGCGTTTTTCACTTGGTCTTTTTTTTTTTTTTTAGAAAATGGACCAAAAAATAAAACATCCAAATCACAAAACCTTCTATTTTGAAAAACAGTAAATAGACGTTTTTCTTTTTTGAAAATGACCATGAAAGGCTTCAGAGGAAATTGGAGGGTCATGGGATAGGAGGAAATGTCCTATTGTGGATTAAAAACTGGTTGAAGGATAGGAAACAGAGAGTAGGGTTAAATGGACAGTATTCATAATGGAGAAGGGTAGTTAGTGGGGTTCCTCAGGGGTCTGTGCTAGGACCGCTGCTTTTTAATATATTTATAAATGATTTAGAGATGGGAGTAACTAGCGAGGTAATTAAATTTGCTCATGACACAAAGTTATTCAAAGTTGTTAAATCGTGACAGGATTGTGAAAAATTACAAGAGGACCTTACGAGACTGGGAGACTGGGCGGCTAAATGGCAGATGACGTTTAATGTGAGCAAGTGCAAGGTGATGCATGTGGGAAAAAAGAACCCGAATTATAGCTACGTCATGCAAGGTTCCACGTTAGGAGTTACGGACCAAGAACGGGATCTGGGTGTCGTCGTTGATAATACACTGAAACCTTCTGCTCAGTGTGCTGCTGCGGCTAGGAAAGCAAATAGAATGTTGGGTATTATTAGGAAAGGTATGGAAAACAGGTGTGAGGATGTTATAATGCCGTTGTATCGCTCCATGGTGCGACCGCACCTTGAGTATTGTGTTCAATTCTGGTCGCCGCATCTCAAGAAAGATATAGTAGAATTGGAAAAGGTGCAGCGAAGGGCGACTAAAATGATAGCGGGGATGGGACGACTTCCCTATGAAGAAAGATTAAGGAGGCTAGGGCTATTCAGCTTGGAGAAGAGACGGCTGAGGGGAGACATAATAGAGGTATATAAAATAATGAGTGGAGTGGAATAGGTGGATGTGAAGCGTCTGTTCACGCTTTCCAAAAATACTAGGACTAGGGGGCATGCGATGAAACTACAGTGTAGTAAATTTAAAACAAATCGGAGAAACTTTTTCTTCATCCAACGTATAATTAAACTGTAGTCCTCCTGCCAGCCCAGAGGGGCAGTACAAGATTTTTGGTATCCTTGGTCAGCTTCAAAATGGTATCCCCCCCACCCCTCAACATCATGAGTGTGTTTGATGTTCACTTCCTCCTACCTCTCTGATAGTCTCCATTATTGACTCCTCTCCCACTGTTGGTGCCTCCTGCTAGGTTTCCACCTGCTTAGCTCTCTTTCCCCTCCATCTCTAGTCCTCTCTGTCTTCTGTTCCTTCCTTTATCCCCCATACGCTGTCTTTTTTCTCTTCCTATCACCAGTCTTCTCTCCTTCTACTCCTCCATTCTGAAGATCCTTTCCCCATGTAAATAACAAAAAAACAAAACAAAACAAAAAAAGAATTATAAAAATTCAAAGCAAGGTTAAAAAAAAAATCTGTATTTATAACATAAACACAAATTTGCAATATGCTAAAATATACAAATGCATGCAAATGTGAACCAAATTTTCTAAACCTCTATCTGCACTTCCAAAAGAACTGGAGAACCGGGGTGGGGGGGGGGGGGGGGGGGGGGGGGATTAGGGCACTATGACCTTGTCCTGATTAACTGGAGCTAATTTATTTATTTATTTTATTTAAAGCGCTTGAGTTTTATTTATTTATTTATTTTTGTTACATTTGTACCCCGCGCTTTCCCACTCATGGCAGGCTCAATGCGGCTTACATGGGCAATGGAGGGTTAAGTGACTTGCCCAGAGTCACAAGGAGCTGCCTGGGCCTGAAGTGGGAATTGAACTCAGTTCCTCAGTTCCCCAGGACCAGAGTCCACCACCCTAACCACTAGGCCACTAAAATAAATGTTGTAATTATTTATGATGCTTATGCAATATTTGCCTTAACCTGTTGCAGATTATGCAGAATATAATGCATGCCAAAATTAAATTAGTATCCTCATAAGGTCACTGATATAATAGTCTCATCCTGAAAAATGTTCCCCCTTAGAAGTGTTGCCTTGCTTTTCTCTAAATCAGTGGCTCCCAAACCAGCCAGTAACTTGTCAGGATATGCACAATGAATATTCATGAGAGATTTGAATGCACTGTTTAAGAAAGTAAACTTACAAAGGCAAAAGAATAGTGACTGGGGGGAAAAAAAAGAGATGACGAGAAAAGACTCCTGAAGCAGCTGCACTAAAGGCATGATTTTTGTGTTTGTCAATAATTAAAATCCACCTTACTGCCCGCTTCATATGTTGTGTGCTACCTAAGACTCCTGCTAGTACTGTTATTTAGCTGTCACTACTAGGCTCAATTTGGCACTTTGGAAAATAAGAAAGAAATAACAGAACAAAAAAAAAAAAAAAATACAACAGTACCAAGTATTTTTTCATATTGCTCCCATTGACCAAAATGCAGCAGTTATCAGGGAAGGTACAATGGAGATGCTGACTGCACGAGCCAAAACTGAAAAGCACACCATGAGAAGGTAGACATTTAGAGCTGGCAGGTGTTAAGTCTTTGTGATATTTGTAAGGTTGCACACCAGGAGTATAGATACACAGGCTGTATTACACAGCAAATGCACTGAAAACCAAAGGAAAGGGGGGGAAAAAAGCAAAGGGAATGTCTAGCCACAGAAGACACTTTAATGTACTTTGACTGCTACATCTTAACTATGCTTACGTGCTGGAGCTTAAAGAAACTGACAGAATGTATGATGTGAAAGTAGCATGTCAATCTCCTTCTCCCCAGCACTCGCTCCATCCTCTTCTCAAGCACCATGCATGATGTCTCTTTGGTATGGACATTATTTCCCTCACCTTACACACATATACCAGGATAATATGTTCTAAGCACAAAAATTATTTTGTAAAACTGTCCTGACTTTATGGGGGTAATTCTATAAAATAAGCACTAACATGTATGCATCAAAAATGCACATAATTGATTAGTATACTTTAATGTACACGCATATTTTTTTTTTTGCTCAAATTCTGTGCCACAAAAATGCTATGAAGTTTCCACCAAACAGATCCATAACAGATCTTGGCACCAAAATCTCATTACAGAATTGGCATTCTGCATGTGCCAATGGGGTGCCAAAATTGAAAAACAACTTTATAGAATAACCCCCGCAGTGTGGCAAAGGAATGGGAAGAGCTAATAGTCCCCCCAATATCCAAATCAATTTAACCAGCCAGGAACAGGACCTGGCCGGTTAAATGATACTTAGCTGGCTAAGCGCTAATATTCAGCACGAGATAGCCGGCTATTTCAGCTGAATATTGGTGCTTAGGGCCACATTCTCTCTATGGCACCTAAAAAATCTGCACGGTAAACATTTCCACCTAAGCGTATTCTATAAGCAACGTCTAGATTTATGCACAGTGTATAGAATACACGTAGGTGATATCCCGGTGACTAAATCTATGCGTGTCCATTTATGCCAACGAAAATGTGGCCTAAATCCTTGTGCATAGATTTGTGCTTGCATGTAGTTATAGAATACGCTTGGATTTCAGCACAGACCTCTAGGCACACTATATAGAATCTGGCAGTTAACGAAAAGCTGAATTACTGGCTATGTTGCATGACATAGCTGGTCAGCACCGATATTTAGCGTCTAGCCAGCTATGTTTGGTGGCCAAATATGGCTGTGTCAACAGGTGGAATATCTTTGGCCAGTTCCAACTTACCCGGCCAGTGCTGAATATCAGCTTGGCCGGTTATGTTCGAACCAGCCAAAAATAAACCGGATATTCAATGCTGGTCAACTACAATTACCCGCCTATTCACTTCCTCTTTTTTCCCTTACTTTTTTTTTTAATAGAATTTTATAATACATAATATTCAACCTTGAATAATAATACACAATATATGCAAATCTTCATCATGAATTGAATAGGAAAAAAGAAAATATATAGAAATAAATTCAAAAATATCGACCACAAAATCAAGGTAATCTGATCCAAGAAACAAGAAAATATATATATAACTAGTAAAAAAGGCCCGTTTCTGACACAAATGAAACGGGCGCTAGCAAGGTTTTACTCGGAGTGTGTATGTTTGGGAGAGTGTATGTGAGAGTGACTGTTTGAGAGTCAGAGTGAAAGTGTGAGTGTGTGTGTGTGAGAGAGAGAGTGAGTCTGGGTGTGAGTGTGTTTGTGAGAGTGTGTGTGTGAGAATGAGAGTGTGTGCAAGTGTGCATGTGAGACACAGTGTGAGAGAGAGTGTGTGTGTGTGGGCGAGAGAGAGAGTGTGTGTGAGACACAGATTCTCTGTGAGAGTGAGTGTATGAGACCAAGCGAGTGTGTGAGTGACTGTGTGGCACATAGAGAGTGAATGTGATACAGTGTGAGACAGAGTGTGTGAGAGTGAGAGTCAGAAAGACATTGTATATGAGAGAGTGTGAGCCCTGCCCTCCCAATCCATGCCCATCTGTCCCCTGCCCCCTCCATTCATCCTTTTCCTGCAATTTCCCTCTCTCCCTGAGCCCTGCCCTCCCAATCCATGCCCATCCATGCTCCTCTGTCACCTGCCCCCTCCATTCATCCCTATCCAGCAATTCCCCTCTCTCCCTGAGCCCTGTCCTGCAATCCATATCCATCCATGCCCATCTGTCCCCTCCATTCATCCCTATCCAGCAATTCCCCTCTCCCTGAGCCCTGCCCTCCCAATCCATGCCATCCATGCTCCTCTGTCCCCTGCCCCCTCCATTCATCCCTATCCAGCAATTCCCCTCTCTCCCTGAGCCCTGCCCTGCAATCCATATCCATCCATGCCCATCTGTCCCCTCCATATCATCCCTATCCAGCAATTCCCCTCTCTCCCTGAGCCCTGCCCCTCCCAATCCATGCCCATCCATGCTCCTCTGTCCCCTGCTGCCTCCATTCATCCTTTTCCAGCAAGTCCCCTCTCTCCCTTCCATGACCCCCCCTCGCATCCATGCTCCTCTCTCTCCCATGTCCCAGCCTGGCCCACTCTCTTCTCCCCCCCCTTGCATCCATGCCCCCCTTCCCATCCATGCTGTCGTTTCTTCCCCTGCCCTCCGCTCCCATTGTTCAACTTTACTGCCACCCCTCTTCTCTCCCCCCAACATCCCTTTTTTTTTTCTTCTTTTTAAATTTACCTCCGTGGCGGTTCCGGCAGCGCAGCGTCATGGAAGGAGGCAGCGCTCCCGACGTCTAGCCTTCCCTTCGCTGTGTTCCGCCTTCTTCTGACGTCATCCTTGATGTCAGAAGAAGGCGGAACACAGCGAAGGGAAGGCTAGAGACGTCAGGAGCGCTGCCTCCTTCCCTGACACTGCGCTGCCGGAATTGTTTGGTTTTTTTTCCGCCCTCGACGTCATGACGTTTGACGCGAGGGCGGGGCAGAGACGGCTGGCTGGCTTCACACCATGAATCCACAAACCCTACAGCCAGGGAGTGTTTGAGTGGCTTCAGAACGTTGTCTTCAGAACGTTCACGGTGCGTTTTATTATATTAGAAGATTCTAACCCTAATAGCTAGATTTATCCTCATACCTAATAAACCAAAGACTGCGCCAAGCTCTGGCGGTTTACTCCAAGTTGCTATACAGTGTTACATTCAGGTCTAAACTTTCACATTTATGTCCTCTCTACTTTTTAGAAAATCCTACAGTTGTTTGGGTTCAAAAAACTGATACTGTTTTGCTTGCAATAATATTCTACAAACACAAGGACATTTCAACAAAAAATTTGCTCCAAGGGCTAAAACTCTTGGACGCAATACAAGAAATAATTTACGTCTTTTTGGGTTTCCCTAGACAGTATGGGAAAACCCTAACTTTGAACCCCAAAATAAAGAATTCAAGTGTCTCAAAGATAACCTGAGTACTGCATCTCTATCTACTCCAAGGCAATGTTACCAGCAATGTGGTTCTTTGTGTAACCACTTCTACTGATGATTCCAGGAATGCCGTCAAGTTCATTGAGTCTTGAGGGTTCAAATTTTCTGTTATTTTACCAGTAAATTGAAGATAATATGCTCTTGTATAGGTGGCAATGAAGTGTCCAAGCATCCACCAAATCTCCACCAAATATTTCTTACCATTTGTACAGGAGAAATTAAAGGTGATTTTGGAAAATTTATAATACGCAGTTAAGTCTCTTGGACTGATTTTCCAAATATTCCATGCGTCTAGAAGCAAAGTTTCTTTCTTTAATCAACGATGCTTGGAATGCTTGGAATGCCCTCCCGCGGGAGGTGGGTGGAGTATGAAAACGTAACGGAATTCAAACATGCGTGGGATATGCATAAAGGAATCCTGTGCATAGGAATGGATCCTCAGAAGCTTAGCCGAAATGAGGGTGGCGGAGCAGGTGGGGGAAGGAGAGGTTGGTGGTTGGGAGGCGAGGATAGTGGAGGGCAGACTTTACGGTCCGTGCCAGAGCCGGTGATGGGAGGCGGGACTGGGTGGTTGGGAGGGCAGGAAATACTGCTGGGCAGACTTGTACGGTCGTGCCCTGAAAAAGGCAGGTACAAATCAAGGTAAGGGTATACACATATGAGTTTATCTTGTTGGGCAGACTGGATGGACCATGCAGGTCTTTTCTGCGTCATCTACTATGTTACTATGTTACTATGATTGTTCCACCCAGTTCCAGTTTCTCAAGTTTAACAGAAAGATTTTTACTTCGCGCATGGACATCATTAATTTGCAATTGTTTAGTGCAGTCATCACCAAAACCTTATAGTTTCAGAATTTTTTAAAATCACTGATTGCAAAGTTGAGAGGGGTCGTGGAGTTCGATCCCAAAGTGACTCCTAAGTCACTACAGCAGGTTTCCAAAATTCCCCTAAAAAAAACCGGGATAGGTGCTTATAATCACTTGTTCCAGGATACTTACAGCTGAGGAGACCACAACAGGAGCTGTACTTTTCTCTGGTTGTTCAAGCGTTCGGCTGTTTGAACCGGCTACAGGCAGGTTCCCTCCCTGTACGCTCCCTACACTGCCCCTGAAGACTCTCACTTCCTGGTTGGGGGGGCGCTGCATGAAAAACAGGGCTCAAGGAAGCCCCGTCGGCACTGTCGGTCAGCTCCAATGAGCTGACTCCAGCAACGGGAGTTGAAAACATCGCCGAGCCAGACGCGATTCCAAGCTGCTCGAGCGTCGGCTGTTGGAGCGGAGGTTTCCCACCAGGGAGAGAGGGAATCTCCCTGACTTTCCCTCGCCTCTTACCCATCTATCCGGCAGGTAAGAACGCTCTTTCAGGATCCGCTAGAGCCCGTCTCAAAACGCGTCTGTTAGCGTCAGTCACAAAGTCGCCATCTTGGATCTCGCCCTTTTTTTTTCCCTTACTTAATCACTGCACACTACTAATTGTATCTGATATTCCGGAATGACAATGTCATAACAAAACTATGTAAGCCACATTGAGCCTGCAAATAGGTGGGATAATGTGGGATACAAATGCAATAAATAAATAAATAAATAGCCTGGCATTGAATATCCAGGTTCAGTGCCGACTGCGAGAGTTATCAGTGTGCTCAGATACATAAACATTGATTATAGCCATTAGGAAGGGCTCTGATGAGACCTGACTTTAACTACTATGTTCAGCTCTGGGAACCACATTTTATGTATGTATTTATTTATTTATTTGTGACATTTATATCCCACATTATCCCAAACAAGTTTGAGTTCAATGTGGCTTACAATGAACAGTATAGGATACATAACAAAGAATAATACATGAGAAAATAATTTGTTGTAAAAATCCAATTTTACATTACAATATCATAAGCATACTGGGATAGCTATGGACATTTAACATTTAGAAAATCTATTATGAATGAGAAATTGTACATGAAGCAAAGAGAAAGTTAATGGTAAATAGAGTAATAACCAATTCAGATAATAATTAATTGTTTGAGATGTGGTTGTTCTTTGTGAGGGTTTGTTTGAA
Organism: Microcaecilia unicolor; assembly: GCF_901765095.1. Classification (NCBI taxonomy): domain Eukaryota; kingdom Metazoa; phylum Chordata; class Amphibia; order Gymnophiona; family Siphonopidae; genus Microcaecilia; species Microcaecilia unicolor. Next base: position 676,277,939 of record NC_044031.1, on the reverse strand, counting down.
TAGGAACGATTTGAGGATTTTGTGGAATCTAGTATATTCCAGTATATTTCTTGTTTCGAGTGGTAAGCAGTTCCACCATTTGGTTCCTAGGTAAGTGAAGTCTGCAGAGTGGACAGTTTTGTAAATCACTTTTTTTTTTTTTTGTAGATCACATCAACTAAGGAAGGACCATCAAAATGGTAAACAGAGAATGTGATGACGGCTAAAGGCCTTAAGTCCCATGTACTAAGACCTACTGTATATGGAGAGAGATAAGGAAGGAGTGAAGATGCATAGAAGGTAACAGGAAATATGATAGGAACATTCAAAAATCTAACAACGTACAGAAATCAGCTTTTTATTTTAACATGAGAAGCTCAAGGACAAAGGAGATATCTGGAAAGATGGAGGGCGACAAAAAGGGGTGTGAGGAAATATTTATTTGCTGATTGGGTGGTGATCATCGGGAATTTCTAGTAAAGATGATAGGAGCACAAAAAGATAGTACTCAAATATGCTTACAACAGACACAAAGGGATTCTTAGTGACAAGCAAAGGGGGGGGGGGGGGGGGGGGGAGAGAGAGAGAGAGAGAGTGGAACCTGTGGCAGCATGGTAGGCAAATACAGTACAAATGGACAAAATCATTGGAGCAAATGGGCCTCATCTGCCAACATTTACATTTCTATTACATCATATTTTCAGGGTCAAGTGTTTTATGATTTAGAGAACCATATGTGATGTTACAAGTGTCAGTCTCCTTGGGCTCCTATTCCTGCATCCCATATTTAATGGCTTTCAGGTGATACCAAATGAGTATATTCACTGCTGAAAATGTGGCACTTATAAATGCTATAACTTTTCTAGTAAGGTGAATATAATCTAAGATTTATTTTTTTCTGTTTGTTTTGTGAAAGTGAAAAAGAACTGGAAAAAAGCACGGTAACAAATCTTCTGAGTGTTAAATTAAGGAATTGGACATCATTTCTCCAGTCTGTTTGCAAAAGGCTCTGCTGGTACATTTTTTTCTGTGAATTTCCCTTCCAACTTTGCAAACTCTGACGCACAAAATGTTCTGTTTCAAAATCACGCTAGGAAACTAACTGACAGGCCTTCTTCCATTTTTGATATGTTCCATTTGTTCTCTGAAAGCCTAAATCTGACTACAAATAACTTTAAAAGAACATTGGAAAAAGGTTTGGGAAGAGATAGCTGAGTATAATGATGAAACAGATTCTAGGGGAAAACGCTGATAAACTGATTCTCAGTACATTGAGGGATTGATAATTCAGCCAGTGGTGGTGAATGTTTTTGTTTTGGGGGGGTTTTTAAGCTGCTGCTGGCCTTATTCCTGGATATGTTCAGTTCTGGGAACCACATCAACTAAGGAATATTGAAAAGGTGAAGGAAATTCACAGAAGGACCACCAAAATGGTAAACAGAGAACGTGATGATGGCTTAAGGCCTTAAGTCATCATAAATGCCTTACTATAAGGATTCAGTGGTAGAACTTTATGTATATATACATCAAAGGTGCAAGAACCTACCTCAACTGATCATTTCCCCAAATGTCAATGTCTAAAATACAGATCAACATATGTTACCAACTTCATGTTCCTTTGCACCAGAGCCTGGAACACAGACCTAAAATGCATAAACAACTACCTAACATTTCGAAAAATTCCTGAAAGCCGACTTCTTCAGGAAATTCTTCTTTGACGAACCCATATAGCCGAATATAACACTGGCTTACACACCTCAATCTAGAAGCAGTGACAGAATCTGAACATTGCCTATGCCAGATCGTAAAATGCTCTGTAATACATCTAATATAATCCTAAACTGCTCTGTAATACTTCTTTTATAATCTTGCCATTACCTATGTTCGAACCTAAAGGGCTTGTAACATTTCCAATACAGTTCTATATGCGCTGTTACTCTTCCAATATAATGTTAACTGTAAGCCACATTGAACCTACACTAGTTGGAAAATCTGGGGTACAAATGCTGAAATACATACATATTCAGTGCTGGGCTATGTCCAAGCACTGGCATTCAATATCTGGGTTTATGTGGCTAGTTGTCTCTTATGAGGTTAAGTTTGATGTTCAGCACGTAACTGCCTAAGGGGCCCTTTTACTGAAGGGTTGCCATGTGACAACCCAGAACTACTATCGGCCCAACGCAGCTGCCGGTGGTAATTCAAACTCCAGTGTGTAGCACTTCCGGAGCTGCCAGAATTTTTGAAAAATTAATACCGCATGAGGTTACCTGGTGGTAATCGGGTAGCTCCGCCAGGGGCGTAGCCAGACTTTGGCGGGAGGGGGGTCCACAGCCCGAGGTGAGGGGGCACATTTTAGCCTCCCCCACCATTGCTGAACCCCCCTGCCATTGCAGAACCCCCCCGCCACCAACTTTGACCCCCCTCGCCAATGCTGACCCCCCCCAACGACGACCCTCTTGACCCTCCCTCCCGACACCAACCCACCGTCGCCTACTTTTGGTGGCGAGGAACCCCAACCCCCACCAGCCAAGCCGAGGTCCTCTTCTTCCCAAACCCGTGCAAGGCTTCATTCTAGTCTGACGTCCTGTACTTTGTACCAGTCTGCTAAAAATGCTGGCCCCTCTTATATGCCAATGGCATGATTTTGTGCATTTTTAACTTATGTGGGGATTTTTTCAAAAATGGCCTAAAACTATAACGCACAAAGCACAAAACCTTGTTCAAAATGGTATTTTCAGAAAGAAAGATAGACCTTTTTTCTTTAAAAAAAAAATAGTTACATTTACAATTCGGATTTCGGATGTTTAGGACAAAACATCCAAAGTCCGACTTAGATGTCATTTCAAAAATGCCTTTCTGTGTCACTGAATCTCATAGTCAAACCAAAGCATCTCAAATAGTATGAAGGGTCACCACAGGAGGCTTCATTAAGCAGGCTTTCAAAGAGTCAGGGGACCCAAACAAGGCTGGCACTGACTCACCTCCAGTCCATTAGTACTAGTCAAACTCTCCCTGTATCCCAGTCATGGGACTTCAGCCCCATGGTCCATTTGACCAGGTTCCAAGGTACCCTCCAAGGCAGCAGCCTCCAAAGCAACGAACAGTAAAGCCTTCTTTGTTCCACTTCCAAGTCATGCAAACTGAATGGATTCTTTAGTACTCTGTGCCCTGCCCTATGCCAGTTTGGTCACCATATCTCAAGAAAGATATATAGAAAAGGTTCAAAGAAGAGCAACCAAAATGATAAAGGGGATGGGACTGCTCTTATATGAGGAAAGGCTAAAGAGGGTAGGGCTCTTCACCTTGGAAAAGAGGCAGCTGAGGGGAGATATGATTGAAGTCAACAAAATCATGAGTGGTGTAGAACGAATAGAAGTGAATTGATTTTTTACTCTTTCAAAAAGTACAAAGACTAGAGGACATTCAATGAAGTTACATGGAAATACTTTTAAAACAAATAGGATGACATATTTTTCCACTGGAATTCTTTCCCAGAGGTCATAGCGGTTAGTGTATATGGGTTTAAAAAAGGTTTGGACAAGTTCCTGGAGGAAAAGTCCATAGTCTGCCATTGAGACAAACATGGGGAAGCTACTGCTTGCCCTGGGATTGGTAGCATGGAGTTTTCCTACTATTGGGGTTTCTGTAAGGTACTTGTGACCTGGATTGGCCACTTTTGAAAACAGGATACTGGGCTAGATGGACCATTGGTCTGACCCAGTATGGCTATGCTTATGTTCGTATACTTAGTAGGGGGAACAGGCATGCTCCACTGGTCAAGACTAAGTGAGACTTCACACTCCAAATGGGCCAGTTCTTCCTGCAGTCTGCTGATGGCAGTCACAGGGGGTAGAGATGTGTATGATGAAATAAACAGCTGCTTCCAGGCCCAGGCACTAGGGGTTTGGAAAATAGTTCCAGACCTTGCCCTTGTGCTTCAAAGGCATTTAGAAGGTAAAACAATCCAGATACAGGCAAATAAGGAGAGCCTTGGAGTTGCAGGGATCATGTCTAATCATGTTGGTGACATCTTGCATCCCCCTTGACTCCCACTTTTTTTCATTCCTATAGTGTTCTGCATCTACTCAAACAACAATCCTCAGTTATTGTGAGCTATTTTATTATTAGCATCAAATGTTACCTATGGTTTGTTTATGCGCTGCTTTTCTAATGCTAGATGTTTCCACACTATTCCTCTGCTTTCCTACCTCCCTATACAATTGCTTGCAAATTTTTGACTCAATACATTTAAGATAAAAAATATACATGTTTATGGTTTGAGAACTATATTACAGTAAGGGGAACTACATTTAACTAAAGCATCCTGATTGTCTTTATTCCTTTCTGTTAGTCTGACATCTTCACTGGTTTGATTTGGTGCTAGCTGAAATGGCCAGCCCGCCCTGAGACCTACCAGGGAGCAAAGACACCTACAGATAGTCTCATTGGCTTTGCTTAACTCATGTTTTAACACAGAAACATAGAAAATGACAGCAGATAAAGACCATATGGCCTATCAAGTCTGCTCATCCAAAGTCTCCCATCCTCTCCCTTAGAGATCCTATGTGTTTGACCCATGCTTTCTTGAATTTGTCGCCACCACCTCCACCAGGACACCATTCCATCCATCCACCACCCTTTTCATAAATAACTTGTTTTTCTTAAGATTATTTTTGAGTCTTTCCCCTTTTACCTTCAACCTATGCCCCCTCATTCCAGTTTTCTTTCAATTGAAAGAGACTCGATTCCTGTATATTTATGCCATAGAGGTATTTAAATGTCTGTATTATATTGGCCCTCTGTTGTTTTTCTTCCAAATTATGCATATTGAGATCTTTATGTCTGTCCCCATATGCTTTATGACAAAAACCACTGACCATTTTAGTAGCCAGTTTGTGTATTTGTTGGACAGATAGGCTCACGGGCTCACCTAAAAATCAGTAATTTTTCTTTTCACTATATCTCTGAACCAGTCTGAGTTCTGTTTTTCTTGACTTTTTCTCCTTGCTTCAGTGCAGCTGCATTCTGTTCGTGCAGGTTCACGTAGGACTCTTGCTTCCTGGAAGGCTGAACTGCTGTGCTGTTGAAGTCACTGCACTTTAAAGCAATGACATTTTATATCTTGGTCAAGTGTGACCCACTTAGTGATGGAACTTTAAAATGAAATGCAAGGTGCTGAGTGCTGGTTACAGTGACACCAGTGGAGCTGAAAACAGTCCTAGTGCTTTGAATACAAACAAGACACATCTTGTCTCTGACTTTCATTATCATCTTGTGAATACATTATTGAAGATGCTTATGATATACAATATTGTGTGCTGTCTGACTGGGGAGCTACTATTGAAAACAAAGACATTATCCTACAGTGGCCTCCTGATGACAAAAGAATTACAGTAAAAAGACAGATTAAGACTTGCCCACTGTAGCATCCTATAAACTTCAGTTGTCATAGAATAATAGGATAAACTTGTTGAATAACAAGAGGGGCTTTTTTTTTGCATTCTTAGTTACCATACTATTACATTTTGGATGCGTACTATGGGGGGAAGTTATCAAAGTGGACTACTCTTAAGTAGGGTTATTTTAGAAGAGGGTCTCATTGCATAAAATGGAAACCTGTGCTAAAACAACCCAGCTTGTGGTAAAATAACTCTACTTAACAGCAACCCACATTGATAACTCCCCCCCCCCCCCCCCCCCCATGTATGGCATTATTATCCTATTTCATGATGTCTGCTCAAGAAGAAAAAACACAGCCTGAGCTTTCAAACCTCTTTTCTTTATGGAGTACAATGTTTTAACTCCCTCCCCCTCCCCACCTCAAGAATGATCAACAAAAGTATGTTTCACTGCTGTTCAGTACCATAGGCCATATAACTCCTATGACAGCCAGACAAACAAATGCCCACATGGAACAGCACGTTTCTAACTTTGGACGCATACTTAAAAAGTCATTCCCAGACTGCACATCAGCTGATCTGCTATTGTTTATGCCTTTTCTCGGCCATGCATATATTTGAACAGTGGGTTTATCATTTGTAAGATTGTTCCCTGGGTATTTACGTGAGTGGATGCAACAGTGGGAGAGCTGCAGGAGTCAAAAAATGCATGCAAAAAATAGTTTTTAACGCATGCAGAAAACAAAAATTCCTAAAGGTTGGATAAGGAGGTGAGCTAGTCACCCTGAAACCAGGCTTTAACCTCTGAGGAGGCGGCAAAGCTGGAAATATCATAACACTGTTATTATTCAGTGCAGTAATATATTCATATGCTGGCTATACACAGTGCAAATATTTTTTTATCACTCATAGTTTGGGACCAACATAAAATGAATATGCTCTCAACACTAACGAATTGCTTGTATGCTGCAGCTGTCCCTGTGCTAAAATATTCATAATCATGTCTCATCACCCACACGGAGAATTTCTTTTTAATTAAACAGCATTTTGAACTGAAGGGGTTTTGATCTGTGCATTCAAATATATTGTAATATTTTTCTGTCCCAATACCTTAGACCACATTTTTTTAAAATCTGAAATAGTCTAACATGTTGAAAGCCAATCTTGCATAGGTTGCCAAGATCTGAATAGTGATGTCTAAGTTGAGATGTTTCAAATGTTCAATAGGTTTTTTAAAGGGCTCACTTAAATACCGACAGGTTGAAATTCAAAAGTGCTTAACAAGACAAGAAAGTGTGTGCTAGCCAGTTATGGATATTTAGCGGCAGTTAACTGAGTAGTACTGCTGAATATCCCTGTTAACCAGCCATCCCCTAACCAGCTAGGTTAGCATGGGCTGGGAGCAGAGCATGGGTAGAGCATCAGCTTATCTAGGGGTCCTTTTACTAAGGTGCACTGAAAAATGGCCTGTGCTGTAGACGCGTGTATTGGATGTGTGCAGGTCCATTTTTCCGTGCACCTGCAAAAAAAGGCCTTTTTTTGTCCGAAAATGGACATGCGGCAAAATAAAAGTTGGCATGTGTCCATTTTGGCCCTGAGACCTTATCGCCACCCACTGACTTAGCGGTAAGGTCTCACATGTTAACCGGGCAGTAATGGACTACACATGTAGAATGACGATTACCACCTGATTTCCGCCCGCATAGCAAACGTGCATAAAAAATTAAATTAACGCCCGGGCCATGCGGTAGCCAGGCAGTAATTCCAAATTGATGCACGTTGGGCATGCATAGGTGCCTACGTGCAGTGCTTTTTTTGTAGGAAAAAAGGTAGTGGTACTCATTGTGGGTGGGGTCACCATCTATGGCTCTGCCCCCTATGGTAGCCACATCCACAGTAGCCACACCCCTTATACTAGCCACGGCACATATAAATAGGCATCATTGAAATTTTACACTAGTATAGGAGAAAAAAATAACATGATATTTTTTCATTATAAATAATTTCTGTAAGCTGTTACAGCTCCAGTATACACAGTGCAAAATAAGACAACAGATGTAAATTCTCAAATTGGACATATTCCAACCCTAAAATGAAAACAAAAATGATTTTTCTACTTTTGTTGTCTGGTGACTTTGTTTTTCTGATCATGTTGGCCCCAGTCTCTGATTCTGCTGCGCTGTATCTGTTCTCTTAACTCTGTTTCCAGGACTTCCTTTCCATTTATTTCTTTACTTTCCTCCTTTCTTCTTCATTTCTTGCCCTACATCCATAAGTAAAAGCTGTGTCCTCTGTGGAATTGACTGGAGGAGGTATAACATGGTTCCAGCTTTTGCCTATTTTCTCCATCCATATGCAGTTTTTCTCCTCTCTTCCCTTTCCCTCATCTCCATCCATGTGCTTCTTCTTTTCTCTTTCCTCCCCTCCATTCATGTCCAGCATGTCTCCTCTCTCATCCCCTCCGTCCATGCCCAGCATTTTTCCTGTCTCCCCTGCCCTCCCCTCTATCCATCCATGTCCAGCTCTCCTCTCCATTCATTTCCAGCATTTCTCCTCTCTCCCCTGCCCTCCCCTCCATGTCCAGTGATTTTCTCTTATTTATTTATTTATTGCATTTGTACCCCACATTTTCCTACCTATTTGCAGGCTCAATGTGGCTTACAAGCACCTGTTACGGCATCACCATTCCAGGAGATAGGTACAGTTGGTGTTACAAACAAGATTCTGGATGAGGAAAAAAGGCCTAGGCTAAGTTATAGAAGGATAAAATCAGAATAGGTCGGGGTGGTGAAGTGTAATAATTAGTTATGAATTCCTATTGTAGGTCTTGTTGAAGAAATATGTTTTTAGAGATTTACGAAAGTTAGTTATGTCGTTAATCATTTTCAAGTCAGTCAGTAGCGCATTCCATAGCTGCGTACTCATATAGGAGAAGCTGGTCACGTGTGGTAGCTTGTATTTTAGTCCTTTGCAGTTGGGGAAGTACAGATTAAGGAATTTGCGTGCTGATCGTGTAGCATTTCTGGGAGGCAGGTCCACGAGGTCTGACATGTAGCTCGGGGCTTCTCCATGGATGGTTTTATGAACAATCGTGTAGATCTTGAACGCGATATGTTCTTTGAGTGGAAGCCAGTGAAGTCTTTCTCGTAGAGGTTTTGCACTTTCATATTTTGTTTTGCCAAATATGAGTCTGGCTGCGATATTCTGGGCTGTTTGCAGTTTTTTGATAGTCTGTTCTTTACAGCCAACGTGTAGTGCATTGCAGTAGTCCAGGAGACTTAGCACCATTGACTGTATCAGGGTGCAGAAGGTAGATCTTTCCTGCCCTCCCCTCCCATCCATGTCCAGCGATTCTCCTCTGCCTGTCCTTCCCTCTCATCCATGTCCAGCAATTCTCCTCTCTCCCCTGCCCTCCTCTCTCATCCATGTCCAGCGATTCTCCTTCCCCTGCCATCCATGTCCAGCGATTCTCCTCTCACCCCTACTTCCCTGCTATCCATGTCCAGTGATTCTCCCTCCCACCTGACAATCCTTCTTCTCCCGCGGCCTGCCAGCCCCCTTCTCCCATCTGAGACCCCCCTTTTCAGCCCCCCCGACCCAGTCCCCACCTGCTTACCCTCAGCTCCCTGGACAGCCCCCTTCTCTCTAACACCCAGCCCCCTGCATTTTTAAATTCTCTTAATCGGCAGCGCAGCACCTCGCGTCTGCAAAACAAGCAGATCACCTTGGGCCTTCCCTCACTGTATCCCGCCTTCACGGAAATAGGAAGTTACATCAGAGGAGGGTGGGACACTGTGAGGGATGGCCCAAGGCGATCTGCTTGTTTTGCAGACATGAGGTGATGCGCTGCCGATTCAAAGATTTTTAGTAAGCCACTGCTCAAGGGGTTAAAAAAGGTGTGGTATGCCATACTGCACGTACCAGCACAAAAAAAAGCACTGCCTACGTGGCTTAGTAAAAGGGCCCCCTAGTTTATGGCAATATTCAGCCCACTAACTAGCTAAGTGAGTGCATAAAGTTAAGGTGCAATATAGCTGTCCTAACTTTATGTTCCAAGTTAACTGGGCACTACACTGGTCTGAATATCAGCTGGTGCCCGGTTAAATTTTGGGTCAGTGGACATACCCAAATAGTCAATGCTGGGAACTGTACATGCATAAGCATTGAATATCTGGGGTTAGGTCAGCCTGCGGCTGGAAGCAGCTTGCAAGCTGCTCACCATCACAGGCTATATATTAACCATGGAGTCCTTTGAAAAATCCGTATAAGGCTTCAGAAAATACATGTGTATTAAGGAGGTGCATACAGTGGGAACAACCATTTAAAAAATTATCTTGAAAAAAAGTACCATCTCATAGGACATGGTATATGAAAGCAGCAGCTTTTGTACAAGCAAACAGCAGATTTTGCAATCTACATGTATAAGCGCCGGAGTTTAGAAAAATGCACATATAAGGGAGCCAGTTTAGAAGCCTGCAATACCGTGAGCGAGGGCAGTCTCAGGACCCGGATAAAGTGACACTACGCAGCAGGTTAGGGTGCGTGAAATTAATGTTTATTAAAGGTGTTAGGAAAGAGGGTCCTGTTCAGTTCACAGGAGAATGAGAAATCAAATGCAAAACTAGTCTTTGAACATAAGAATGTCCTCCATGGCCTGTTCCTGCAGGACCACTGCATGCACTACAGTCTCTTAGTAAGGCAATACTTTCTCTTGACTTAGAGGAGCGGCTGCGAGGGTCAAAAATTTAAATCAGGCATGGATGCTGTTCAAAAACACCATCCTGGAAGCCCAGGCCAAATATATTCCACGTATTAAAAAAGGAGGACGGGGGGGGGGGGGGGGGGGTCACGTGATGGAGTAGAGGAGAGCAGCAGCAAGTTGTCTTTCCTCCTGAGCCCCTTCCCGGTTCTTCAACTTAAATAATGCGAAGAGAGTCGGGAAAGGAAGAAACATTAAGCTTAGCGTTTTGCTAGTATATGGATCCTTTCTTAATTCGCGCAGAGGCGGGCATGCCAAGCAAAGCAGGGAAAAAAGAAACAGCGAAGCCACGCGGGCCTCCTGAGGCCAAGATGGCGCGGAGTCCCGGGGCTGAACCGTCATTGTTCAGTGAGCCTCAGCTGCAGCAAATAATAGCCGCAGTTAAGAGCGTGACGGAACCGCAATTTGCGCTTTTGACACAACAAATGTCAGTAATGGACAAAACACTGGAGGAAACAGTGCGGCGCACAGGAGAATTAGAAAGCAGAGTGGCCGAGACGGAAGATCGAGAGACAACAATGGCGTCGTCAGTTCAGGCCCTGCAAAAGTTGGTAAGGGAGCAGGGCCAACTGATAGATGAACTGGAAAATCGCTCACGTAGATCGAATATCAGACTTGTGGGCTTTCCGGAGTCCATTCCGGACCAAAATTTGTCAGCGGTTCTGGAGCGCTGGATAAATGCTGAACTGGCGTTGACGGACAGCATAGGAAAATTATGCCTGGAGCGGGCCCATAGACTCGGCCGTAAACAAGAAGGAGCGCAGTGCCCCAGAGTGATAATAGCGAAAATCCACAATTTTTTACATAAAGTGGAAATCCTCCGGGGCGCAAAGCAGAGAAAGGACGATCTTCAATATGAGGGCCATACCGTGAAGATATTCCAGGATTACTCCTGGGCATTACAACAGCGTCGCCGAGAATTTAATCCTATCTGTAGCGCGCTACACACCAAAAAAGATAAATTCATGTTGGTATACCCAGCTACATTAAAGATCCATCATAATGGGAAATGGCATGCTTTCACAACACCTAAAGAAGTAGCAGTTTTTCAAAAAGCAATGCATGTAAAAGCAGAATCCCACCAAGACTAAAATAGGATCCACGAGCACAGTACCCTGGAAAAGGAGACCATGCGGATTACAGTAAATGGAGGAAGACCATGAGTCTAAGAGGTAGCGACCAGGAGTGTGGATGGTGGCAGGCAGCTATACTCAGACATGTTCACAGCCATCCCCACCGCGAACCAGGTTTGGGAAGTGGTGGAATATAATACCATTCTGAGCAAAAGGGTCGAGACTGTAAATGAAACAAGCTAAAGGTTTCAAGTTTAAGTTACATGAAAGTGTTCATTTGTTAAGTTAGCATGTTTTAGAAATGAGTTATTGCAAAATGTCTATAAATGTCAAAGCTCATATGATGAGAGCATAAGGATCGGGGGAAGGACCGGGGGGGGGGGGGGGGGGGCTATCACAGTGACCTATGCTCACCCAAGATCTAGGGGGAGATGAGAAGGGTAAAGAGGGGCGTAGGGGAAGATTCGGGGTACTTATGGGGGGAAGGGGAGGGAGTATAGAGAGAGGGATGGGGAAGGGATGGGAAAAAAATGGAGGGGAGGGGGTTAAGGGAGGGCAGGGACTACATGTAATTGACCAGGAAAAGAACTCAAGTGAGCAAGGAAGGTTCTGTCCTTCAGATAACACCTTAGGTACACAATACAAGTCGATGTCCTCAGTACAGGCAAAACAAAATAGAAAGGATCAGGGCGAGGCTGGGCGCCCGATCCTCTATTATAGAACTTTCTCATACAGAAACCTAATAAAAGATGTTAATGGCTAAAACAGTTAGATTTAATACCTGGAATGTAGGAGGAATCACCTCTCCTGTCAAACGCGCTAAAGTGCTGACAGCGCTACGTAGGAAGCAAACCGATATAGCATGCATCCAAGAAACCCGCCTGTCCCAAGTAGAAAACCAGAAATTAAAAAGGAACTGGGTGGGCGAAGTATATGCCTCTCCAGCAGAAGGTCGAAAAGGGGGTGTAACTGTTCTCATACGAAAAGGACTAGTATCAAAATCAGAACTAATAACGGTAGACTCGAAGGGCAGATATGTATTATTACATATATGGCTGCAGGGCAGAGAACTACTACTGCTAGCCCTTTATGGGCCTAATACATATGACAAAAACTTTTATTATCATTTGATACAATTATGTAGGCCGTACAGATCTCTGGAGCTTATGGTCATGGGAGATTTTAATTTGGTAGCGCGACCTATGGAAGACTGTTCAGATCCAAACAGGGCTCATAGGGGAGGCCCAAGGGCTAGGACATTATCATCATTCATGCGAGCCTTGAGCCTAGTTGACTCTTGGAGAACTCTGCATCCGGGGCAGAAAGATTTCACTCATTTGTCGAGAGCTCACGGAACATATTCCAGGTTAGACTATGTCCTAGTGGCTCGCTCATTGTTTCCGAATGTGACCTCAGTGGAAATAGGGGCTGCAGACATATCAGATCACACCATGGTTTGGTTGGACTTAGAAGCGCCAAAACACTACCAACAGCGTGGAAGGGGATGGAGGTTCCCGGCCTATCTCTATAAGAATCAGGAATTTGTAAAATACATACAGGCAAAGTGGGATGAATATGAGCAATTTAATGGACAACATAAAGATAACCCCGCCTTGTTTTGGGCTACGGCAAAAGCAGTGATGAGAGGTGAGGTGATCGCATATGTAAATGGTAGAAATAAGAAAATCTCTAAAGCTATTATAGATCTAGAAATGAAATTACGAATAGCTAAAAGAAAAGTAATAAGATCACCAACAGGGGTAAATAGAGACAATATGCAGTCGGTGCAAGTAACACTTAATTCCCTCCTACACGAGAGAGCTACAAGGGGACTCTTATATAACAAATACAGACTCCAGAGATTTGGGAATAGGACGGGCTCAATGTTAGCGGGGATGGTTAAGGCATGGGGGAACCACCAGGTAATAACAGCATTGAAGGATGACCAAGGGAAACTACATCATACGAGTGAAAAGATTGCAGAAATTCTTAGACATCATTTTTCGGGGATATATTCAACCCCAAGTAAGAGTGATATAGGAGCAATAAATCAATACTTGAGCCAGGTCCATCTGCCAGAACTAACTCAACAAGAGCTGGAGTCTTTGAACGGTCCAATCACGGGCAGGGAAATACAGGAATGCATAAAGTTCTTAAAACTAAATTCAGCGCCCGGACCAGATGGACTGTCGGGAGAGTTCTACAAATTGTTAAGTGCCAACTTAGTTAAGCCATTGATATTAAATTACGAACAGGCAGTACAGCGGGGACAGGTGGCGGATCATGCCAACGAAGCCCTAATAGTTCTTATAAAGAAACCAGGCAGAGCAGAGGAACTCCCAGACTCATACAGGCCGATATCCTTAATAAATGTAGATTTAAAAATATTATCAAAGATAATGGCAAACCGTCTTTCAAGGATACTACCCCGGGTAATAAGTACAGAACAGGTAGGCTTTGTTCAAGGGCGGCAAACCGTAGGAAATGTCCAGAGACTTCTGATAGGAATGGCCTCATGCCAAAGATATGAACAACAATCCTTGGCAATCAGCCTGGATGCAGAAAAAGCTTTTGACAAGCTGCACTGGGACTATTTGTTTGCTACTCTACAGACTATGGGATTCCAAGGCTGGTTTGTTCGTGCACTTCAAGTATTATACACAGATCCAACAGCCGCAGTGTTAGTTAATGGGATTAAAACACCATCATTCCACATAGGTAGGGGGACACGCCAAGGCTGTCCACTCTCACCACTCTTATTTATATTGTCCCTAGAACCGTTGTTAAGGAGGCTATGCCTCAGGACAGACATTACGGGAGTGGACGTGGGCGGTACTATAATTAAAACACTTGCATTTGCAGATGATCTACTAGTCCTTCTTAAAAACTCTAGATCCTCCGTACCGGCACTACTACAGGAGATAGAATCCTACGGGAGGCTCTCTGGGTTTGTGCTGAACAAACAGAAGTCACAGGCACTTCCAGTATATGGGATACCACCTGGAAGGGGAGGAGGGGAGATACCAGTGTTACCAGAGGGGGCGTCTTTGAAGTATTTAGGAGTATATATCCCACAGAACAAAAGATAGACTGACTACATGGCAGGGATATCCATTGTCATTGTTGGGCAGAATTGCCTTATATAACATGGCAATAGTACCTCGCTGGTTATATGTTTTCCAGGTTCTGCCGTTGTATTTGAAATATAGGGATGAGAGGCAACTCAACAGGCAGTTGCAAAAGTTTTTGTGGAATGGGAAAAGGGCTAGACTCCCCCTGGAGACATTGCAGGTGCCTGTTGAGTATGGAGGCTTAGGCCTTTTAAGCATTAGGCAAATGACAATTGCAAGTGGGATGAGACACATAGCAGACTGGTATAGGAACACGCAGGATTTCTCGGCCACCCCGCTGGAGTTGGCTCTGACTGATAATGTACATTTTAGTTGCATATTACATGAAACAGGGAGAGCCCTGCCTTATGAACTTGGACGATCAATGATAATGCCCACAGCGAAGAAAGTTTGGCGGTGGGTCTGCAAACTCCATAGATTCAATGCGGGAGCAACTCCATTTTTATCCATAAGCAGAAACCCAGCTTTCCCAGCTGGAGATATGTATCCTATCTTCAAGAAATGGCAACAGCGAGGAATTCAATATGTGTATCAGATTTTAAATGAACAGGGACGCTTGTTGCCCTTCAAGGAACTGCAAGATAAATATTCTCTTCCAAATACAGATCTCTTTCATTATAGTCAGTTGAAGCATTACATTGATAGCCTGAAATGGCAAAACTTGACTGAAGATGTACAGGAAGAACTGGCCGCAGCATATTCCTTATCTGCTCAACAAAAAGTTTCCTTATCGCTCTACCATAGACATATCCGGGATACTGCAGCAGAACTGCCTTATGAAAGGCTAGCTCAGGCCTGGTCAGAGGAATTAGGGGCGACCCTATCAACAGATATCTTCAAAATCCATGTCTTGAACTTGAAGAAGTCTACAGGCTTTGTTTGGTGCTGGGAATTACAATATAAGTTTGCAGTCCGAATGCATATAGCGCCCAGACGGGCATTCCATATGGGCTTGTCCCCGGCAGGGGAATGCCCCAAATGCAATAATGTTGGGGCCACGTTGGGACATATGTTTTGGACATGCCCACATATTGCAAAATTTTGGAGACAACTTTTAACAAACATATCACAGATGTGGGATATTCGCTGGATTCTGGATTACAAACTATTGTTCGGCCACGTAAAAATTGTGGCCCCAAAACCTAAAGGCCTTAAAGAATTCACAAACAGGGCGGTCATTGCAGCCAAGAAGGTGATTCTGCTGGAATGGATGGCATCGAAAGCTCCAACTCTACAACAGTGGAGGACCCAGATGATAACTTTAATGAGAATGGAGAGATTTGATATAGTGCAGTTGGACAATAAAAGAGGACAGCAGTTTGAACGGAGATGGGCACCATTCTGGCAAACGCTAACGCCAGCAGCACGGGGACACCTGTTAAATTTATAACAATGTCAAGGGAGGAGGACAGAGAAATATTGTGTAACAGTAGTCTCGGAGGGCATGGGAGGGTGGGTGGGAGGGTTAGGGAAGAAGTGGGGGGGAAAGGGGTGATAGAGGGAGGGGGGGGGGGGAATAGGAAAACGTATGGAACAGGATGATTATTGTATAGACAGCTGAAAGTTCTGTAACTATCGCAACAATGTACACTTGAATTGGTGGATGTTTTTTCTGATGTGTTAAGTTATGTCTTGTTCCATAATAAACAGATTTAAATGTAAAAAAAAAAAAAAGGAGGACGGAAGACCAAACGACAGCCGGCATGGTTAAAAAGTAAGGTGAAGGAAGCTATTAGAGCTAAAAGAAAATCCTTCAGAATATGGAAGAAGGAACCGACTGAAAATAATAAGAAACAGCATAAGGAATGTCAAGTCAAATGCAAAGCGCTGATAATTATTCTTTATCATCATCTACATATTGCTGTTTAAAAGTTATCTATATGTTCATTATCTTGCTTTAATACTGTTTTGATTATACTTTACTGTAGCCTTCATACAGTTTTGTGTAAGCCACATTGAGCCTGCAACTAGCGGGAAAATGTGGGGTATAAATGTTTACATAAATAAATAAAATAAAATAAAATAAATAAATAAATAAATAAATAAATAAGGAAGGCTCTTAGGGACTTCGAAAAAAAAAGACTGCGTTGGAGGCAAAAAACACATAGTAAAAATTTTTTAGGTATATTAAAAGCAAAGAAGCCAGCAAAAGAATCGATTGGACCTCTAGATGACCGAGAGGTAAAAGGGGCAATCAGGGACGCCAAAGCTATAGTGGAGAGATTAAATGAATTCTTTGCTTTGGTCTTCACCGAGAAAGATGTGGGAGAGATACCGGTGCCAGAAATGGTATTCAAAGCTAACGACTATTGGAGAAACTGAAAGAAATCTCTATAACTTGGAGGATGTAATGGGGGCAATATGACAAATTGAAGAGTAGCAAATCTGGACCGGATGGAATTCATCCCAGAGTACTGATAGAACTGAAAATGAACTTGCGGAGCTATTGTTAGTAATATGTCATTTATCCTTAAAATCGAGCATGGTACCAGAGATTGGAGAGTGGCCAATCTAACTCCGATTTTTAAAAAGGTTCCAGAGGAGATCCAGGAAATTATAGACTGGTGAGTCTGACGTCGGTGTCGGGCAAAATGATACAGACTATTAAAGAACAAATTACAGAGCATATTCAAAAGCATGGATTAATGAGACAAAGAGGCTTAAGTCAACATGGATTTAGTGAAGGGAAATCTTGCCTCACCAATCTACTACATTTCTTTGAAGGGTGGTGAACAAACATGTGGATAAAGGTGAGCTGGTTGATATTGTGCATTTGGAATTTCAGAAGGCATTTGACAAAATACCTCATGAAAGGACTCCAGAGGAAATTGGATAATCATGGGATAGGATGGTAGTGTTCTATTGTGGATTAAAACTGGTTATAAGATAGAAACAGAGAGTAGGGTTTAAAGTATCATGGAGAAGGGTAGATAGTGGGGTTCCCCAGGGGTCTGTGATGGGACCGCTGCTTTTTAACATATGTATAAATGACCTAGAGATGGGAGTAACTAGTGAGGTAATTAAATTTGCTGATGACACAAAGCTATTCAAAGTTGTTAAATCGCGAGGATAGGATGTGAAAAATTACAAGAGGACCTTACGAGACTGGAAGACTGGGCATCTGACGTTTAACGTGAGCAAGGTGCAAAGTGGTGCAAAGTGATGCCTGTGGGAAAGAGGAACCCGAATTACAGCTACGTCATGCAAGGTTCCACGTTAGGAGTCACGGACCAAGAAAGGGATCTAGGTGTCGTCGTTGATGATACGTTGAAACCTTCTGCTCAGTGTGCTGCGCGGCTAAGAAAACAAATAGAATGTTAGGTATTATTAGGAAGGAATGTAACAAAAATGAGGATATTTAATGCCTTTGTATCACTCCATGGTGTGACCAACACCTCGAATATTGTGTTCACTTCTGGTTGCTGCATCTCAAAAAAGATGTGGAGGGGCATAATCGAAGGGGGACGACCATCTGTAAGGGTGCCCATCTCTAAGGACGTTCCAGTGAAGGGGCGGGGAAACCCGTATTATCGAAACAAGATGGGCGTCCATCTTTCGTTTCGATAATACGGTCGGGGACGCCCAAATCTCAACATTTAGGTCGACCTTAGAGATGGTCATCCCTGGTTTTCAGCGATAATGGAAACTGAGGACGCCCATCCTCAAAAACGACCAAATCCAAGTCATTTGGTTATGGGAGGAGCCAGCATTCATAGTGCACTGGTCCCCCTCACATGCAGGACACCAACTGGGCACCCTAACCGCCTTTACTGATGCACTAACTGAATGGGAAAAGGCATGCAGTGGTCACTAACCACCTCCCACCCTTGAAAAAAAAACAACTTTAAAAACTTTTGTCTTATTTTTTTTGAGAGTATGGGTGAAGGATGTCCTTCGCTATGCCTCCGTGACGGCAGTTTGAGAACGTCATACGCTATTTATTTAGATTTTGCTCACACCTTTTTCAGTAGTAGCTCAATGTGCTTTACATTGAGGTACACTGGACTATTCCTATGCCTCCGTCCCTGCGATGGCAGTTGAAGATGTCCAAAATGAAGATGTTTGTGAGAAGAACATCTGTGCATGGATGTTTCTATGAGAAGGACGTCCATGCCAGCTATGCCTCTGACACCCCCCATTATTTATTTGGATTTTGGATTGCAAGTAGCACACAGTGGGATTTTGAACTGGCCACTGGATTGCAAGACCAGTGCTCTAACCACTAGGCCACTCCTCTCCTCCACTCCACTCCACTCCACTCCCTTGAAATTTGGCCATCCCTGTGGGGGGAGGGCAGTTGAGGACGTCCAAATGTTTGAAAGAAGGACGTCCACGCCCTCGTTATGCCTCCGCTGACACACACATACCTCCCCCTCAGGGACCTGCGTACTGCCCCCCCTCACAGGAATGGCCAATTTCAAGGGAGTGGAATGGGAGTGGAGGGTGGCCTAGTGGTTAGGGCTCTAGTCTTGCAATCCAGAGATGGCCAGTTCAAATCCAACTGCTGCTACTTGTGATCCAAAATCCAAATAAATAAAGGGGGTGTCAGAGGCATGGCAGGCATGGACATCCTTCTCATAAACATCCACATTTTGGATATCCGGTGTACCTGAATGTAACTCACTTTGAGCTACTACTGAAAAAGGTGTGAGCTGCGTCGGCCCTCTAGTTCCCTGCTCTCTCTGCCCCAGAACAGGAAGTAGCCTGTTCCGGGGCAGAGAGAGCAGGGAACCAGCGGGGCGGACTGCCCCCCCCCCCCCCTTCCTACGCCACTGCTACTATTTAACATTTCTAGAGCTCTACTAGGGTTACGCAGTGCTGTACAATTTAACATAGGACAGTCCCTGCTCAAAGAGCTTACAATCTAAAGGACAAATGTACAGTCAGTCAAGTAGGGGCAGTCAAATTGGGGCAGTCTAGATTTCCTGAAAGATATAAAGGTTAGGTGCCGAAGGCAACATTGAAGAGGTGGGCTTTGAGCAAGGATTTGAAGATGGGTAGGGAGGGGGCTTGGAGTAGGGGCTCAGGAAGTTTATTCCAAGCATAGGGTGAGGCGAGGCAGAATGGGCGGAGCCTGGACGTTGGCAGTGGTGGAGAAGGTTACTGAGAGGAGGGATTGTCCTGTGAGCGGAGGTTTCGGGCGGGGATGTAAGGGGAGATGAGGGTAGAGCGGTAATGAGGGCTGCAGACTGAGTGCATTTGTAGGTAAGAAGGAGAAGCTTGAACTGTATGCGGTATCTGATCGGAAGCTAGTGAAGTGACCTGAGGAGAGGGGTGATATGAGTATATCGGTTCAGGCGGAATATAAGACGTGCAGCAGAGTTCTGAACGGATTGAAGGGGGGATAGATGGTTAAGTGGGAGACCAGTGAGAAGTAGGTTGCAGTAGTCAAGGCGAGAGGTAATGAGAGCGTGGATGAGAGTTCGGGTGGTGTGCTCAGAGAGGAAAGGGCGAATTTTGCTGATGTTAAAGAGGAAGAAGCGACAGGTCTTGGCTGTCTGCTGGATATGCGCAGAGAAGGAGAGGGAGGAGTCGAAGATGACTCCGAGGTTGTGGGCAGATGAGACGGGGAGGATGAGGGTGTTATCAACTGAGATCGAGAGCGGAGGAAAGAGGAGAAGTGGGTTTTGGTGGAAAGACGATAAGCTTGGTCTTGGCCTATGTTCAGTTTCAGGTGGCGGGTTGGACATCTATGCAGCAATGTCGGATAAGCAGGCCGATACCTTGGCCTGGGTCTCCACGGTGATGTCTGGTGTGGAGAGATACAGCTGGGTGTCATCAGCATAAAGATGATACTGGAAACCATGAGATGAGATCAGTGAGCCCAGGGAAGAGGTGTTAGATTGAAAAAAGAAGGGGTCCAAGGACAGATCCCTGGGGAACTCCAACAGAGAGCGGGATGGGGGTGGAGGAAGATCCATGAGAGTGTACTCTGAAGGTGTGGTGGGAAAGATAGGAGGAGAACCAGGAGAGCAAATCAAAAGAAAAAAAGCAGATCAAAAAAGACAAAAAAAAGAACAGGAGGGTAACAGAAGAAGTGGTTTATTCAAGTTACCCGACGTGGTCACGTTTCGCCCTCAGGCTGCGTCAGGGGTAAAAAAAACTACAAAATAAAAATACATAATGGAGGTAAAACATAAACTTCACCATTGTATATTTGATAATAAAACATATCTAAAAACACTATCACATCATATAAAATAAAAACAGATCAAATCTAAAAACATAATACAATAAAATATAATATCAAATCAATATCAGTTAAAAACATTCAGATTAATATGCATGCAATAAAATAATAATTTTAATACAAGACATGATATCAACACAAAATACAATAATATCAACACTAAATGTATATCAATAGAACTGCATAGGACAGATAGGTGGAGATATACAACACTAAAATACTGAATGACCATACCTACTAAATATCACCTACCTAATAGGGGTAAATGCAAAGTGAACCCCTAAAAGTAGTCATACAACCACCTAAAAAATACAAATAAAATAAATAATAAAATCTCACAATGCTTGGCCTCAATTGCCGTCTTTTATGCAACATTTCAATGATCTAAAAATATTGAAATTAATATTCACTTTGTTAAAAAGTGAGAATCAGTGGGTTTCCATGTTTCTAATAGATAGCAACTCAAATCAATAGAAATTGATACAAAGAACCAGGAGAGGGACAGAGCCCGGAACCCAAATGAGGACAGTGTGGCAAGAAGTAAATCATGATTGACAGTGTCAAAAGCGGTGGGATAGATCGAGGAGGATGAGGATGGAGTAGTGGCCTCTGGATTTGGCAAGGAACAGGTTATACAGACTTTAGAGAGTGCTGTTCTGTCGAGTGTAGAGGGCGAAAACCGGATTGAAGCGGATCGAGGATGGCCTGAGAGGAGAGAAATCACGGCAGTGGCTGTGAACAGCGCGCTCAAGTATTTTGGAGAGGAAGGGTAGGAGGGAGATGGGGCGGTAGTTGGAGGGACAGGTAGGGTCAAGAGAAGGTTTTTTGAGGAGAGGTGTGACTACGGCGTGCTTGAAGGTGTCAGGGACCGTTGCAGTGGAGAGAGAGAGGTTGAGGATATGACAGATGGAGGGGGTTACAGTATGAGAGATGGTGTTAAGTAAGTTGGTGGGGATGGGATCAGAGGAACAAGCTGTGCATTTCGAGGAGGAAAGAAGGTGGGCCGGTTTCCTCCTTGTGATACAGGAAAGGAGGAGAAAGAGTTGGTTGGTTGGTTGGTTGAGGGAGAGGGTTGAAGGGTGAAGGGGAGGAGGTGGCTTGGTAGTGAATTCAAGGTTCACCTTTTGCACCTTGTCACGGAAGTAGTGAGCCAGTGATTGAGGAGAGAGTGAGGGGGTGGGGGGGGGGTGGGAGCAGAGGGCACTTTGAGGAGGGAGTTAAGGATGGCGAAGAGATGACGAGGGTTGGAGCTGAGAGAATTGGTCAATTGGGTGTAGTAGTCCTGTTTGGCAAGGAATAGGGAGGACTGGAAGGAGGATAGCATGAATTTGTAATGAAGGAAATCTGAATAGGTGCGAGATTTCCTCCAGAGGTGTTCAGCAGATCGGGCGCAGGAGTGAAGGTAACAGATGCAAAGGGTAAACCAGGGCTGGGGATTAGTACGCCTTGTGGGAAGGGAGATGGATGGTGCGAGGGTGTCCAGAGCAGAGGAGAGAGTGGCATTGTAAGAGGAGACAGCCTTGTCGACAGACTCGGAGGACATGATGGAGGGGAGGAGATTAGAAATACTAGAGGATAAGGTGGGAGGGTCAATAGCCTGGAGATTCCTGGAAGTAGTGGTTAATGTTGGGCGGGGCTATGGGGGGGTGAAGAAGTGTGAAGGTGATCAGGTGATGATCAGAGACAGGAAGAGCTGAGGTGTGGAAATTGGAGGGTGAGCCAGAAAAGAAGAGGATGAGGTCAAGACAATGACCATTTTGGTGAGTAGGGGTGGTGGAGCACAGCTGGAGGTTGAAGGAGGATGTTAGAGTGAGGAACTGAGAAGCGTGAGAGTCGGATGGTTCATCAGAGTGTATGTTAAAGTCTCCGAGAATGAGGGATGGAGATGAGGGATCAAGAAAAACAGAAAGCCAGGCATCGAAGTCAGTGAGGAAGGAAGAGAGAGATTTATCAGGTGGGGGGCAGTAAATAACTGCAACTCTGAGTGGCAGCGGGTAGAATAGACAGATGGAGTGAACTACAAAGGATGAGAAGCAGTGAGATTGCGGTAGGAGGAGGGGTTGAAAACTACAGGTGGGTGAGAGTAGTAACCCGACACCTCCTTCGCGGCTCCGACTGGGCAGGGAGTGTGGGAGAAAAGATAACCTCCATGGCATAGGGCCACGACTGAGGCCGAGTCATCGGGGGTGAGCCAGGTTTCAGTTAGGGCAAGCAGATGAAGGGAACGGGAGATGAAGAGATCGTGGGTGAAGGAAAGTTTGTTGCACACGGATCGGGCATTCCACAGGGCGCACGAGAAGGGGAGGGAGAAGCGGGAAGGAGGGGAACAGAAATGAGATTGGAGATATCTCGGAAGCGTTTGCATGGATAAGACGAGGGCATATGTGGGGGTCCTGGATTGGATGATGTCTCCGGCGGATTGTAGGAGAAGGAGCAAGAGAGAGTGGAGGAGGGTGGGGGAGGTAGGGCGACGAAGACAGGATGAGCTTAGTAGGAATGGGGATGGGCTAATGGCAGGAAGGAAGTGTTGAAGGTTGAGAGCTAGGAGGGAGGGGGGAATAGGAGAGATGGTGAGGTGGTGATGGACGAGGGTGGGTAGGGTAATGCAGTAGTGAGTAGGATGGGAGAGGACATGGATGGGCAATGAATACCTGCGGTGGGGGGAGGGAGAAAAGATTAGGAAGGGACAGGGCGATGAAGAGAATGTGTATAGGGGCCATGGTCAGGGAGGCAGGCAGGTGATAGGTGAGCTGGTAGGCAGGTGGGTCGGCAGTTAGGTAGTTGTGCAGGCTTGAAGGCAGGCGGGGAGGCAGTTAGGTAGTTGAGTAGGCTAGATGGCAGGCAGGTAGCTGATGGGTTGATAAATAGGCAAGTTGATGGTCTGGCAAGCAGGCAGGTTGGTTGCTGATCAGCAAGCAAATTGATGGACTGACAGCATGCAGTTTGGTTGCTGGTAGGCAGGCAGGCAGGCAGGCATGCCGGTAGGCTGGGGTGGTTGCGATGGGACTGGAACAGGCTGGACGAAGGACTAGAGACAAGCTGGAACAAATGGACAGACGAATGGACTGGAGCAGTAGGACTGGAACGAGCTGGAACAGACGGATTGGAGCCAACTGGGACAGACGGACAGGAATAGGCTGGAATAGATGGACTGGAACAGGCTGGGACAGCCGGAATGGGCGGACTGGAACAAGCTGGCAAACTGGAACAGATGGACTGGAACAAGCTGGAACAGACGGATTGGATCAGGCTGGAGCAGATGAGCAGGAACAAGCTGGAAGGGCTGGAACAAGCTGGAATGGGCTAGAACAAGCTGGAACAAGCCGGAACAAGCTGGAACAGACGGATTGGATCAGGCTGGAGCAGATGAGCAGGAACAAGCTGGAAGGGCTGGAACAAGCCGGAACAAGCTGGAACAGACGGATTGGAACAGGCTGGAGCAAGCTGGAACAAGCCAGAACAAGCTGGAACAGACGGATTGGAACAGGCTAGAGCAGAAGAGCAGGAACAGGCTGGAAAGGGCTGGAACAAGCTGGAACAAGGGCTGGAACAGACGGAGCAGTATGAACAGGAACAAGCTGGAATGGGCTGGAACAAGCTGGAACAGATGGATTTGAACAAGCAGATGCAGATGGACTGGAGCATGTACACTGGGCACATAAGAGTGCAGCAGCAAGACCCGCTGGACAGAATTTAGGTTTTAACACTGATAAGATAGCAATAACTTGGTTGGGTAAACGGGGAATGTGCTGGGCCCAGCTCGTGCCAACCGTGTTGTGGACGCTACAGTCCAGGGGCACACCCAAATCCCACCATCTGTTAGGCACACCCCAATCCCACCATCACTACACCTCCGACATGCCCTGGGAACTTGGTCGTCCCCGCGATGGGAAGCAGTTGGGGACGCCCAAAATCGGCTTTCAATTATGCGATTTGGGCGACCCTGAGAGAAGGACAACCATCTCCTGATTTATGTCAAAAGATGGGCGCCCTTCTCTTTTGAAAATAAGCCTGATAGTGGAATTAGAAAAGGTACAGAGAAGGGTGACAAAAATGATACAGGGGATGGGAAGATTTCCCTATGAGGAAAGGTTGAAGTGGCTAGGGCTCTTCAGCTTGGAGAAAAGACGGCTGAGGGGAGATATGATAGAGGTCTATAAAATAATGAGTGGAGTGGAATGGGTAGATGTGAGCCATTTGTTTACTCTTTCCAAAAAATACTAGGACTAGAGGGCATACAATAAAGCTACAAAGTAGTACGAATCAGAGAACATTTTTCTTCACTCAACGTGTAATTAAACTCTGGAATTCGTTGCCACATAATGTGGTAAAGGTGGTTAGCTTAGCGGGGTTTAAAAAAGGTTTGGACAGCTTCCTAAAGGAAAAGTCCATAGACCATTATTAAAATGAC
This sequence comes from Microcaecilia unicolor, assembly GCF_901765095.1. Taxonomy (NCBI): domain Eukaryota; kingdom Metazoa; phylum Chordata; class Amphibia; order Gymnophiona; family Siphonopidae; genus Microcaecilia; species Microcaecilia unicolor. The sequence continues at coordinate 676,252,994 of NC_044031.1, read as the reverse complement.
TTGGCGAAAATCCACTGCTTATTTCTGGGATAAGCAGCATAAAATGTATTGAACTTTTATGAGATCTTGCCAAGTATTTGTGACCTGGATTGGCCACTGTTGGAAACAGGACGCTGAGCTTGATGGACCTTTGGTCTGTCTCAGTGTGGCAATACTTATGTACTTATGTACTTAAAAGGTTCTATGTCAACTGATCCTTTTCTAAAATGTTACCAAAATTGGACACATCCCAACTTGGACATCTCAATTCCAATTTCTACATTTTGTCTAAACTGGGGCTGATACTGTAATAGGATTTTTGCTTCTGGGAATGAATGGTGTAGCTGTGAGTGATAAGCTTATTTCCTCCTACTGGGAATAGTTTGCAATAAGTATGTGTGTGGAACTGAACCGTAACCTCTATCTATAATTTACAGATGTGTGAGCACAAAAGGGACCTGTATTCAGATGTCATGTGTCTGTATGTGTTCAATCTTCTGTATCAAGAACAGAAAAACTAACCTTAGAGAAATCATAATAAAAGCTGGATATCAAAAAGGGATTTATCAACTCTAGCAGACCCAATCATTGACATTAAGGGGATCATTTTTAATTCTTAGTCAAGCATTACCTGTGGCTATTAGGGGTATATGAGTGTAGTTGTTTCATAGGCAGGCCAATCAAATTTGAATTTATTAGGAAAAAAATATGTGAGGGATTATAGGAAAATCAATACATATAAAAATGGGCATTCCAAGAACCTAAGTGTGTAGTCCCTGCATGTTACATATTTTATATATGTAATGCATGCATGTTATCACACCTGTGTGCACACATTTGCATCTGTTATTTAATATGCATAAGCCAAACCTCACTTGTCTTTTGGGTATGTCAAGCTCCATCTCTGGCCGTCTTCAAATCTAAGCTAAAAGCCCACCTTTTTGATGCTGCTTTTAACTCTTAACCCTTGTTCACTTGTTCAGAACCCTTATTTTATCATCCTCACTTTAATATTCCCTTATCTCTTGTTTGTCCTGTTTGTCTGTCCTAATTAGATTGTAAGCTCTGTCGAGCAGGGACTGTCTCTTCATGTTCAAGTGTACAGCGCTGGGTACGTCTAGTAGTGCTATAGAAATGATAAGTAGTAGTAGTAGTCTTGGTGGTTGGATTAGTGTCTCGCGTTGGAGTTTAGTATTAATTTCTTGGTGAATCATTGTCATTACTTGTACTTCCCCATCATTTGTGTTCTCTTGGTCTGTTCTTTGTCTCATTTGTATGCTTTCTTTGTGAGTTATGTGCCTGCAGTTTGGTTGGCAGGTCTGGGTGAATTTGTAGTAGGTTTGGGTGAACTGGAGTGGGTCATTTGCGTAAATAAGCAATGTGAATGTGTGAGTCTTGTTAAAAGCAGAATTGAGGAGGCAGAGGCAAGAAAAAAGGGAGGTACTCCCTGTACAGGATTTATAGACTCAGAACCCAAATTTTGGACTAGTTTAAGAAGCAAGTATAGGCAGATTTAGGTTTGTTAAGGAAACTATTGTCTATCTCTGCAAGTAGTTATGTGTGGATTTTGAGCCTGTCACACAGTGTGAAGTCATACCTTTCTGGTCTGCCTTAAGGTGACGATAGCCCTGGGTATTTTGTAGCCACAGGCAGTTTTCAGATCACTCTGGGGATCACAGCTAGAATAAGCAGTCTACATTCATATCCTATTAAACAGTTTCTGGATACTAGTCTTAGAATAACAAATCACTAGGGGGGCAATTCTCTATCTTAGTGCATCCAGTCAGGGATGATGATGCTGCATCCTGAGTGCCAGTTCTATAATTGCATTTGTGCACCTAGAAGCCATTATTGAATACTGGTATAAACCCAAACCGGCACAGCTAAATGTAGGTGCAAACATTTATATTGGGTTAATGGCACCATGCAGAGCACGAAACTTGTAGTATTCTTTTTTATAACTTATATTTTATTGAAAAAGAATAAGGTACAAGCATAAGAAAAAGCACCAGTAACAATATCCCACAGTGCTCCTCGTGTTTCTTCAGAGTGCACCGTATCATGAAACAACTTGTAGTATTCTATATGTTATGCACATCTGTTGGAAAAGAGATAGCTGAGGGGGGATATGATTGAGGTCCATAAAATCCTGAGTGGTGTGGAGTGGGTGGAGGTGAATTGATTTTTCAATTATTCAAAAAGTAAAAAAGACCAGGGGACACTCAATGAAACTGCAAGGGAATACTTTTAAATCAAATAGGAGGAATTATTTTTTTCACTCAAAGGATAGTTACACTCTGGAACTTGTTGCCGGAGGATGTGGCAACAGCGGTTAGCGTATCTGGGTTTTAAAAGGTTTGGACAAGTTCCTGGAGAAAAAGGCCATAGTCTGTTATTGAGATGGACATAGGGAAGCCACGCTTGCCCTTGGATTGGTAGCATGGAATGGTGCTACTAGCTGGGTTTCTGCCACGTACTCGTGACCTGGATTGGCCACTGCTGGAAGCAGGATACTGGGCTAGATACTGGTCTGACCCAGTATGGCTATTCTTATAAGCCCATAGCTCACCCATGCTCCACCCAGATATACACTCCTTTTCAGTTATATGTTACAGCACTTAGTCACAACATTATAGAATACTTCCCAGTGCACTTACATGTTTAACCATCAGTTTTGGCACCTCTAATGCATGTAAATGACAAGTAAATGTAGGCACTAAGTTAGAGAATTGCCTTTCCCAAAAAAGGAGAAAAAAATCCCCTACAACAAAATATAAACCAATAAAAAAAAGTTAAATAAAAAGGAACCTAGGAGTCAAGAACTGACAAACACAAAGTTCATTATAATGAAAACTAGACCATAAGAACAATTCTCCAAACAAGTGGAAGTTCAGTAGGACTCGACATGGTGCCGTGTTTCAGTGCAACCGCCTGCATCAGGAGTCACAACAACCTGAGTAGTTCTAACCACAAGTATCTGCTGTTGAGGGTTAAATAATCCTCAAAGAAGAAAGTATCTCTGTGAATGCTTTCTCTGCTAAATGCTCCAGTTTTCATCAGTTTTGAGGACAACATCACAAAACATTGTGCATGGTTTAACACCACTGTTTTGGTGTCACTTTTGGAGGGTGACGGGGGGGGGGGGGGGGGCTAGATGGGTGATTTAATCTATTGCATAATGATCCTCTTTAGGGGGTGTATGGTTGAAGGAAGCGATTGAGATCTGTCTCGGAGATTGACTGTATGATTTGTTTGTTTGTTTCCCTTTTCTAATATTATGAAGTTCCTTACCTTATGTTTGTAAACTGTTTTGACTTGTATTGCAAATAAGGCGATCTAGCAAAATGTGTGCAGCTATGAGAAAATTTGCATTTATCTCACAGGTGCCTCATATCCGCTCAAACACTGACCCCAGGAATGCCTACTTTTGGGCCATATATGCTTTTGCTGCCAGACATACGTGTAAGGGCATATATACAGTACTCACACAATTTATGGAAGTTGTTACCCTGAGTAACATGGGTTTTCATAGAGAATACTCTGCCAATTGAAAGAAGGTTGTCTCCACCTGAGAGTCTTTCTTTTTCCTCTTTCGTTTGGGAAATGTCTAAGGACATTCCTTTCCCTATGGAGGTTGTGGATGAGCCCAGGGCCGAGATGCTCGAGGTCTTGTCCTATCCTTCTCCATTCACAAAGGTTGCAACGGCCGCCTTGCATAATACACTCAAGGAAGTTCTTATGCGAAACTGGTCATTCCCTCTATCTAATCCAGTGGTCCCCAAAAAATCTGAGTCCCAGTACAGAGTCCACGGAGAACCAGGTGCATACAGTATGTTGTGTTTATTTTATATACAAGACCCAATTTATTCCTATGGGCCCTGCTGCAGATAATATGCACAAATCTTTAGTAAAAGACCACCTTAATGACTTCAATATTAGGCATCAACAGGGGCCTTTTTACTAAAGGGTTGCTGTGTGGCAATAGGTTTGCCACATGGCAGCCCGGAACTACCCCCGGCCCAATGCGGGTGCTGGCAGTAGTTCCACCGCCAGTGTGCGGCATTTCCAGCACTAGTGGAAATAGTTTAAAAATATTTCCACAGGGGGTTACCCGGTAGTAATCAGGGAATGTCATACGATGCCCAGTTACCGCTGGGTTAGCATGGGAAACCTTACCACCAGCCAAGTGCTCCCCCTGAAATGGCCACACGGCAAATGCGAACTTACCACATGACCATATCTTTTTTCCACCTTTTTACCTGCTGTGGTAAAAGGGGAATCTGCAAGTGGCAAAACCTCACACTGCGGCTAACACAGCCTAGTAAAAGGGATCCTTAAATTGGATGCAAATTCCATGGGCGGCCAGAGTAATTTTTGAAATGCCCACATGATATATCCAAATTTTCTTATACTAAAACTGATTCAGACAAGCATTTGAAGAAGTTATCAGTGTTGTAAATACATAAGCTATGGTCAAATGTAGACTCGTAGATTAGGGGACAGAGACACATGTATGTTCTGAATGGTGTGGCTGTTAGAAAATACAGTTTAATTTGTAGCCACACACACACAGGCACTTAGGTGCAGATTTGAAAATTACCCTCTCTGGATTAGCAAAAACACCACTCCCAGCTTCACTTGTTGTGTGGTTGACAGAACAGCCTTTCTTTCCATAGAGTTTAATATCCAGCATGAAGGGCTGGAAATAGCAACCCCAATAAACCTGCAGTGCCTTCACAGATCTCCACATGGCAGGCTTAGGGATACTGAGGCAGGGTGCTTTAGAGCATCTAAAAACTGCTTCTCCCATCCCTGGGGAGCTATGGATTGAAGGAAAGATATGGGTTTGGGGAGGGGGAGAATCAGTTCTGTTTACAGCCAGAAGTCTATCTTTCCCCTGCTAGCAAGTTATAACTTTGCATTAATTGTAGGAGTATTAGATTCTTTTTACTTTCATTTTCTGTCTCCAATACGCCAAAAATCTATTTAGTGAAGAACTGCAGACATGAGACTAAACCTATTGAAAGCCTTCAGAAGCTCAGTATTGCGTAGCACTGCTGCGGTATAATTTAAAATGTACAAGAACATAAGAACATAAGCATTGCCATACTGGGACAGATCGAAGGCCCATCAAGCACAGTTTCCAACAGTGGCCAATCAAAGTCTAAGCACCCGGAAAGATTCCAAGTAAAACAGATTTTATGCTGCTCATTCTAGAAATACTACTAATGTTCAGCGCTGATCAATATCTTTTCCCTTTCTCTCAATTTATGGTATGACAGATAAATCTTCACATATCAACCTAAAGTAGACCTCAGTGGTAACTCATTTCACATAGGAATCATGTCCTATGACTTACCAGCTTCGTCATCGGTCTTACTCAACTTTTATTTAAATCTGTTCTTATCATTAGTTTTTTAATGGACTGCATCAGGGTATGGATCTCTGACTCTGAATTAACTTTCCACCTCATTAATGCACCATGATGCAGCCCAATTGGCGAAACATGATTCATATTCATTGCGGGTCTCTCTGTGAAAGTTAAGTAAATACATTTTTAAAGTTTAGTGTAAATGAAAAATAGAATTCATATAAATACATTTTTAAAAAAATAATAAAAATAGATTTGAATAAAAATGGAGTAAGCCTCCATTATTTTCTTTTTCATATTTTCATTTTTATGTTTTGAGTTGTTGACTGTGGTTTCACAGTTTGACTATATCAACATCTAATTAAAACCATTTTTATAAGCATTCAAGAGGCGTAATTAGGTGATGTTGATACTGGCACTCTAATCAGGAGGCCAGAGTCAATGCTAAAACATAAAACAAAGAAAAAATGAAACATTAAAAATAGGCACAGTTAGATATCTGCATCAGTCTGCTACCTAAGGGCAAATTTTATAACTGGGCACCCGAAGCTGCTGGTAGATGTCTATTCTAAAATGTACAGAGTGTTGCACTTGGGTTGTAGAAATCTGAAGGAGATATATGGACCTGGAGACGAGAGTCTGATGAGCATAGCTGAAGAGAAAGACCTTGGGATGATATTGTCTGATAATCTCAAGGCGATGAAACAATGTGACAAAATGGTGACTGTAGCCAGAAGGATGCTAGGATGCCTAGAAAGAGGTATAACCAGCAGAAGAAAGGAGGTGTTAATAACCCTGTACGAGTCATTGATGAGGCCCCACTTGGAGTATCATATTCAGTTATGGAGGCTATATCTCACTAATAATGTAAAAAGACATGAAGAGGTTTTGAGAAAAGAGACTAAATGATGGGGGTTTGTGAAAAAGATATATGAGAAAAGACTTGAGAGAACAGGAGGGATAGCGGTGACACGATATAGACATTCAAATATTTGAAAGGTATTAATATGCAAACAAATCTTTTCCAAAGAAGGGAAAGTGGTAGAATTAGAGGACATGAATTGAGGTTGCAGTGGTGGGGTGGAAGATCAAGTTAGGAGTAACATCAGGAAGTATTTCATGGAGAGGGTGGTGGATGCCTGGAATGTCCTTCCATGAGAGGCGGTGAGACGAAAATGGTAACAGAATTCAAGAATGCATGAGATAAATGCAAAGGATTCCTATGTAGAAAGAGAATGGAAGCAAAACAAACTTAGAGGGTCTTTTACTAAGGCACACTCACATTTTTTGGCGCACACTAAATGTTAAGAGACGCCAATGCATTTCTATGGGCGTCTCTAATGTTTAGCATGCCAATTTTAGCGCGCACCAAAAACGTGAGCGCGCCTTAGTAAAAGACCCGCTCAGTGGTGCTTAAGTGACAAATCCAGTAGTTGAAAACTAAGGCTAGTACCGGGCAGACTTCTATGGTCTGTGTTCCAATTGCGGTTAGATAGATTTGATTGGGCTGGAGTGGGCTTCAACGGCAACTCCAGTAGTTGAAAATTAAGCCAGTGCTGAGCAGACATCTATGGTCTAGGCCCTGAAAATTGCAGATCAAGATCAAGTATGCATATATTATCATATCATATGCTACAGGCCCGATATTGAGCCAGTGGCGGGCAGCACATTTGCTGTCCACCACCAGCATTAAACCCAGACATTGAATATCCAGATTTATTTTGGCCATTAAAATGTTAACTGGCTATGCCAATATTCAGCGCTGACTGGTTAACTTTTCAGCGGTCAAAGATAGGCCTGATATTTATGAGGCCTATTTTGACCACTTGGCATAGCCGGTTTGGTGCTGAATATCCACGCCTAACTGGCTATGTCATGTGATATAGCCAGTCAGCTAGCCAATAACTGGGATTTTCAGCACGAGATAACTGGTTATCTCCCACTGAATATCTGTGGTTTGGTGCTTAAACCCTATTTTAACATCCAGGAGCCATTCCTGACCAGTTAAATAGTTTTGAATATCCGGGGGGGGGGGGGGGGGTATAAATTTATCTTGGTGGGTACACTGAACAGACCATGCAGGTCTTCATCTGCTGTCATGTACTATGCTACTAGTATAACCCAATATTGGAGTGCATAACATTTAGGTGCCTGCAGTTACACCAGCCTTAAATCTGGATTTAGTGTGGTTGCCTAAATGCTGACTGAACATGCATAATTTATGGTATTCTATAAGTTACACACATAAGTGAGAGCCCTGCCTATGTACACCCCCCTTGCAAATTCTGTAAGTTAAGTAGGTGTTTGCAGAATAGTACTTAGGCACCCTGCTACCATTTACATGGATATGTGTACACATATGTACATAAGTGCTAGCATTCTAAGCATTTATAGCAGGGGCGTAGCCAGACTTCGGCGGGAGGGGGGGTCCAGAGCCCGAGGTGAGGGGGCACATTTTAGCCCCCCCCCAGCGCCGCCGACCCCCCCGCCATTGCCAACCCCCCCCCCCCCCCCCCCGCTGCTGCTGCCACCATCACCACCAAACAACTTTGACCCTCCCCTGCTGACGACCCTCTCGACCCCCCTTCTGCCGCCAACCTTCCCCCGCTGTCACTTACCTTTGCTGGCGGGGAGCCCCAACCCCCTGCCAGCCGAGGACCTCGGCTGGCGGGGGTTGGGGTCCCCCGCCAGCAAAGGTAGCAGACGGCAACGGCGGGTTGGCGGCGGGAGAGGGGTCGAGAGGGTCATTGGGAGGGGTGTCCAGAGCCAAATCTATGGGGGCCCAGGCCCCCATGGCCTCACGTAGCTATGCCCCTGATTTATAGAACTGCCCTTTAAGTTCACTCATAGGCTGATGTTCCATCTTTTCTAGTGTCAAAAGATTATCAGAGCAAACATTTATTCTCTTTTGATAGCCCTTAGGTAATATTCCTGATGGATAAATAAATCATATTTTTAGAGAAAAAAATGTAATTGTTGGTACTCTTGATTTAATCTTATGCAAGCACACTGAAATAAAAATAATAAATTGTTTTAATTTACAGGTACATGAGATTAAAAAAACCATAAATTAAATGAAGATTTTGATGACCCCTATCTATTTTTTGATTAAATATCCACTTTCTCCTTCCTCACTGTGAAATATTAATTTCAGCAGCACAGAAAGCATCGTGTACTTTGTGTAACTATCACAATTGATCACGCCTCATTTGCCACATTTGCATACTGAAAACTGGTGTCAAACTGAGTTTAACTGTAGCCAATCCTTAAAATAAGCAATATGAAAAATAGGCTTCCCATGAACCCCAGCACTAAACTACAAACACAGTTCAGATATCTGGTTAAACTGGGCACTTTGTACAAAATGGTCATAGCCTGTTGCATGCAACTGAAACCAAAACCTATATCAAAGCTAAAAAAAAAAAAAAAAGCCTTCCTGGAGCTCCCTCAAACCCCACACTTTGCCTGCTATCCCAGGGTAATATTGGTAAAAGAGAGAAGGAATACTCTACAAAATTCAACAATAGAGAAAAATACACATTTCTCAAAGCGCACACATATCAATCCTTAAAGAGCATTAAATAATATTTTTCTTTCCTGCAGTTGTCTGCGCATTTCATGTCTTATTGGACTGTTTCCAGTCTGTTTTTCCCCACTTTCCTTGGGTTAATGTTTTTTTAAAACTTTATTTATTAATTTTAAAACAACAAAGTATTTATGAAAACATACAGCAACATATAATATGGAATAGAATAAAAATGTTTTTAAAAAGTCAGTCAGGAAACAAGCTGATTATTTTTCCAATGCAATGCAATCAGATGAAGAGCGAGAGAAATCATTAAGTTAAACAGTTTGGCATATTTTTGAGGAATGGACAAGCCAGTAGTCGAAGCCTTAAAGATTAATATTTTAAAAGACAGAGTCTTGGATTGTAAATATTTTCTAGGTAGTGTCCCAAACCGAACTCCAGTACGACTGAAGGTTACAAAAAGAGAGAAGCAAATGTTCTAGGGTACCCACTCCAGACTGACAAGACCAACATAGATTTTGAAACACTTGGGTATACTTTAGCAAGCTGTAAAGGTGTCCAGTAGGATTTATAAACAATGTAATAGGTAGACTGTAGGAGGACAGCTGAAAGAGAGGAACGCATAGTTTTTGTCCAAAAAAGATCCCACTCCTTACTGGACAGCGAGACATTTAATTCATTTTCCCAAGCGGAGGTAAGGCCACAACATATATTAGGTTTTGACAGTTGCATGAGTTTGTACAGTTTAGATGCAGATTTTGGACTCATAAGGGATTGACATAAACTACTGAAACTTGAGACTGTAGATTGACGGTCTGATGGAGCAGGATAGCAATTCTCAATAATCTGAGTCAGATTTTTCCAAAAAGTGTTATGCGATTGGGGAATGTTATAACAAGTACAACAATCTTGAAAAGGGATAATAGCAACACCTGACAACAACTGACTTGGCGACCAGATATTGGCTAAATGCCATATTTTGCGAAGATTGAGTGGAGGTTTGAGCGAAAAAGTAGAATTATACCAAAGAGACATATCAACGGGGCTTGACCATTTTAACTCTAAGAGAGAACATACAAAATTTATTGAGCGTGCTGAATTTTTAATCACCAGGTGGTGGGAGGCGTAGCGGAATCTATTCATGGTTGGAAGTAAATTCAATGGTAGCGGAAATATTTGTTCTCTTTCAAAAATTACCCATCTGGGGGTATCGGCTGAGAATGATGAATACCATTGCTTGACCTGGGACACCTGGAAAGCCAAATGATAAAGCTTAAAATCTGGCACATTTAAACCCCCAAGGCTTTTGGGCAGTTGAAGTTTTTTAAGAGAGATTCAAGGCACAGAAGATTTCCAAAGAAATTTAGTAATTAGCCCATGAAGCTTCTTATAAAATACGTCTTTGAATGGGATTGGAACCATACTAAAAATGTAGTTAAGTTTTGGTGCTAGCACCATTCTTATAGCTTCAATTCTACCCCACCGAGAGAAGAACAACTTGGTCCATGAAGTCAGTAAATCATTAGTGATTTGCAGGAGTTTAGACTCGTTCATTTTTAAAGTATCTTCCAGAGTGGTACAATAGTGTATGCCTAGGTACTTCAAACTGCTGGGCTCCCAAATAAACGGGTATTGAGCAACAGCGGATCTCAAAATGAACTTAGAAAGTGGCATGGCGGCAGACTTTGACCAGTTAATTTTATAACCTGAGATATTGGAAAAAGCACTGAAGATCTTCAATTCCCCAGTTTGCCAGTCAACACATGAGAGTACAGATCTTCAGTGAAATAGAAAAGATAAGTGGCTGGTGGACGTGAGGATCGCCTGGTGACTTGCCTGCCTGGTGCGAAGGTGGCGGACCTCACGCGTCACCTAGATAGGATTTTATATAGTGCTGGGGAGGAGACGGCTGTCTTGGTACATGTGGGTACTAATGACATAGGAAAATGTGGGAGAGAGGTTCTGGAAGCAAAATTTAGGCTCTTAGGTAGAAAGCTGAAATCCAGATCCTCCAGGGTAGCATTTTCTGAAATGCTACCTGTGCCACGCGCAGGGCCCAAGAGACAGGCAGAGCTCCAGAGTCTCAATGCGTGGATGAGACGATGGTGCAGGGAGGAGGGCTTTAGATTTGTTAGGAACTGGGCAACATTCTGGGGAAGGGGGAGCCTATTCCGAAAGGATGGGCTCCATCTTAACCAGAGTGGGACCAGGCTGCTGGCATCGGCGTTTAAGAAGGAGATAGAGCAGCTTTTAAACTAGAAATGGGGGGAAGGCCGACAGTCGCTCAAAAGAGCATGGTTCGGGATAAGGTATCTTTCAAAGATATCACCATAACAGGGAAGATAGAGTATCCTGATAGTGAGGTTGCAAAAGAGATTGTAGTAGATCGGGTATCTTTAAATAACAATAAAAATCAGACAAAAGATTGCCAATTAATACTGTCAAGTACTAAGCATGATGTACTTAGGAACAACAAACATAGTTTGAAATGTCTATATGCGAATGCCAGGAGCCTAAGAAATAAGATGGGGGAGTTGGAATATATTGCACTAAATGAAAAATTAGATATAATAGGCATCTCTGAGACCTGGTGGAAGGAGGATAACCAGTGGGACACTGTCATACCGGGGTACAAATTATATCGTAGTGATAGGGTGAATCGGATTGGTGGAGGGGTAGCATTGTATATTAACGAGAGCCTTGAATCAAATAGATTGAAAATTCTGCAGGAAACAAAACACTCCTTGGAATCACTGTGGATTGAAATTCCATGTGCAAAGGGGAAAAGGATAGTGATAGGAGTGTACTACCGTCCGCCTGGCCAGGACGAACAGACGGATGCGGAAATGTTAAAGGAAATCAGGGACGCAAACAAACTGGGCAACACAATAATAATGGGGGATTTCAATTACCCGCATATAGACTGGGTTAATGTAACATCTGTACACGCAAGGGACATAAGATTTCTTGATGAAATCAAGGACAGCTTCATGGAACAGCTAGTTCAGGAGCCGACAAGAGAAGGAAAAATACTAGACTTAGTCCTTAGTGGTGCTCATGATCTAGTGCAGGGGGTAACGATACGAGGGCCGCTTGATAACAGTGATCATAATATGATCGGTTTTGATATTGGCATTGAAGGAAGTGAAACTAGGAAATCAAGTACGCTAGCGTTTAACTATAGAAAAGGTGATTACGACAAAATGAGAAAAATGGTGAAAAAAAGACTGAAAGGAGCAGCTTGCAGAGTAAAAAACTTGCATCAGGCGTGGATGCTGTTTAAAAACACCATCCTGGAGGTTCAGGACAAATATATTCCACGTATTAGAAAAAAGGGAAAAAAGACTAAACGTCAGCCGGCGTGGCTAAACAGTAAGATAAAGGAAATCATTAGAGCCAAAAAACAATCCTTCAGAAAGTGGAGAAGAGAACCAACTGAAAGTAACAGGATAGATCATAAGGAATGCCAAGCCAAATGCAAAGCGGAGATAAGGAGGGCAAAAAAGGACTTTGAGAAGAAATTAGCGTTGGAAGCAAAAATACATAGTAAAAATTTTTTTAGATACATTAAAAGCAGGAAACCGGCCAAAGAGTCGGTTGGGCCGCTGGACGAAAATGGTGTTAAAGGGGCGATCAAGGAGGACAAAGCCGTAGCGGAGAAATTAAATGAATTCTTTGCTTCGGTCTTCACCGAGGAGGATTTGGGGGGGACACCGGTGCCGGAAAGAATATTTGAAGCGGGGGAGTCGGAGAAACTAAACAAATTCTCTGTAACCTTGGAGGATGTAATGGGTCAGTTCAGCAAGCTGAAGAGTAGTAAATCACCGGGACCTGATGGTATTCATCCCAGAGTAATAATAGAACTAAAAAATGAACTTGCGGAGCTACTGTTAGAAATATGCAATCTGTCCCTAAAATCGAGTGTAGTACCGGAAGACTGGAGGGTAGCCAATGTTACTCCGATTTTTAAGAAGGGTTCCAGAGGAGATCCAGGAAATTATAGACCGGTGAGTCTGACGTCGGTGCCGGGCAAGATGGTGGAGGCTATTATTAAGAATAAAATTGCAGAGCATATACAAAAACATGGACTGATGAGACAAAGTCAGCACGGATTTAGTGAAGGGAAGTCTTGCCTCACCAATCTAATGCATTTTTTTGAGGGGGTAAGCAAACATGTGGACAATGGGGAGCCGGTTGATATTGTATATCTGGATTTTCAGAAGGCGTTTGACAAAGTGCCGCACGAAAGACTCCTGAAGAAATTGCAGAGTCATGGAATCGGAGGTAGGGTATTATTATGGATTAAGAACTGGTTGAAAGATAGGAAGCAGAGAGTAGGATTGCGTGGCCAGTATTCTCAGTGGAGGAGGGTAGTTAGTGGGGTCCCGCAGGGGTCTGTGCTGGGTCCGTTGCTTTTTAATGTATTTATAAATGACCTAGAGATGGGAATAACTAGTGAGGTAATTAAATTCGCCGATGACACAAAATTATTCAGGGTCGTCAAGTCGCAGGAGGAATGTGAACGATTACAGGAGGACCTTGCGAGACTGGGAGAATGGGCGTGCAAGTGGCAGATGAAGTTCAATGTTGACAAGTGCAAAGTGATGCATGTGGGTAAGAGGAACCCGAATTATAGCTACGTCTTGCAAGGTTCCGCGTTAGGAGTTACGGATCAAGAAAGGGATCTGGGTGTCGTCGTCGATGATACGCTGAAACCTTCTGCTCAGTGTGCTGCTGCGGCTAGGAAAGCAAATAGAATGTTGGGTGTTATTAGGAAGGGTATGGAGTCCAGGTGTGCGGATGTTATAATGCCGTTGTATCGCTCCATGGTGCGACCGCACCTGGAGTATTGTGTTCAGTACTGGTCTCCGTATCTCAAAAAAGATATAGTAGAATTGGAAAAGGTACAGCGAAGGGCGACGAAAATGATAGTGGGGATGGGACGACTTTCCTATGAAGAGAGGCTGAGAAGGCTAGGGCTTTTCAGCTTGGAGAAGAGACGGCTGAGGGGAGATATGATAGAAGTGTATAAAATAATGAGTGGAATGGATCGGGTGGATGTGAAGCGACTGTTCACGCTATCCAAAAATAATAGGACTAGAGGGCATGAGTTGAAGCTACAGTGTGGTAAATTTAAAACGAATCGGAGAAAAATTTTCTTCACCCAACGTGTAATTAGACTCTGGAATTCGTTGCCGGAGAACGTGGTACGGGCGGTTAGCTTGACGGAGTTTAAAAAGGGGTTAGATAGATTCCTAAAGGACAAGTCCATAGACCGCTATTAAATGGACTTGGAAAAATTCCGCATTTTTAGGTATAACTTGTCTGGAATGTTTTTACGTTTGGGGAGCGTGCCAGGTGCCCTTGACCTGGATTGGCCACTGTCGGTGACAGGATGCTGGGCTAGATGGACCTTTGGTCTTTCCCAGTATGGCACTACTTATGTACTTATGTACTTATGTACAAATATAAATCTACCTAAAAAAAAGTTAGCAAATTGTTATATGAAATGAAGTTATCTTTAGAAGAAGAAAAATACAAAAATATAAAAAAAATTACATGATGGACCGATGAAGAATTGGGTGTATTACCTACATAAGTACATAAGTATTGCCATACTGGGAAAGACCAAAGGTCCGTCGAGCCCAGCATCCTGTTTCAAACAGTGGCCAATCCAGGTCACAAATACCCAGCAAGATCCCAAAAATGAACAAAACATTTTATACTGCTTATCCAGTGGTGTGCTGGTAAATGTTTAACAACAGGCTCTCTCCCCGGTCCCCCTCTGCGCCTCCCCCCCAAATTGCAGAGCTGGCTAGAGCCGGGGAGAGAGCTGGGGGGGGGGGGGGGGGGTAGCAATGCATTGCTCCAGGAAAAAAAATTAAATGATCCCAGGTTCCAATCTAATTTATGTTTAATGTGTGATAAAATGCCATAAATAAGTAAATAAATATAAACTTTTAATGTTGAGCACCTGATTCTCAAAGTGGACATATTCCAAACACTATAATGAAAATAAAATGATTTTTTTCTACCTTTGTTGTCTGGCGACTGTTTTTCTAATCATGCTGGCCCAGTATCCGATTCTGCTGCTATCTGTCCTCTTAACTCCGTTTCGAGCTTCCTTTCCATTTATTTCTTTCCTTTCCTCCTTTCTTCTTCATTTCTGGTCCTCAGCTTCTGCCTATTTTCTTCATCCATGTGCAGTTTTTCTCCTCTCTTCCTTTTCCCTCATCTCATCTCCTTCCTCACTCTTCCCTCCCCTCCATCCATGTCCAGCATTTCTTCTCTCTCCCCTCCTCTCCCCTGCCCTCCATACTTCCTGTATGAATTGTCTCTGGAGGAAGTCCATCTCTGATGGTCCTTAACATTAAAAGAAATACATTTTGACATGGGAGAAACTACAGAAATTATTGTAGTATATTGTTAAATATTTATAGCTGTAGTTGTGATATATATTTAAAATAGACACCTGGATACTTATAAAACCACATAGGAGATATCTAATGTCATTTCAAATGAATGGCAATCCCTAGTAAGGATGGTGTCCAGTGTACAGTGCTGCGTACGTCTAGTAGTGCTATAGAAATGATAAGTAGTAGTAGTAGTGGCCAGTGATACTATTTTATTTGTACTAAATAGAGATATGACTCTTTAACCAGGCCTTTAATAGAAGAAGTAACTAACTTGTTAGTCTCACTCACACACACAAGGAGTGACATGGGCTACATATACTGCAGCAGGACATGTTTATCCACTCCTACCCTAGCTGAGATAATATTTAACCATCTCTCTGACCTCATGTGCAACTTTCTTTAAATCAGTCACCTTACTTTCTAACTGTTCTTACTCTCTTACCTATCTAGGGGCCCTGTTTACTAGTGTTTTATAGTGCCTACACTTAGCATGCATGCTAACCATGTAGGTGCCTATAGGGATATTGTAGGCACGTACATGGTTAATGCACGTTAAAAATGTTAACACGCCTATAAACGCTGCTTAGTAAACAGGGCCCATATTTCATCTTTGCTTTACCTTTCACTATCAATTAAAATGTTCTATTACTTATTAGGTTGACATTGTAAGTAGTATACTATGCCATACTTTGTATTGTTATTTGAATATTTTTACTGCTGTAATTGCCTATTGCTCATGTTTGATCTATTCTTACTGTACACTGCCTTAAATGAACTCCTTCAAAAAGGTGGTAAATAAATCTTAATAAATAAATAAAATAAACGAAGTAATACCTACTTTCAATTAGGAGATTTCATCTACGGATTCCATCCACACAGTAAAAATGAAACCACCAAGATTTACTAAGTGTTATATAAATACTATTGGGCTCATTTTCGAAAGAGGATGCCCATCTTTCGACATAAATTGGAAGATGGATGTCCTTCTCACAGGGTCAAATTGTTATAATCGAAAGCCAATTTTGGACATCCCCAACTGCTTTCCGTCGCAAGGATGGCCAAAGTTCAAGGGGGCATATCGGAGGCGTAGCGAAGGCGGGACATGGGCGTGCCTAACACTAGGACGTCCTCGACCCATAATCAAAAGAAACAAGGACGTCCCTGACGAACACTTAGACAACTTTACCGTGTTGTGTTTTTCTTACAACCAAGGCACAAAAAAGTGGCCGAAATGACCAGATGACTACCAGAGAGAATCGGGGATGACCACCCCTTACTCCCCCAGTGGTCAGTAACCCCCTCCCACCCTCAAAAAACATCTGTAAAAATATTGATTGCCAGCCTCTATGCCAACCTCAGATGTCATACTCAGGTCCATCACAGCAGTATGCAGGTACCTGGAGCAGTTTTAGTGGGTGCAGTGCACTTCAGGCAGGCGGACCCAGGCCCATCCCCCCCCCCCCCCCCCCCCACCTACTAAATGGGCTTGGGGAAAAATCCACAATTCTAGGAATAACATGTATAGAATGTTTGTACATTTGGGAAGCTTGCCTGGTGCCCTTGGCCTGGCTTGGCCGCTGTCGGGGACAGGATTCTGTGGTCGATGGACCCTTGGTCTTTTCCCAGTGTGGCATTACTTATATACTTATGTATTTATGTTTGTGGAAGAAACAGCGAGCCCTCCAAAACCCACCAGAAACCCACTGTACCCACATATAGGTGCCCCCCTTCACCCATAAGGGCTATGGTAATGGTGGACAGTTGTGGGTAGTGGGTTTTGAGGGGTCAGCACACAAGGTAAGGGAGCTTTGTACCTGGGAGCAATTTGTGAAGTCCACTGCAGTGCCCCCTAGGGTGCCCGGTTGGTGTCCTGGCATGTCAGGGGGACCAGTTCAGTACAAATGCTGGCTTCTCCCACAACCAAATGGCTTGCATTTGGTCATTTCTGAGATGGACGTCCTTGGTTTCCATTATCGCCGAAAATCAGAAACGACCAAGTCTAGGGATGACCATCTCTAAGGACGACCAAATTTCAGGATTTGGGAGTCCCTAACAATATTATCAAAACAAAAGATGGATGTCCATCTTGTTTCAATAATATGGGTTTTCCCGCCCCTGGATGGGGACCTTTGCGATGACGTCCAAATTGAAACGAGGACGTCCCTTTCGATTATGCCCCTCCACATATTTTCCAGATTCACAACAGTGCTTAGATGCTAAAGGTTATGTAAAAGGGATTTAGATTTAGCTCATGCCTTTCTCAGTTCTCGCTCAAGGTGAGTTGTATAAGATACAGTAAGCATTTCCCTGTCTCCAGAAGGCTTACTACTACTACTACTTATCATTTCTATAGCACTACTAGACGTATGCCGCGCTGTACACTTGAACATGTAAGAGCAAGTCCCTGCTTGACAGAGATTATAATCTAATCAAGACAAACAGGACAAATGAATGAGAAGGGAATTACATAAAGTGGGAATGATAAAACAGAGATGGGTACTGAACAAGTGAACAGCAGTTAGGAGTTAAAAGCAGCCTCAAAAGGTGCTGTGTAAGCCTCAAAAAAGGTTTACAATCTAAGCAGCCCTTTTACTTAAGGACATTAGAATCTGGGCTTAGTGCGTCTTAACCCGAGACTTTCCCATATGCTAATCCCAGATTCAATGTGACAGTATTTAGGCCTTTTTACATTAATTTTTTTTTTTTTTGCAGGCCCCAAGCTAATTTTTCCATTAGCAAAAAAAAAAAATTAATTTGGCCCCCACAGATTATGCCCTGGCCCCCTCTACATTTGAACCCCCTGCCGCCGCCCACCTCCTGCCCCCGCATCAGGTATCTTGTTTGCTGGCGGGGGTCTCCAATCCTCGACAGCCGAAGAGTCTTCTTCAGCGCCAGTCGACTCCGGCACCTTCGTGGTGTGATCATCTGTTTCCTGCGCCTTATGTCCTGCACGGCACGGTGCAGCACGTAAGGTGTCAGAAACAGATGATCACACCACAAAGGCGCCGGAGTCGACCGGCGCTGAAGAAGACTGTTTGGCTGTTGAGGATTGGGGACCCCCACCAGCAAACAAGCTACCTGATGCGGCGGCGGGGCAGGGGGCGGGCGGGCGGCGGTGGAGGTGGGGGGTTTCAGTTGCAGCGGCAGGGGTGGTGGGGTTGCGGTGGTGGGGGTCCAAGGTGCCGGGGGGGTCGGCGGCGGGGGGAGGTGGCTAAACAGTGCCCCCCCCACCTCAGGCTCTGGCCCCCCTCCCGCCAAAGTCTGGCTACGCCCCTGTTCGGGACATTTACTGCCTACTATTTAGGAGGTGCTAAGTGTTCCCATGTTAACTCATCGTTAGTCAGTACATGCTAATGTGAATGCGCTAGCTGGTTTACACTTCCAAACCAATTCTCCACTTATGACATGCCCCCTGTAAAAAATTAACATACTACTACTACTACTACTTAACATTTCTAAAGCGCTACTAGGGTTACGCAGCGCTGTACAATTTAACATAGAAGGAAAGTCCCTGCTCAAAGAGCTTACAATCTAAAGGACAAGTGAACAAGTGTAAGTGAACATACACTTAGGAGCCCTTTTACTAAGCTGTGGTAAAAAGTGGCCTGCGGTAGTGTGGACGCATGAAACTGGCGTACACTGGACCATTTGTTTTACCATAGTTGGGGAAAAAAGCCTTTTTTAAAATGGCCATGCACTAAAATTAAAAGTAGTGTGCAGCTATTTACTGTCTGAGCCCTTACCTCCACCCATTGGTCTAGTAGTAAGGGCTCACTCGCTACTCATGCGGTAATCATGCAGCACGCCAATGTTGCTGCGCCGACAATTACCACCGAGAACACCCCCCAAAGTAGAAAACAGAAAATTATTTTCTACTGCATGAAACAGTGCGTGCCAACCTTGGAATTAATGCTGGATGCCCACACTACCCCAGCAGTAATTCCAAAATGCTACCCATGTGTTAGCCCTACTGCTGATTAATAAAATGGCCCCTTAGCGCACACAAACAGGCAAAGTACAACAAAACACTTTAATGCATTTCGAAAACTGTTTTTCTCACCCTAATCCCCAAATTATATATATCACGCCCAAATTTCCACGACCAACTTTATGCACACATCAGAGATGTGCACGCAAATAAGTTAATGATCTCTGAAAAATCAATAACGGGGTGCTAACAACCAATTATTGATGTTGTCAGTCTTAAAAATTTGCACTTGCATCTCGCTATTCTATAAAGCATGACGCCTAACTTCAATCACTAGCGCAGAAAATTGCACACGCAATTTATAGAATAGCACCTAACTTAATTGTTTAAGTGGGTGCTAATTAGCTTTAACTGCCAATAATAACCCTTAAGTGGCATTAACTGGCACCAGTTTGCAGTTACTTGCATTACTGCATTTAGGTGCTATTCTAAAAACGTAGCACCTAAGTTCTACAGTGTGTAACTGCAAAGGGTGTATTAACACAGGAGGGGCATGAGCAGGTCAGGGGTGTGTCAGGCATTTTCACACTACCTTTATAAAATACTGTTGGTTATGTGCTTACTGACAGTATATAGGCGCGAAAAACAAAACAAGGGGAAAACAGAAATCAAACACAATATCTTGCTCCACAAAAAAATTTGTTGTATACCCAAGGAAACAGGAAAACTTCTGTAACACAACAGTAAAAAAGAGGGAAAAGACCCCGGGGGGAATCAGATATCCATCAGTGGCAAGACTATTAGGTCTCCTATAGCACAAAGCTATTTCAAACCCTTGAGCCTACTGCATGTAATCAATCATTTGCCTCCAGTGGCCAAAACAGTTAATGCTATTTAATCTTTATCTTAAACTTATATCCAAGAGCAGATATCATGTGAATGTATTAAAAATACTACAAAAACAAAAAATATTTATATATAAATCGCTTCTAAAGAATACTTCATATAAGGCTGTGAACAAAAAAAAACTTCATAGCAACTGCATTTAAGCACACAACCATTCTAAGTCAACAGCAATCAATAAGAAGTTATAAAGAAGAAAATAGCGACTACTTATACTGCATTAGTAGATTCAGCGCTGGCTATGAAGCAAAAGAAAAAAACACAACAGAGACTTCAAGACTGGAACAATCAAGAGTCCTTTATTCATAAAGACCTGACACAGGCCGTGTTTAGGCGTAACGCCTGCTTCAGGGATGCAATTATTTTAATGTTCTCGAAGGCATTTATGTTGGATTTTTACTCATTGAAGAAGGTTTGACTCTATAGATACGCAACAGCATTTTTATATCATCTATTTGTCTGTTAGCAGAGCTGTTTGAGGGATGTTTTCTTCCCTCTTTGTGTTTGCCTTCAAGAGTATTTAAATAATTGGCTGACAGCAGTAGATAAGTTAAAAACTTCCTGTGACTACTGGCTTGCAAGCTGATTTTCAGAGGGAAACTATGGGGTCCTTTTACTATCCTGCAGTAAAAGCGGGCCTCTGCTATTGTCAGCGCATGCTTCTGACACATGCTGAGGCCCCCTTTTGCCACAGTGGGAAAAAGGCTGTCTTTTTTTTTTTTTGAAACAGAAATGGTCGTGCAGTAAGTGAACCACTTACTGCATGGCCATTTTAGGTGGGGGGGGGGGGGAGCACTTACTGCCACCAATTGAGGTGGTAGTAAGGGCTACTGCTCTAACCTGGCGGTAACCGGACAGTGTGGAACGCTGCCCGACTACCGCTGGGTAAGCACCGGTGCTACAAAAATAGAAAATATTTTTCTAGCACCAGAAATGACACACGCTGGGGGTGGGAACTGGTAGTTCCGGATTGGTACACGTCCACTCTTTAGATAAAAGGCCCCTATGTGTCATTATGCATTACTCACTACCACTCCTCATGCAGGACATGAACTTTCTATATTTGATTGTCTAACTTACTCTATAATCTACTCTATCATTTATGAACTTTAATGCAAAACTACTTTGTAATTTACCTTATCATTTATGAACTCTAATGCAATATCACTTTGTATGTCTCAATCCAGAAACGGCGATCGCCACTCCGGCACAATGTAAGCCACATTGAGCCTGCAAATAGGTGGGAAAATGTGGGATACAAACGCAACAAATAAATAAATAAATAAATACATTTTACAATAGGCTCTCAGAACTATCCATAATAGCGCACAAATTCTGTCACACAAATATACACTTGCTGCGAAGATGGTGTAAATGTGTACATGCATTCTATGTGGTTTTATACTGCTGATCTGCCCTGTCTATACCCAAATTATGCCAGCAGAAACAACTGTATACATATCATATAAAAGCAGGTGCAACCACAGTAATTAGACAGCAATTCCAGGAACTGGGAAATAAGGCCAGAGCTGGGCAGACTTCTATTGTCTATGCCCCAATTATGGCTAGACAGATCTGTATGGACTAGAGTGGGGCTTCAATGGCAACTGTGTAGTAGATTGGAGGGGGGGGGGGGGGTGTAAGACCAGTGCCAGGCAGCCTTCTATGATCTGTGCTCTGAAAATCGCAAGGATAGAACAAGATCAAATATGCATATGTTATATCGCATCAAACCATATGCTATGAGTTTATCTTGTTGAGCAGAGTGGATCAACCCTGTAGGTCTTTATCTGCCATCATCTACTATGTTAGTATGTCACTATTGGGCTCATTTTCAAAGGAGAAAAATGTCCAAAAAATTGCCATAAGTCTGCATTTGGACGTTTTTCTCACAAAAACGTCCAAATCAGCATTTTTGAAACCTATTTTTAGACGTTTTTCTCTGAAGTCCACCAGAAGTGCATCCAAATCTCAAGGGGGGGGGGATGGTTCCAGGGGTGTGTTCAGGGCAGAACTTGGGCGTTCCTAAGACTTACACGTTTTTCAGCCATAATGGAACAAAACAAAACTGTCTAGGACTAAAACTTAGATGTTTTGAGCTAGACCTGTTTTTATTACGAATAAGCAAAAAACAAAGAGGAGGTAAACGCCCTCACAAAACCGTGAGATAAAAAAACAAAAAGTGAGGAGAATGGATGAGGATACCAAAAAAATATGTATTTATTCACATAAAAAAATCAAAATTAAAAAATAACAGAAGATATACCTCAGAATATGTGCTCCAAGGGAAATATTTCACAATTGTAGACATCTCTTCGGAGAGAAGTATTACAAGTTCATTGTGCTTTTTAGCACATTTTACATATATTTTTTAGAAGAGAGGAGACCTTAGAGATTTTCGTTTCGATATTTCCCTTGGAGCACATATTCTGAGGTATATCTGCTGAGGTTGCAAAGACCCCTGAGGCAGGCCTTAGGGCTGAAACACGGCCGTGTCGGGTCCATTTTACGTACAAATTTGTTATTTTTTAATTTTGATTTTTTATGTGAATAAATACATATTTTTTTGGTATCCTCATCCATTCTCCTCACTTTTTGTTTTTTATTACGAATAAGCCATAAAAATGTGCTCTAAATAACCAGATGACCACTGGAAGGAATCAGGAATGACCTCCCCTTATTCCCCCAGTGGTCACTAACCCTCTCCCACTCCCCAAAAATGTGATGAAAAACATTACCAGCCTCTATGCCAGCCTCAGATGTTATACTCTGGTCCATTAAAACAGCATGCAGGTCCCTGGAGTAGTCTAGTGTTGGGTGCAATGCACTGCAGACAGGTGGACCCAGGCTTCTACCTCCCCCTACCTGTTACACTTGTGGAGGAAACTGTGAGCCTTCCAAAACTCACCAGAAACCCACTGTACCTACAGTACATACAGGTGCCCCCTTCACCTGTAAGGGCTATGGTAGTGGTGAACAGTTCGGGGTAGTGGGTTTTGAGGGACTCAGCACACAAGGTAAGGGAGCAGTGGTGAGATGTGTACCTGGAAGCATTTTATGAAGTCCACTGCAGTGCCCCCTAGGGTGCCCTATTGCTGTCCTGGGATATCAGGGGGACCAGTGTACTAAAAATGCTGGCTCCTCCTACATCCCAATGGCTTGATTTTGTGCATTTTGCACTTGGAAGTTGTTGGGTTTTTTTTTAATGGACCAAAAAACAAAATGTCCAAATTACAAAATGTTGTTCGGAACAGTATTTTCAAAAACAAAAGATAGACATTTTTGTTTTTTGAAAATGACCTCCTTTCCTATTCGGATTTTGGATGTTTTTTGCATATCGTCATATCGAAAATGCCCCTCCACACATCCTTGAGTTGCACATACATTTTAGGCATGCAGTTTTATAACAGCCATTTTCTGCTTGGAAAATGCTTTATAAAATTTCCCCTATTATGCTTACAATGATTACAATGAGGTTATACTTTTCTTTGGAAAAGAACATGCTGGGAATTATTTACAAAGCACAGTGGTCTGCAGATTAATCATATTTGTAAGGATTTTATGTTAAAGATCTTACAGTATATGGATGTTTACCACTTGAATATTATATAGGTTATTCACAGTCCCACGGTTGGGTGGCTGTGAGATTTTAAGATGAAATCTCTAAGAGGGTCTGTATTCAGCAGTTAATACATGAATTAGCACACAATAGCACAACAGTGTTGCTAACTGTTTCATGGTGGTTTAGCAGTTAGCACTGGCTAATTCATGCTTTAAGTGCATTTTGTGTTAGGGAGTGGGAACTAGACAGGGCATGGCGGAGGCTGGGTGTGGACGGTATATTGTAGGTAGCGTGGGGTATACACCACTCGCTATCACTTGTGCGGTAAGTGCAGATTCACGTGGAGGGGTATAATCGAACGGTGCCAGCCAAATAGATGGCCTGCCATCTTCGGGGCCGGCTCTACAAAGGGGCGGAGCCAACCGTATTTTTGAAATATGGTTGGGGCCGGCTAAATCGATCGCCGGGTTTAGAGGAGATGGCCAGCTTCGTTTTTCAGCCATAATGGAAACCGGGCCTGGCCATCTCAAACCCGGCGAAATCCAAGGCATTTGGTCATGGGAGGAGCCAGCATTTGTAGTGCACTGGCCCCCCTCACATGCCAGGACACCAACCGGGCACCCTAGGGGGCACTTCTAAAAATTACAAAAAAAAGTAAAAATAGCTCCCAGGTGCATAGCTCCCTTACCTTGGGTGCTGAGCCCTCCCAAATCCCCCCAAAACCCACTCCCCACAACTCTACACCATTACCATAGCCCTAAGGGGTGAAGGGGGGCACCTACATGTGAGTACAGTGGGTAATGGGGGGGGGGGTTGGAGGGCTCAACATATACCACCACAAGTGTAACAGGTAGGGGAGGTGGGCCTGGGTCCACCTGCCTGAAGTGCACTGCACCCACTAAATACTGCTCCAGGGACCTAAATACTGCTGTCAGGGAGCTGGGTATGACATTTGAGGCTGACATACAGGCTGGCAAAAAACTTTTTTTTTTAGTGTGGGAGGGGGTTGGTGACCTCTGGGGGAGTAAGGGAAGATGATCCCTGATTCCCTCCGGTGGTCACCTGGTCAATTGGGGCACTTTTTTGTGAATTGGACCTAAAAATATATGGTCCAAGTGCAGCCGGCGAAATGCTCATCTGAGCCGGCCATCTTTTTTCCATTATGGGGTGAAGCCGGCCATCTCGTAACCACGCCCCCGCCCCCTGTCCCGCCTTCTGTACCCTCCCTTGAAGGTTGGCCGGCTCCGCGACGAAAAGCAGTTGGGGCCAGCCAAAATCGGCTTTCGATTATACCGATTTGGCTGGGATCAGGAGATTGCCGGCCATCTCCCGGAAGATGGCTGGCGATCTCTTTTTAAAATAAGCTCATTAGTGTCTCCTCACTAGGAGGTGTTAAGTGCATCCGTGCTAATTGCGACCAGAGTTAATGCGCACTAATGAACATTTCTGGACAGGAATGGCAGAGGATATGCAGGGCCTGCCCACAACAATTTCCAAGCTGCCTTTGAACTTACTGCACGTTATGTTTTGCTGTTAAGGCATGGTAAGTGCAAAACTTAGTGCACTTAGGGATCCTTTACTAAGTGGCGGTAAAATGTTGCCTGCGGTAGTGTAGGCGCATGTATTGGGAGCGCTCAGCCAGTTTTTACCACATCTGCAAAAAAGGTTTTTTTTTAATGGGACAGGAAAAGGCCATGTGGAAGGCACTGAAGACCCATCTCTTCAAGATAGCCTACCCTAGCGATTCAACCTAACCAAAACTTGTCCACATGATTCTTATTGACATTTGTTATATTGACCATGTTCCCATTATCCTTTTTGCTACCCCCATATCCCTTCCTTTCCATCTTCCTACACCTACCTCCCAATGCTCAATTCCTTCTGCTCCCAATTTCTCCCATGATTAATTTTCTTCCGTTAACCCCATTAATTTCGCATTTACTACAAACTGTATATTCTTCTTACAACTTTGTAATTCTTTATATTGTTACTATGTAAGCTGCATTGACCCTGTCATGTGTGGGAAAGCGCGGGGTACAAATGTGATAAATAAATAAATAATAAATAAAACCGTCACACATCCAAAACTGACCTGAGCCCTTAATACCACCCATTGATCTAGCAGTGAAGGCTCACTCGCTACATGCGCTATGACCGGTCGGCACATGTCAACTGCCAATTACCGCCAGAAACGATATGTGTGGGAGGAAATAAATAAATAAATCATCCAGGCATTATGGGCGCATGCCAAATCTAAAATTACTGGCAGGGGGGCACGGTAGCCTGGTGGTAGTCTCATGTAGGTGTGTACTGCACGTGCGTAGCACCTAACGTGCATTTGTAAAAGGGCCCCTTAGTAAAAGACCCCCTAAGTTTTATAGCTCTGCATTCTCAGCATTCCTAGTTTTTTTTAAACAATATAAACATTTCTATACAACAAGCTCTTCAGCCTTTAACGTCACATGGAGGGGCATTTTCGAAAGAAACGTCTAAATCAGAATTTGGATGTTATTCAAAGACATCCAAATTCTGAACAGGAAAGAAGGTCATTTTTGAAAAAGATGGACATCTATCTCTTGTGTGTGATTTGGACGTCCTTTTTTTTTTGGTCCATTTTCAAACAACAGATGTCCAAATGCAAGACATCCAAAATAGTGGAGGAGTGGCTTAATGGTAAGTGCAGTGGGCTTTGATCCTGGCAAAAAGAGTTCAATTCCCCCTGCTGCTCTTTGTGACTTTGGGCAAGTCAAATGCACAAGGGGCATTTTTGGATATGACATCTAAGTCTGGACGTTTTTTGTAAAACATCCAAAATCAGAACAGGAAAGGTCATTTTCTTTAAAAAAAAAAAAAAAGTCCAATCTTTTCTTTTTGAAAATGCTGTTTGGAAAAATGTTTTGTGATTTGGATGTTTTATTTTTTGGTCCATTTTCAAACAAATACATCCAAATGCAAAATGTACAAAATACACAAGAAAATCCACAATAAAGTGAAACCAGTCACATGTTCTAAGTGTGGTAAAAGCTTTGGTTGTAATGTAAATCTCAAAGTGCATTAGAAAGTCCACACAAGAGAGAAACTATTTGCATGTATAGAGTCTGGTAAAAGCTTTGGTCAGAAGGTAAACCTCACAATGCACCAGAGAATACACACAGGAGTGAAACCATTTACATGTCCTGGGTGTGGTAAAAGCTTTGGTTGGCAAGAAAGCCTCACATGGCATCAGAGAATCCACACAGGGATGAAACCATTTACATGCACTGAGGAGGTAAACGCTTCAGTTGCATTGGGCCAGGTAATTAGGGAATGTACACTCTTGCTATGAAGTATGGAAAATAGAACTCTGGTATTTAGATATATGTAATGAGACCTCCTTTTCATCTATAGATCTGAATTCAAAGCCCAAATCTAATGATAAACAATAGACACAAGGCTCAGATGTTATAGAAAGCTTGGCATCAAGTAGAATAGTGGAATAGTGACACCCCAGGAAAGCAATAGGGCATCCTTGGGGGCACTGCAGTGGACTTTATAAAATGCTCCCAGGTACACATCTTACCATTGCTCCCTTATCTTGTCTGCTGAGCCCCCCAAAACCCACTTCCCCCAACTGTACACCACTACCATAGCTCTTACAGGTGAAGGGAGAACCAATATGTGGGTACAGTGGGTTTTTGGTGGGTTTGGGAGGGCTCACAGTTTCCTCCACAAGTGTGTAACAGGTAGGGGGAGGTAGAAGCCTGGGTCCACCTGTCTGCAGTGCACTGCACCACTACTAGACTACTTCAGGGACCTACATGCTATTCTAATTGACCTGAGTATAACATCAAAGGCTAGCATAGAGGCTGGTAAGTAATATTTTTAATCACATATTTTGGGGGGTGGGAGGGAGATAGTGACCACTGGGGGACTAAGGGGAGGTGATCCCTGAGCCCCTCCAGTGGTCATCTGGTCATTTGGGGCACCTCTTGTGTGGAGTAGAGGAGTAGCCTAGTGGTTAGTGCAGCAGACTAAGTGGAGGAGTGGCCTAGTGGTTAGTGTGGTGGACTTTGGTCCTGGGGAACTGAGGAACTTAGTTCGATTCCCAGCACAGGCAGCTTCTTGTGACTCTGGGCAAGTCACTTAACCCTCCATTGCCTGCCACCATGAGTGGGAAAGCACGGGGTACAAATGTAACAAAAATAAATCTCACAGAAGTGGTTTCAATTCCCACTACAGCTAATCACTATAAAAAAAACAGGTCTACTCAAAACATCTAAATTTTAGTCTTGGACGTCTTTGTTTTGTTCCATTATTGTTGAAAGACATCCATGTCTTAGGAACACCCAAGTCCAGCCTTGAACACATCCCTGGCACACCCCCTTGACAACTGGACGTCCTTCTGACGGACTTCAGAGAAAGATTTCCAAAAAGAGGTTTCAATAATACTAATTTGTACGTTTCTGTGAGATAAAGGTCCAAATGCTGACTTATATCACTTTTTGGACGTCTATCTCTTTTGAAAATGAACCTGATGGTGCTGCACGTTATTACTGAGGTCAGATAGGGGGCTTTATATCAAATTTTATTAAACATAAATGCTTCACTTGTATATATAGAAGTTTCTTGTTTTTTGGTTTGTTTTTTTAAAGCAAGAACAGGTATCCTAGCCAGAGCAGATTAATTCCAAGAGGGAAAGATTCTGCTTTCCAGCCAGAGGAAGATGAAATAGAAAAAAATATGGGAACTGAACTGTGTCTAAATATTTATGATCAAATCATATTGTTCCTAGAGGCATCAGATAATTTTCAGTAACAACAGAAGCAGGAAGCGCCTCATTGTAGGAGACAATTTATTTATTTATTAAATCATTGAACATTGCTACATGATGTAAAACAGAAGCTTATATATTAATTATGTATTTGCAGTGAAGCCCTCCAGTTACATAGGAAAGGGAGCACTATTTTCCATGGAGCTGCAAAGTTCCCAGCAAATTTTCAGAGTTCACTGAGATAACACACTGGCTGCACCACACTAGAAAGCAGCACAGGAATAGGGATCACAGGAATCCCACGGAACCTGCAGGATTCCCACGGGGATGGATGAAGTTGCCGTGTGATTCCCATGAGGACAGAACATAGTGATACATCATATGTATATCTGATCTTGATTTATCCTTGCCATTTTTAGAGCATAGAACATAGAAGTCTGCCTGACACTGGTCTTGTTCCAAAATTTCTGAAGTTTTTGTCAAAGCCCCTGAATAGCTCCACTCTAACCCAACCAGATCTATTCAGCCTCGATCAGTGCACATACTGTAGAAGTCTGCCCAGCACCGGCTTTCCTACCTAATCTCTGCTAAGCTTCTTTGCATCCGATCCTTCTAAACAAGACTCCCTTGTGTTTGTCCCACATGTTTTTGAATTCCATTACCATTTTCATCTCTATCACCCTCTGTTTGAAAAAAATACTTCCTGACATTATTCCAGTCGGCCCCTTTCAACCTCGATTCATACCCTCTGGTTTTAACACTTGCCTGTCTCTGGAGAAGCTTGTTTGCGGATTAACACCTTTCAAATATTTGAACATCTGTATCATGTCACCCCTGTTTCTCCTTTCCTCCAGGGTATACATGTTTAGGTCAGTAACCTGCTTATTTTCGAAGACGAAGGGCGCCCATCTTCTGACACAAATCGGGAGATGGATGCCCTTCTCCTAAGGGCGGCCAAATCGGTATAATCGAAATTTTGGCCAGCCTCAACTCCTTTCTGTCGCAGGGACGGCCAAAGTTCAAGGGGGCGTGTTGGCAGTGTACCGAAGGCGGGACGGGGGCGTGGTTAAGAGATGGCCGTCCTCAGCCGATAATGGAAAAAAGAAGGCCAGCCCTGATGAGCATTTGGTCGACTTTACTTGGTCCCTTTTTGTTCATGACCAAGCCTTGAAAAGGTGCCCGAACTGACCAGATGACCACCGGAGGGAATCGGGGGAAAACCTCCCCTTACTCCCCCAGTGGTCACCAACCCCCTCCCACCCCCAAAAAAATGTAAAAACATTTTTTGCCAGCCTCTATGCCAGCCTCAAATGTCATACCCAGCTCCATCACAGCACTATGCAGGTCCCGGGAGCAGTTTTAGTGGGTACTGCAGTGCACTTCAGGCAGGCGGACCCAGGCCCATTCCCCCCCCCCCCACCTGTTAAACTTGTGGTGGTAAATGGGAGCCCTCCAAAGCCCATCCAAAACCCACTGTACCCACATGTAGGTGCCCCTCTTTACCCTTTAAGGGCTATGGTACTGTTGTACAGTTGTGGATAGTGGGGTTTGGGGGGCTCAGCACCCAAGGTAAGGGAGCTATGCACCTGGGACCTTTTTCTGAAGTCCACTGCAGTGTCCTCTAGGGTGCCCGGTTGTTGTCCTGGCATTTGCGGGGGACCAGTGCACTACAAATGCTGGCTCATCCCATGACCAAATGGCTTGGATTTGGCCGGTTTTGAGATGGCCGGTTTCGGTTTCCATTATCGGCGAAAACCGTGGTCGGCCATCTCTAAGGTTGACCTAAATGTTGAGATCTGGCCGGCCTCGACTGTATTATCGAAACGAAAGATGGCCACCCATCTTGTTCGATAATACAGTTGGCTCCGCCCCTTCCCAGGGCCATCCACGGAGATGGGCGCCCCCATTCGATTATGCCCTTCCATGTCTCTCTACGTAATTCTTGCTACGTAAACCCCCTACCATTTTAGTCACTTTTCTCTGAACCATTTCCAGTCTTTTTACATCCTTAGTGAGATAAGGCCTCCAAAACTGAACACAATATTCCAAGTGGAGCCTCACCAATGACTTATACAGGGGCATCAACACCTCCTTTCGTCTGCTGGTTATAACCCTCTCTATGCAGCCTAGCATCCTTCTGGCTGTGGCCACCACCTTGTTACACAGTTTCACCACCTTGAGATCTTCAGACACCATCACCCCATAGTCCCTGTCCTGAGCTAAGCTTACCAATTTCTCCCCTCCAATCCGGAACATCTCGTTTGTATTTCTGCACCCCAAGTGCATCACTCTGCACTTCTTGAAATTAAATTTTAACTAATTTCTACCCAACCCCCCCCCCCCCTCCCACACACACATACACACAAATTCCTATAATACAGTGCAATATTTTTTTTCTTTTTTAATTATGCTAATGGTGCTCAGTGACTGGGTGTGTCCCATTGGACTA
This sequence comes from Microcaecilia unicolor, assembly GCF_901765095.1. NCBI lineage: Eukaryota > Metazoa > Chordata > Amphibia > Gymnophiona > Siphonopidae > Microcaecilia > Microcaecilia unicolor. Next base: position 676,222,107 of record NC_044031.1, on the reverse strand, counting down.
ATTTGCAGTGCGAGGCTGCTTCATACCCGATTTGACATCATAGCACCCCTACCTTCCTGTGCTGTCATAACAAGTTGTATCGAATATCTTTTCCTATATCACTGGTGTGCATAAATATTAGAAACAACTGAGTTTCATATAAGTATCGGGCATGCTACTTATGTTGATGCAGCTTCCGACCTCCAGCAAAAATCTGACTAGTGGAGCAATCCTCTAACCAGAAATGGGGAAGAGGTAAGGGAAAGCCATAGTGCTCACCTCCACGAGCCAGAAGATTGGAGGGTGGCCAATGTAACGCCGATTTTTAAAAAAGGTTCCAGGGGAGATCTGGGAAATTATAGACCGGTGAGTCTGACGTCGGTGCCGGGGAAAATGGTAGAGGCTATTATCAAAAACAAAATTACAGAGCACATCCGAGGACATGGATTACTGAGACCAAGTCAGCACGGCATGCAATTCAAGGAATGAATGAAACCCTCCAGCAGATATCAGGCTCCCTTTGGGGAGATGTGACGGAAATAAGGCAAATTCAAAATCAATTATCTAGAAAAGTGGAGGACCAGGCTACTAAAGTTGAAGTTATGGAAAACGAAGTAAAATCTTCTAAAGACGCTATAAATGCAATAATAAAAGAGAATAACGTTCAAACACGCAAGATTGAATACCTAGAGAATCAGGCAAGGAGGAATAATCTACGATTATTGAACTTTCCCAAATCTCCTCTTATACCACTTTTAGAAATGTTGAAGAAATATTTCAGAGAAATTTTGGGAATGTCCTCTGAATGTTTTCCACCAATAATTAAGGTTCAATATATTACTGGCATAAAGAGAATGATTCAAAACCCACAACCTCAGTGGGGTTCCTCAGGGGTCCGTGCTAGGACCGCTGCTTTTTAATATATTTGTAAATGATTTAGAGATGGGAGTAACTAGCGAGGTAATTAAATTTGCTGATGACACAAAGTTATTCAAAGTCGTTAAATCGCGACAGGATTGTGAAAAAATTACAAGAGGACCTTACGAGACTGGGAGACTGGGCGGCTAAATGGCAGATGATGTTAATGTGAGCAAGTGCAAGGTGATGCATGTGGGAAAAAAGAACCCAAATTATAGCTACGTCATGCAAGGTTCCACGTTAGGAGTTACGGACCAAGAAAGAGATCTGGGTGTCGTCGTCGATAACACACTGAAACCTTCTGCTCAGTGTGCTGCTGCGGCTAAGAAAGCGAATAGAATGTTGGGTATTATTAGGAAAGGTATGGAAAACAGGTGTGAGGATGTTATAATGCTGTTGTATCACTCCATGGTGCGACCGCACCTTGAGTATTGTGTTCAATTCTGGTCGCCGCATCTCAAGAAAGATATAGTAGAATTGGAAAAGGTGCAGCGAAGGGCGACTAAAATGATAGCGGGGATGGGACGACTTCCCTATGAAGAAAGACTAAGGAGGCTAGGGCTATACAGCTTGGAGAAGAGACAGCTGAGGGGAGACATGATAGAGGTATATAAAATAATGAGTGGAGTGGAACAGGTGGATGTGAAGCGTCTGTTCACGCTTTCCAAAAATACTAGGACTAGGGGGCATGCGATGAAACTACAGTGTAGTAAATTTAAAACAAATCGGAGAAAATGTTTCTTCACCCAACGTGTAATTAAACTCTGGAATTCGTTGCCGGAGAAAGTGGTGAAGGCGGTTAGCTTAGCAGAGTTTAAAAAGGGGTTGGACGGTTTCCTAAAGGACAAGTCCATAAACCGCTACTAAACGGACTTGGAAAAATCCAAAATTCCAGGAATAACATGTATAGAATGTTTGTACGTTTGGGAAGCTTGCCAGGTGCCCTTGGCCTGGATTGGCCGCTGTCGTGGACAGGATGCTGGGCTCGATGGACCCTTGGTCTTTTCCCAGTATGGCATTACTTATGTACTTATGTAATCATTGGAGCCGACTCTGTGGGTGCTATGGTGCTTCAGCACCCCCATATTGAGAAAATTCCTTGTATGTGTCCAGGGAGGGGGTCATTTCCATTGGGCTTTAATTCCCAATAATTTTGAAAAGTTGGCTCCTATGATTTGAATCTTTCAGAATTTCTAGAAAGTTCAATGGAAGTTATTTCAGAAAGAATATCAATGCTAGTAGCGTTCGCACTGGAACCAGACTGGAACAATGTGTTTATATATTTCCGCCACATTAATACTTTATTCCTAGGATCTAAGATACAGAGTTTTCCGGACTTATGGAGGGACACTCAAAAAAGAAGAAAAGAATTCTTGGCATTAAAACCAAGAGTGCTTAGTTTAGGAGGGACTTTCCTCCTTAAATTTCCTTGTAGATGTATTGTTTCTATAAATTCTTTATATATATTTTCCTTGAACCTGGAACTATCAGACTTTATAGTTAGTAAAGAGTGAGTTGGTAACATTCTTGATTGCATTAACGCTACTCGGCTGTGTACCCTTAAACTCCTTCCACTCTAAAGATTACAATATTACTTTAATTTGCTTAAATGTCTATTTATGATATTGCCTAGTACTTGAATCAAAAATTGTGGACAAAGAATTTAAAATTTAATTTTCCTTCCTTTTTTTGTTTCCTTTCTTTTGAAATAGGAAGAATTTCTACATTCCATATGTTTATGTTGTTGCATGAATGTAATTGAAAAATTCATAAATAAAATTTTTTAAAAAAAATCTTTGATGATGCCAGAATGAGGCTTGGCATGCACAGAGTGAGGCAACTGGAATGCCAGAAAGAGGCTTTCAATGCCCAGAGAGGCAGCCAGAACATCAGACTGAGGCTTGGGACACTGATTGGTTGAAAAGTGAATACTGTCAAAAAAAACACACAGGAGGCTGTTGGGGTTTGGAGGAAACAGAAGGCTGTAAGCAAGTAAGTAATACTGTTGACTCTTGTTGGTACAAGTGGGATGGAGGAGATTAATTGCAGGGATGGGTATGGGTGGAATGGATCTTAGTGGGTACAAGTGGGTATGAGTTAGATTGCATTGGGAACAGGTGGGGATAGATGAAATTTCTGTCCCTTTGCAACTCTCTACACCACACTCCCTGTCTGCCTTTTACAACTCCTATAAACAAAATATGTAGCTGTACTTAAGAAGAAAGGACTGAGAAAAAGAAAACCTGGAGCAGGAACCAAAAATTCACTTTTTTACACAATTATGCAAGACACTTTAAATATTCATGCTAACCCCTGAAGTATGGCATGGGTTGGGTTACTACTCTTTATCCCACTGAAAAATACAAGATGCATCCCTGTAGGGATTTTTTTTTTTTTTTTTTGCATTTGTATCTCACATTTTCCCACCTCTTTGCAGGCTCATGTGGCTTACAATACATTATGAATAGTGGAAATACATGAGAAAGTATACATTTAGTAATAACAGAAGGATTTTGGGTAACATGATAATGATAAAACATGATAGTATTTTAACAAGCAAACATAGTAAGAAATATTTAAGAAATATCTAAGAATTATATAAGAAAATATACATTTAGTAATAGCAGAAGGATCTTGGGTAACATGATAGTGCAAAAACAGATAATAGTTTGGCAAGCAGTGTTGTAGAGGCAGTTCTGGATATGTGTACATGAATTCATATTTGTTGCTCGTTGTATGACTTGTTAAAGAGATGGGTCTTCAGTAGAATTTGGAAGTTAGCTAGTTCATAGTTCTGGGTAACCAGACCCTGGCAGTGTCATAAGTAGCACCCTTAAGTGTTTGTTATGTAGACAGATTTTTTCCCTGAAATACTAAATTGCAGAGAACTTGTATCCATTCTATACCCTGAGAGGCAGGTTAAAGGCTTGTTTTCATCCTTTCCAGCAAGTTAATGAAAACATTTGAGTTTAAATAAGGGCAGCTGCTCTGGGTAACCATTTGGCAGAGGGGAAAAAGACACATTTACAAACTGACTTGATTCAGGAATGATATCCTGCAAGAAGACAAGATTCTAGGGGCTGGCAGCTGGGGAGATATCCTTGCACTGTGGCAGAAAGAATGGGGCAGACAACATGGGCCAGCTCTTTCTGTTACCATGTAATATGCTATATGTAGATCTAAATAACAGACGGTCCCTTCTTTAGCAGTACTAACAATGGTGCAAACAACAATGTTTGATAATTCAGCTAAGCTAAACAATTAGTAGGAGTAAGTATGCAAAAATCAGGAGTAGAAATAGAGATACTATGGGGCAATTCTATAACTTGCAAAAAACAGAGGAAACCAGTCTTCGCAAAACCGTAAACAGAACCAAAAAACAGCAGAGATGACAAAAAAATATATAAAATATAAAATAGATGACTCTTCAGTCAAAATCCATTGAAATATTTAGTAAACAAAAATGAAGTTGAAATAAAATACAATAAATGGTCGGTGAGCAAGACTCGACACAGCTGTGTTTCGGCCTATCTGGCCTGCATCAGGAGTGTTTTTGCCATCCAAAAGGTCACTTTTTTGATCTTTCACCGTATAATGTGATACATTTTTCTTCGTCTTCTTAAGGTTGAGCTTATAGTTGTGCTGTAGCGTCGCTGAGAGCAACTTCTTGGATTTCTCTTATCTAGCGTCTAACTGCGAGTGTTAGCCCGGATTTGAGAAGGTAAAAAAAAAAACATTATCACATTATATGGTAAAAGATCAAAAAAGTGACCTTTTGGATGGCAAAAAGACTCCTGATGCAGGCCAGATAGGCCGAAACACAGCTGTGTCGAGTCTTGCTCACCGACCATTTTATTGTATTTTATTTCAACTTCATTTTTGTTTATTAAAATATTTCATTGGATTTTTAACTGAAGCATCGTCTATTTTATATTTTATATATTTTTTGGTCATCTTCGCTGTTTTTCTGGTTCTGCAATTCTATAACTTGCCATAGCAAGTTGGACACCTCACTGCTGGATATTGAGCGCCAGTTCTATAATGGGCATCTTGTCACAGATTCCTTAGTAGAATATTAGTGTGAATTGGCACCTATGTGCCCATTAGGCACGATGGGCCCAATATTCAGACTGCAGAGTTAGCCCGGCTAAGTCCCATGGTTGGTGCTGAGCACATATATTCAAGAACTGGCCATTTCCAGTGACCGGCATTGAATATCCAGTTTATGTTTGCTGGTTCAAACTTAACCGCCAAGCCAATATTCAGCATTGGTGGGTTAAGTTTGACCATGCCAAAGATATTCACGCAGTCAAACATAGCCGCCAAACTCATGCTGAAAATCAGTGGATAGCCAGTTATATCGTGCGATATAACTGCTATCTGCTAGCCACTACCACAAAATGTTCAGCGAGTCATGGCCGGCCATGTCCCACTGAAATTTTGGCAGATAGCTGTTTATGAGGCATTTAACTGGCCAGGTACCAATCCTGACCTGTTAAATGCTTCTGAACATCGGGGAGGAGGAGGGGAACCACTTTTGTCAGGTCTACGTTGATGCCCATGTACATCCCCTCATACTTACATGTCATGGCATTTATATTCTTCCTTATAGAATGGTCGTAAGTTGCGGGTAGCTGGTGCATTTATGCATGCAAGGTGCATGTAACTGCACATGCCCAATTATACAATTGCCATTCACAGCAAAATAACCAAATAATCAAACATACTAGAAAATACTTCAAGGAAAATGTATGTATTCATAATACATCATAGTGCAATGGCTGGGGCTACAACAAATCTCTTTGCTATTCTTATGTTTGCACAAGTCTATTTATATATTATAGATATTTTTCCAGAAGTATATATATAGCATGACTAGTGGCGTAGCTAGGTGGAGCGCCAGGGGAGCGGCCGCTCCCCAACGGAGTTGTGCCGGCACTGGCGCACATTTGTTTTCTCATCGTGTTGCATTGAAAATGTGCGCCGGCACCGGCAGAAGTCCACTCTCATACCGCTTCGCTCCCCCCACACCATCAAACCTGACTCTGCTTCTGCGCATGACCATAACTAATTTATAGTCTGATAAAATTGCTATACTGCTTGGTTTTATACAATTCCAGCGGTGTACAAATACAAAATAAAGGTTAACACACCCCATGAAAACAAAACATATTAGAACAAATGAAAAGCGGCTTCAAATTCAAAGAGATTGGCCAGCATCTAAAGTTAAGCACTGCCTCTTCACTTATTGTACATTGAGAGGTTCAATCTGTTGAATTAGCACTGCTGGATGTATGTAGGACCAGCACTGGTGCTTCAAAGTTTAAAGTCAGATTTATATGTAATAGGCAAAGCTTCAAATGTGGTAACTTATCAATTTAGGACCAGATCCAGTAAATGGCACCCGAATTTAGGTGCCAGAACAAAACCGCACCCAGCACTATTTGTAAAAGGCACTCCAGATTGATCACCCTTTATAGAATGCCGCACAGCGCCATTGCTGAAACCAGTATAACTCCTGCTGCCCAATTTGCACATTCATCCCAGACCCACCCATGCCTGTCCTAAGCCCACGCCCCCTATTGGGTTGCACACTATGGGATTTGAGGTGCGCAGTTTCACAGAATAGCACATAGCAGATGTATGCACAAATCCAAATTGGTGGCAATTAACATCAGTAATTGATTGCTAGCACCCAATTATTGGCATTAATTAGCTTGTTACTCAATTTAGTTGTGCACGCATCTCAATATCTCACCCAAATTTGAATGCCTTTTATAGAATCCGGGGGTTAGTGACCAAATATCATTGCTAAATATACAAATATCAGTGCCACCTTTGCCCCACTCCAGTGCCAGCCCGTTTTTTTATGGATAAAATTGTGGCATTTACTAAGCCCAACAATATGGTGGTTATTTTATTTTATTTATTTATTTATTGCCTTTGTATCCCACATTTTCCCACCTATTTGCAGGCTCAATGTGGCTTACAATATTCCGCCCTGGTTATTGCCATAGTAGAGTAAAGAAACAATTAGTAATTACAGAAGGATATATGTAACAAATGAGATAAAGCATTAGTTTATAACGGGATTCAATAATAAAATGACAGTTGACGTTGTAATGCACTAAAGTTCAGGTGATGGGTCATTGTGGTATGTTCTATTGAAGAGATAAGTCTTCAGTGATATGGCAGCAGTTAAATGTGTGGAAAGAAATAGATATTTCAGAAACAGGGACCTTTCACACCTAAGAGTTCTCAGTCCCTCCGATATTCAGAGCTATTAACCAGCCAGGTATGGCTCCTGATCAGTTAAATAGCGCTTAATCAGCTAACCGTGAATATTGAGCAGAAGAAAGCTGCTTATCTCCCGCTGAATATTCCCGGTCAGCGCGTTGCGGCTAACCAATTATATTGCGCAATATAACTGGCTATCTGCTAATATTCAGTGCATCGCCAGCTAATCAAGCCGCTGAAATAGCAGGCCTATTTTTGACCAGTTTAAACTTAACTGGCCAGCGCTGAATATTGGCTTGGGTGGTTAAGTTTAAACTGGCCAAAAATAAACCTGATATTCAATGCTGGTCATTGGAAATCACCCAGCACTGGATATCTGGTCTCACTGCAAACCACAGAAGTTAGCCGGGCTGCCTCCCACGATCTGAATATTGGCCCTAGTATGTTTAGATGGCAAGGGGGTGTGGGGAGGGCAGGAAGAGGGAGTGCTCTGGGTAAGCCTACAATACAGACATGCATTCCCTATTTCACATGTTGAATCTATGTCTGAATTAGGAAACTAAATCACTGGAATTTACAACCTCTCCAAAGCACATCTAAGTGCCTGCTGTAGGAGCAGGTGTAAATCCCTATGTCTAGGCCTCTGCTGACCACCTTCCCACTGTCCGTGCCCCCCCCCCCCCCCCCTGAGTGGAGGAGTAGCCTAGTGGTTAGTGCAGTGGACTTTGATCCTGGGGAACTGAGTTGGATTCCCACTGCAGCTCCTTGTGACTCTGGGCAAGTCACTTAACCCTCCATTGTCCTGGTACAAAATAAGTACCTGAATAGATGTAAACCACACTTTGAATGTAGTTGCAAAAAACCTCAGAAAGGCGGTATATCAAGTCCCATTTTCCTTTCCCTTTCCTATCCCCACCCCCCCCCCAAAAGCAGTAGTCCCCCATGGCACCTTTTCCCCTCCCACCAGCACCATCCCCACAAGAACCACCAGCCCTCTAGGCTCATTCCTTAACAGCAAGCCCCGATCTCCCACAGTAACACGTCCTGATAGCAACCCCACCCCCACTTGCTCATCGAATTGGTGCCTTCCCAATGGCAGCCCCCACTCATTAAGGCAGGTCCACTCTGGCCCCTCCCATGTGTAGTTATGTGCCCACCATATGGTTCCCACTCCCTGAAGCAATCCCACTCCTGCAGCCAAGTCCTCTAAGGAAGGGCCCCCCCACCAACATTTCTGGGAGGCCCTGGGGTCTATTGGATTAGGGTGGGAGTAATGCCCACTCCCACTGCACTGCACCACTGGCAGTGCTCCTCTGCCTGCAACTGGACACCACAACCTATCACTGTATTTTTTTTCTGGATTCCCACATTTGAAGGTCCAATTTCACATATATTTTTATTTACTTCTCATACATTTACTTTAATAGCAGCACAAACTACCAGCGCACTGTGAAATATAAACCTGATAAAAGAAACGCTCAGAACCTACATCCCATTTGGAGACATTACTCTGAGACAAACCAGCCAAGCGAAAAGAGCAATAACTGCCAGACTCGAACAGCAGCAACCATACCTATGAGACATATTACAAGCGATAGTAGATCATCAATACACTGAAGAACCGGAAAACAAAACAAGCTGAACTGGATCCCCATACATTGTCACACTTGTAAAACACAGAGAGATGCTCTCAAATACAGAATAAGGGGTCACAAATAAGAAATGTGCATTAAAAAAAAACAACCTGAAATGGAAACCCAAGAAGCCAGACTCTGCCTGAAGTGTAACATTAGAGAATCAGAAACACAAAATGTTTCCTCCTTCACTGTGCAAAGTACAAGCATATAAAAGATATATACTCCCAAAGCTGATGTATTACAACAATCACTAACTGAAAATAAAATGCCTTGTTCTGCCTATGTTATCAGGACATTTTTATTTTTCTAATGTTTTTTACCACTTTTCTCTTGTCTTCGTCCTTCCATTTGCCAAATCTCTGCTCTTCTGAGTTGCACACCCAATCTCCAAGTCTACTCAGTCTCTCCCATTCCATGCTAACCCTCTACCAGTCTGGGTCCCTGTTCTTCCCTCCACACCCAAGGCCTCTTTACCACTCAGAACCCCAGGTCCTATTATTCTCCCTCCCCAAGTTCCCATTCTCACTTACTCCCTTAGTTTCCTATTGACTCCCTACTCCTAAACCTGATCCCTGAGTTCCAGATTTCTCCTCCCAGGCATCCTTTTCTTCCCTTCCCATCGCCTAGTCTCTGTCCCCCCCTTTGCCACCAATTCTTATATCCTAGTGTTCACTGCACAGGTCTCTCATCCCACCTGTCTCTGATCTCCCTTTCTCACTTGGGGCTGTTCTCCCCTCCCTCCCACAATCTCCTCAAGCACTTCTAAACAGCATTATTTCCGTGTTTGAAGTTTCCTGTTGCTTTCCTGTTGTATAAACAAAAACCCCCAAAACCAAAAAACCTCCTTCAATTCCTCAGTCCCACTTTAACCTGATTCCTGAATTCCTGCTTTCTATCTCCACCCTCCTATGCTTTTCCTTCATATTCATATTCAAGTTTCCACCCGGTTCCCTGATCCCTATGCTTTCTACATCACATCTTCCAGTCCCTGCTGTCCTCCTTACCTCATTGTCTCCTGGCCTTCCTTTCTTTCTAATTCCTGTTCTCATCTTTCCCCTTACTCCCCCAATTTCCCCTTGGTTTCTAAGTCCGTATTCCCCTCCTACCATCAACCCCCGTCACTGCTGTTATTTTATTTTCTGTCATATGGTTTGCGGATCAGCAGTTTGGATCCCAGGATGATCTGTATAACTCTATGGAGCAAAATGCAGTTCAAACCACTGATTATGATTTGTCCAATGTGGGAGGGATAGGCACAGAGTATAATGATCTTACATCTTAATTTATACTGGGAAGAAAAGATCTGTCTGATGTAGCAACTGCTCATGTTAAGGGCAACAGGCCTTGTACTCAGAACTTCTTTAGCTATGGGTCACCTGTTATGAAGGGACTGGGCTATCTGCCCCTTTTGCCCATAAGTAAAACAGTCATTGGTGAGACATCACCTAAGCCAGTGTCCAGTGCTAGAATTCATACCTTCAAAAGGATATAACAGGTTGGAGTTGGCCTAAGGCAGGGGTTCTCAAACCTGTCCTGGATGAACCACAGCCAGTCAGGTTTTCAGGATATCTGCAATGAATATGCATGAGATAGATTTGCATACCAAGGAGGCAGTAAATGCAAATCAATCTCATGAATATTTAGTGTGGTTATCTTAGAAACCTGACTGGCTGGGGCTCCCCCAGGAGAGGTTTGGGAATAGAGATCTGCACAGGACTGGGGTTCGCAGGAATCCCGCGGAACTCGAGGGATTCCTGTGGGGATGGGAAGCAGTTCTTTGGAGATCCTGAGGGGATGGAAGCATTCTGTGGGGTTCCCGTGGGGATGGAAGTAGTTCCTGTGGGATTCCCATGGGGATGGAAACAATTTCTGCGGGATTCCCGTGGAAGTGTAAGCTGCACCTGTGCCAGCCTCTCATCTAACCGATTACCAAGTTCTTTGAGTGCTGTATCCTCCTCCTCTTTCTCCTTGCATTAACAGCACAAATGCGGAAAGTCTTCCATTAAAGAAGTGGTAGAGACACAAATGATGACGGAATTCAAAAAGGCATGGGATGAACACAGAGGATCTCTAATTAGAAAATGGAAGTTATAAAAAAAACCTAACCTTAAATCAGTGGCGTTCCTAGGGTGGCTGACACCCCCCCCCCCCCCCGGGTGCATTTTTACCTGCAAGTAACCTGTTCTGGGGCAGAGGGAGCACGGAACGAGCAGAGTCGACAGGCGCGTGGCACCCTCCCAGCGCGTGCACCCGGGGCAGACCGCCCCACCACCGCCCCCCCTTGGTACGCCACTGCCTTAAATGGCTGCATGTGTGTGGATACTGTCAAGTGACACTTAGATGGTGGTTCCGGCTGTGATGAACTAGGGCCGATACTGGGCAGACTTGCATTATCTGTGTCTCATATATTGCAATCTGGTTTAGGAAGGGCTGGAAAGGGCTTAGACAGCAACTTCAGTGGCTGGAACATTAGGACAGTGCTAGACAGACTTTTATGGTCTGTGTCCCACAAATGAGAAGATGAATAGACTGGAGTGGGCTTCGACAGCAACTCCAGCAGTTGGAACATAAAGATAGGGCTGGATAGACTTCTATGGTCTACGTCCCAGAAACACCAAAGAAAGACCATAATCAAGTATATAATATCACACTTGTTGATTTAATCATGAATTGAGAATGAGTGTGACTATTAGACAGACTGATGGACCGTTCAGGTCTTTATTTGCTGTCACTTACTATGTTACTATTAATCCTCTTTGCTCCCAGGCTGGTGCGCAGACCTCAGCTCTGACACAGGTACGAGCATCAGATGTCACCTGACCTACTTTCGCGTGCATGTGGCGACCTCTTATCACATAGTGCCAGTGAATCAGAGACAAATCTTACATGTAAAGCACCAATGTTCCAACTTCCAACTTCCATTCCTTCCTCGCCTGCAGTGCTGTGGTTTAAATCCAGAGAGAGACTGAGAGAGCTGACTGGAATTTTCTTGCGGGACGGGTTGGGATGAGTTAATTCTTGCAGGGATGGATGGGTGGGGATGGGTAAAATTCCAGTGGGGACGGGTGGGAATGGGTAAGATTCCAGTAGGGACGGGCGGGGATTGGTAAGATTTCTGTCCCTGTGCAACTCTTTATTGGGAATCACTGATCTAAGGAAAGGCTACAAAGTTAAGAACCAACATATTTATTATTGTAGAGAAGAAGAGAGCAGGGAGAATATGATAGAGACATTTAAGCTCCTCAATGGTATAAATCATAAGTAAGCGACTCTGGTTCAGGAGTGCTACAAATCAGTCAGGTTTTAGAATATCTACAATGAATATGCATGAGATGTATTTACATGCAACGCGAGCACAGCATATTCAGTGTGGATAATTTGAAAACCAATTGGTTGCAGTACTTCAAGGCCTAGAGTTGCCAATCTCTAGTATAAATAATGTACAAGAAACAAATCTGCTTCAGAAAAATAAAAATCTTTTAGAGGTCATGGAATGAGGCTCCAAGGATATAGACTCAGAAACAACAACAGAAAACGTTTGTTCTCAGAAAGGACGCTGGATGCATGTAGTGACCTTCCAGTTGAGGGCCTTGGGAACCAAAACCATTGCTCTTTGAGTACTTTGTTTAGCGATGAGACTTTATGAACATAGAGCCCCTTTTTACAGACCACATTAAGTGCTAATGTGCACTTAATGCAGTAAAAAGGCTTACTGCAAAACACATTAAAGCATTTTGTGATAATTTGCCTGTCATCGCACACTATTGTGTGTGTGTGGGGTGGGGGGTGGGGGGGGTTGTTATTTGTTTTCAGGAAGGGATGTCTCATGGGCGGGGAAAGGGGCATGTAAGCATTATCCAGCTAGCACAGAAGATAGACTTAGTAACATCTCTTAGAACTCACTGCTATGGTCAAGACTGAGTGTGTTTCTTGTGTGATTGTTGTTCTGTCCTATACCTGATGGAGTTCCTTTCCGGCTAAGCTAATTGTGTATTGGATTATTGTACATTCCCTTGAGTTATACGGTAAGAAGGGCAATTCATCAAATGTGAATAAACAAATAAAGCATAAATATTAGCATGCACTAACTGAATAACGCTAACTTAGTGCGGGAGCATTTAGCACATCCTAAATAGGATGTGGTAACTGCTCCTGTAAGTCCCGCATGCTAATGGAAAAAGTAGCACAGGACCAGCAAAAAAATATATTTAAATAGCCTCAATACTGCCGTGTTAAAAATGGGCTTAGTGTGCAGGAAAGTCTTGCGTTAGCACGGCTTAATAAAAGGGCCCCATAGTGACATATTATTTTGACTGAGCGCAGTTTTTAAATTAACTTCAAAATATTAGCAAATGTATTTAACCTTTACTTCTATAATTTCAGGTGGACTAACTTGGCAACCTTACTATTTCTGTTCCAGAGAGAGGCAAATGATGATCAGCATTAGAAATGTAAGAGGCCCATCTACTAAAACGTGTTACGTTTTGGGCTTAAAGCACTATAGCACAGGCTTTTAAAGTGTAGCAAGCCCAAAACTAATGCTGCATTCCCACTATTTTTATTGCAGGTCGTGCATTAACATTTAGATTAATGTGTGGTACCTACTCCCAGTTAACACAAGACAAAGTACTGCCTCCTATTTAGAAGGCATTAAGGGGCCCCTTTACCAAGCTGTGGCAAAGAGGGCCTGCGCTGGTGTCAGGCGGTGTTTTTCACGTGCACCGAGGCCCCAGTAGGTAAAAGGGAAGTCTCTCTTTCCTGTAGGAAATGGCCATGCATCAAGTAAAGCACTTGCTGCGCGGCCATTTCAGGCAGAGCCCTTACTGCCATCTACTGAGTAAGGGCCCCCATGCTATCCCGGCAGTAAACGGGCAGTGCGCGGCATAGAATGATTCCAACTATGTACACTTCAGTGCTATAAAAATAAATATATTTTTGAAGCCGGATATGACAGCTCGCTAGGGTGGGAAGTACCAGGGCTGCCGAGAGACTAGGCCGGGCCCAGGGCAAGGCCACCCCGCCTCCGCCCCCTGCCGCTGCCACCCCCCGTTGCTCCCCCCGCCACTGCAGTCCTGCAGTCTCACCTGCCTGCCTCCACGGCTCCGGGCCCCCTTCATTCAAAGCGGCAGTCGCAGATCGTGTCTCTTCTGGCCTTCCCTCCCTGTGTCCTGCCCTCGTCTGATATAACTTCCAGTTTCCGCGAGGGCGGGACACAGGGAGGGAAGGCCAGAAGAGAGGCAATCTGTGACTGCGCTTTGAATGCAGGGGGCCCGGAGCCGAGGAGGCAGGCAGGTGAGGACCGGGGACTGCAGCGCCGGTGGCCTGACCCCAGCACCGAGCCCCCCTTGGAGGCCCGGGCCCGGGGAATTTTGCCCCCCCTACCCCCCCTCTCGGCGGCCCTGGGAAGTACCACCAGCTGCTGCGGTAGCCCAGTGGTATTTCCTGTTTAGCGAGCGGTACGCCCATGTTGGGCTTAGTAAAAGGGGCCCTAAGTGCTCTCACCTTAACAGTGCATTAGCCAGTTACCACATTGTAAATATGGAGGAGCATTTTCAAATTGATGTGTAAATCGAGCTTTGGACATTTTGCTGAAAATGTCCAAAAATCAAGTGGCCAACACGGCCATTTTCATACCTGAAAAGTATATCTAGGGCCATTTCCTAGATGTTTTTAGACATTTGTGCTCAGTGTGGTTTTTCTTTTGTGATCATTTTCGGGGAAAAAAATGTCTAAGGGAAAAAATGCACAAAAACAAGCCACTGGGATATCTGGAAAGCCAGCATTCTTAGTAGACTGGCACCACAGACATCCCAGCAGAGAAGGCGGCACCCTAGGGGGCACTGCAGTGAACGTCACACAAAAAAAGTCCCAGGTACACATCTCTCCATTACCCCTTTATATTGTATGGTGAGCCCTCCAAAACGTACCAAAAATCTACTATACCCAACTGTACACTATTACAGTAGTCTGCAGGTGTCCCCTATATGTACAACACCTTGAGTGAATTCTTTCAAAAAGAAGGTAAATAAATCCTAATAAATAAATAAATATGTGGGTACAGTAGGTTTTTGGTGGGTTCTGGATGGCTCACACTTTCCACCACAAGCGTAACATTTAGAGTGGGATATGGGCTTGGTTCTCTTCTCTACAGTGCACTGCATGACAACTAGGCTATTCCATTGACCTGCTTGCTGCTCTAATAAGAACTGAGTATAACATCTGAAGCTGTCACAGAGGCTGGTATGTACTGTTTCTTTCACATCTTTGGGAATGTGGGAGGAGGTTAGTGACCACTGGGGAGTAAGGGTGGGTCATGCCTTAATCCCTCCAGCGGTCATCTGGTCATTTAGGGTACCTTTTATGACTTATTGAAACAAGCCTGGACCAAAACATCTAACTTTTAGCCATGGGCATTTGGCTTGTTCCATTATGACAGGAAAAACATCCAAGTTATGGAAACACCCATATCCTGCCCCCCAACATGCCCCTGACACACCCTCTTGTCATTTGGACGTACTGCAGACAAGCTGCATAGAAAAACATCTTAAAAAATGTGTTTCGAAAATGCAATTGGACGTTTTTGCAAGAAAAACATCCATCTGCTTATTTGTGCCAATTTTTTGGACATTTTTCTGTTTCGAAAATGAGTCCCATAATATACTAGCTCACTAATGGTTTCTACACCCACTCTTTGTCCATGCCACGCACACCCTGAGTTAAAAATTCACTAACATGCAGTTTAATGCGCAGAACAAGGCAAACTACTGCAAAATCTCTTAACGCAGTTGTGTGGTAACCTGTTTTCGCACATTAACCATGTGTTATGGGAGGCATTGTATATTTGCTTAGATGTTGGCTCTGGAAAAAAATTGGTGCAGATCATATTCTATAATGGCGCTCCAGGTTGAGCGCCATTTATAGAATATCACTCAAAAGCCAATTCTGTGCCAAAACGTGGACACCAGTGCTTACGTCAGCTAAAACCTGGTAAATGGGACATGCTAGAAATAGTCTTAGTGCACTTGAAAGTCCCGTGTTAGCATGTGCTAAGCCCAATTCTTAGCACAAGTGCCCCTATGTATTGGAAACACTGCATTTTTTTGCCAGTTTGTGCCACCTTTTACTGACCAGTTTTATTTTTATTTTATTTATTTGCTGCATTATATCCCACATTTTCCCACCTATTTGCAGGCTCAATGTGGCTTACAATATAATACAACAATAATCACATTGATGGATAAGAAAATCAGAATATAGATAACAGATTATTAGTATTAGCATTTGTATAGCGCTACCAGACGCACGCAGTCCCTGCTCAAAAGAGCTTACAATCTAAATAATACAGACAGACAGGACAGTTACGGGTGAGAGAAGTAATGTGTGAGAAGGAAGGAAAGAAGGAGAATTGAGTATTGGCTAGGAGCTAAAAGCAGCAGTGAAAAGGTGGGTTTTCAGCATAGATTTGAAAACAGGTAGAGATGGAGCTAGATGTATAGTCCAGGAAGTCTATTCCAGGCATAAGGTGCCACGAGAGAAAAGGAGCGAAGCCTAGAGTTAGCAGTGGAGAAGAAGGAGGACGACAAGAGAGACTTGTCCAGTGAGCGGAGTTCACTGGGAGGAATGTAGGGAGAGATGAGAGCGGAGAGGTAATGGGGGCTGCAGAGTGGATGCATTTAAAGGTCAGTACGAGAAGTTTAAACTGAATGCGGAAGCGGACAGGGAGTCAGTGAAGTGACTTGAGGAGCGGGCTAGTGTGGGTATAACGATTCTGGCGGAAAGCAGTCATGCCGCAGAATTTGGACAGATTGGAGAGGAGAGAGATGGCTGAGCGGAAGACCAGTGAGAAGTAATTGCAATAGTCCAAGGGAGAGGCGACAAGGGTGTGGAATAAGGGTTTCTGGCAGCGTATTCAGAAAGGAAGGGCGAAATTTTGCTAATATTGTAGATAAAGAAGCGACATAAGAATATTTATCCAAACATGCTGTTGGTCATGGGCTTTAAGACCACATCACCACTCTCTCTCTTATCCTTTTGAAAATAGAGCCTAAATCCAAATTGATTTTGAATGCCTAAATTAAGCAAATATAACTTTAAAAATTGCTAAAAAGCAACCTGTGTGTAATTTGAAATTTTTTTTGTACCCTTCGTTCTTTTATATGTGAGACTGATATCTTAAGGGCCCTGTTTACTAAGCCACATTGTAAGAGCGCTATCGTTTTTAGTGTGTGCTAAAAATTAGCATACGCTAATGCTAGAGACATACATAGGAATATATGGGTGTCTCTAGCATTAGTGCGTGGTAAATTTTGCATGCGCTAAAAACGCTAGCGTGTCTTAGTAACAGGGTTCTAAATGTTTCTCCTGTTCCAAGTCTAGGGGAGAATGCTCAATAAATAATTAGATGTTCTCATTTCTATAAATTGTTAGAAGTCAGATGACTTTGGGCAATGAAAGTTCTAGATGTACCGCCTTTTAGATTAACATCACCCAGCACACAAAACAGGGTGAGAAGAGACATTCAAGCATGCTCTGCAATACCTTCTTTCACTCCTCCCCTCCCTCCCCTTCACATTGCATCCAATTGTCTTTACATCTTTTTCCTTGGGCCATAGCAGGTGTCTGGAGGAAACAGAAGCACTCTCCCATCTAAAGATGCTGAAACAATCAGGGAAGGTATTTAGTGAAGCATCGAATATTTATTTACAACAGTGCTTCTGAACTCAGTCCCATCAAGTCACGTTTTCAGGATATCCTCAATAAATATGCATGAGAGAGATCTGCATTCCCTGTCTCCTTGGTATCAAATCTATCTCATGCATATTTATTGTGGATATCCTGAAAACCTGACTAGCTGGGTGTGCCCCGAGGCCTGGGTTGAGAAGCATTGATGTACACCAACCTGGACCTTATAAAGGATTGGACAGAACCTCAGTAGTGGCCTGTAGTAGATGTAGGACTATGTGCAGATCAATGTAAGGCCTTGTTTGCAAAAATCAGTCTGGGTCATTAAAGCGGGGCTGTATATGAAAAACTCAGTTATTCACATGAAGGGCCAGCCCTGCAGAACCTCAATAAAAACATTGCAGATCCAGTTCAGTAAATATATCCTGCATTCGCAGAAATTCTCCCAGTAGTGGATGCAGTCAGTGCAGAACCTACAAATGATCCTCACTAACCCGGTACATTGTGAAGCAACATAAAACCTGAAGACTCTTTCAGAACTATATAGCAAACCTGCTACCTCATAATAGTACTAACATCAGGACTTTAACAATAGCCCAAACTTTGAAAAATATTGCACCAGGTTTTAGAAAATCAATACTGCTTCTAGTGGAAAACAGAATAAGTTAGATTGCTAGAGATTTCTGTGTTGAGATCTCCAGCAATCTAACTTATGCTGTACTAATAAGCTGTACTCTAACAGAATCCCTCAGTCTCACATGCAGACTGTAAGCCTACCTGGTCAGGGAAATAACTTGTGCATTTCAATATGATGCACTTTGAGCTTAGAAAGTTCAGTAATTAAACATAAAATCCAAATCCAAACACAGAGACAAGCCCTCACAAATTCAGAATAATTACTGCAGATAGAATATCTGAGATTCCGCAAATTACCAAAGGTTTTTCTAATAAGTACATATCTTATCAAAGACAAAACACTAATGTTGCCGTCTCTCTTATATGTTTCAACATAACCAACACTCTAGCCTAGCTTTATGACAAACTCACAATTATTCCTAATATGTTAAAATGTTATAATTAATTAGCTGACTGTATTATATTTTTGAACCTGAGCTTGTTTGGGATAATGTGGGATACAAATGTCATAATAATAATAAAATATGCAGACAAAAACTGAAATGGAGATTTCCAAGAAGCCAGTCTTTACAGGCAGTGCAGCACAAAAGAAACAAAACCACATTTCCTATTAAAGAGGGTAATTTTTATAAAAGGGTGCATAGTTTAAGAGGGCAAGTAGACGCTTACTTAGGCATCATTTATAAAGACACAGAGGTGCCTTTATGTTTGAAGCATATTGTACATCTGGAAAATGCTCAAATGGACATTCATTGCTTGAAACATTCAAATCCTGATTTTGCAAAGGTAGGAAAGAGATATCCAACACTTCAGTATGTCAATATAGCAAAGGGCCATGTTGTGAGTGTGTATCTGGCAGGACCAGGGAGGGCCCAAAACCAGGTCATCCAACAGCGTTTACTGAAGGGAAGGAAAAGTCCAAGTTTATAAGAAGGGCATCCTTAGACCCATAGGAGCCAACTCTGTGGGTGCTGTGGGTGCTTGAGCACCCCCAATATTGATAACATTCCTTGTATGTGTTCAGGGAGGGGTTATTCCACTGGGGTTAGCACCCCCAATAATGTAAAAAAAGGTGGCTCCTATGTTAGACCTGTTTCAATCACATCTAGGGTACAAAAAGGTGCTCTGATTGAGCAGCTGGACACTAGAAGGATAAAGGCACCACACCTCCTTTAATCCCCAGTGGTTGCTCTCTCCCTCCCTCTACCCTGAAAGTGAAACTGAAAAGGGATGCCAGGGCTCTATGACAGCTTCAGATATTATAGACATTCTGAACAGAGCAGCATATAAATCTGAGGAATAGGTTAGTAGTTAATGCAGTGGACTGTAAAGCAAGGGACCCAGTTTCAAATCTTACTTTAACTCTTTTTTATATTTTTTAAAATCGTATTCCTTCCAAGAACAGAAAAATTGCTACTATACCTAAATATATAAGACACTTGCAAGCCTGAAGGCTATTGAAGTGGTGTAGATTCAGGTACAATAGATATTTTTTTCTGTTCCTGGAGGGCTCACAATTACAAAATAAGGGAGTCTTTTACTATGCCACGGTAACGTTTTTAGCGAGCAGTAGAAATCATCTTCGACTCCTCTCTTGGGGTCATCTTCGACTCCTCTCTTGGGGTCATCTTCGACTCCTCTCTGTCCTTCTCTGAACATATTCAGCAGACTGCTAAAGCCTGTCGTTTCTTTCTCTATAATATCACCAAAATTCGCCCTTTCCTTTCTGAGCACACTACCAGAACCCTCATCCACACTCTTATCACCTCTCGCTTAGACTATTGCAACTTGTTTCTCACAGGTCTCCCACTCAGCCATTTCTCTCCTCTTCAAATCTGTTCAAAATTCTGCTGCATGACTTATATTCCACCAGGGTCGCTATGCTCATATTAGCCCTCTCCTCAAGTCACTTCATTGGCTCCCTATCCATTTCCAAATACAGTTCAAACTCCTCTTATTGACTTACAAGTGCATTCACTCTGCAGCTCCTCAGTACCTCTCCACTCTCATCTCTCCCTACACTCCTCCCAGGAACTCTGTTAACTGGGTAAATCTCTCTTATTTGTACCCTTCTCCTCCACCGCTAACTCCAGACTCTGTTCCTTTTATCTTGCCGCACCATATGCCTGGAATAGGGCTCCATCTCTGGCCATCTTCAAATCTAGGCTAAAAGCCCACCTTTTTGATGCTGCTTTTAACTCCTAACCCTTACTCACGTTGTTCAGTACCCTTATTTTATCATCCCCACCTTAGTAATTCCCTTATCCTCTTATTTGTCCTATTTGTCTGTCCTAATTAGATTGTAAGCTCTGTCGCGCAGGGACTGTCTCTTCATGTTCAAGAGTGCAGCGCTGCGTATATCTAGTAGCGCTATAGAAATGATAAGTAGTAGTATCTAGCAGTAAACACTGAGATGCCCATTATATTCCTATGGGCATTTGAGCGTTTACCGCCAGCTGATTTCTACCAAAGCTAAAAACGCTACCACAGCTTAGTAAAAGGGCCCCTAAAAGAATTAAAGTGGGGATTTGAACCTGGGTCCCTTAGTTTAACTCCACTGCACTAACCACTAGGCTGCTTCCCTGCTCTGCAGGGAGGTCTGTATAGCCATTTTCTAAGAATGTTGCCAGATGCATGTCCTTGTCCCTCCTGTTTTAGCATTCATTGTTGGACATTCCAATTTGTAAAATGGCTGTTCATGCTGGACGTCTCTGGCACACAGACGTCCTCTCATGTATTTTTGAACCAGAAATCCTGACTTGTTTCTCATTGGAAAATACAGATGAGATGGATGTCCATTTTGGATGTTATGAGCTAGATGTCTCTATTCTGACTTGGACGTCCTTTTGAAAATGCCCCTCTGTGTCTTATATAATGCTAGCATAAGTGAAAGAAATCACACCTACCTTGCAGGTGCAGACATTTATATCTGCTTGAGAGCAGATGTAAATGTATATACCTAGAATATTTAACTATATGCATAAATTAGCATATTTTCAAATCTAACACATACTTGTGAATGCTGCTTGTACTCCACACAAACTCCACCCTGTGCACTCCTACCACAGAGTGTGCACCATTATGCCTGTTGAAATTTTATAAAAGGCCACTTACACATACATATGTGGCCACATATGCATGGAAATGACTCTGAGAGCAGACTGACTCGTTCACACTGGTTTGATTGTGCGGCAGTCAAGGTATTATTTGAGCAGCAGCAGTTTTAGTGTGTGATATTTGATATTGTTATCATTCACATGAAAATTCTGACTTTGTAGTCCACCGCATCCAACAGAGACATTAATTGATTGATTTGCTTACTTTATTTATTTTTTGTCTATTAGATTGTAAGCTCTTTGAGCAGGGACTGTCTTTCTTCTATGTTTGTGCAGCGCTGCGTATGCCTTGTAGCACTATAGAAATGCTAAATGGTAGTAGTAGTAGACTCCTGAAGCAGGCCTTTAGCCAAAACACAGGCCCGAGTCTACTCAGTGGATCTAATAAAGAATTGAACTTAACCTTGTCAACTGTCCATTCATTGTTACCTTCGCTGTGGTTGTGCGCATGTTCTGTTTACTAGGGTTGTTCCTATGTGCTTTTGTGTGTGTTTATAAAATTAGCCCCATAAAACCATTTTCATGCCTAAAGTGCATTGGGTGCATTAACGGGCTCTAATAAAATTAGGTCACACCTAAAAAATACACACGATACAAAGCGGCATGAACCTTTACAGCAGGCATGCTCAGTAGTGGGGTTAGGGCAGAGCATGTTGGAAGTTGTGATTTACTTGCATCCGCAGTCTGCACCTTCAGTCTAGGTGCAATTTCTGCAGGATTTGTGCTAGTATGTTATAAAGACAACAGGTTACAAATAGGTTGAACTTACATATACAAAATGTGCTTTTAAAGGTCTAGTGCCACTGTTCCACTAGAATCACAATGCTTTTCTTTAAAATAAAATAAGACCGTCATATTGCATTGGTTACAACAACTTGTACAACCACTCTCTTATACTAAATCTAAATTTCCTTGCATTCACATCTTTACTCTTTCTATCTGTCTGCCTGTCTCTCTCTCTCTCTCTCTCTTCCTATCATTCATGCACACCTCATACATTCACACTTGTACTGTCCTGTAATTTCTACACGTATGCAAACCCTTAGCTACAGAAATATACTGCGCAAATCTATGCAACTGTGTATTCCTAGAACTGTAGATATAAAAAATCATATGTACTAGTACAGTGCTCAGCCATATTAGCAAACATAATTTATATCCGCACTGATTGCACATACCATATTTTATTTTTGGCATGACTTCCCACCAAAGTGAAGCATGGTACAACAAATCAGAAGCAATCAAAATAACATAATTCAATTCAAATCAGTTCTTGTATACCACTAATATCTCCTTTCCAGGGTTCAATGCGGTTTACATTGTAGGTGAGACAAAAGCAAATAGTGTTAGTGTGAGGTATGAGAAACATTAGAGACCATTGAATTAATAATGCATGAGAGTAAAACCAGCAAGGAAAGGATAAAGGATGATACTAGGAGGTAGAAGTCATGATGGATCGTCATGAAACTATACAATCAAACAGTTGAAAAGCATACATAACAGGCTATATGGTTTTTAAAAATAAGGTTAAACTAGTAAAATGGTAGCCTACAATAGCATTTAAACAGAATTGGCACTATGCATTACACAAAACGTTTTTGCAGAACAGAAAATAAAGGAAATAAAGTGACACCCCTTGTTCATTCTGGCAGATAGAGAAAATGAAATGTGACTTTATAATTACTTGTTTTATGTAGGATGATTTTGGTTCCCTTGGCATGTTTGTGAGTCTATGAGTCACAATCCTGTTCTATCATTCTTGCAGAAGATACAGAGCCGGAGGCTGCGATTTTCCTAGCTGAACAAGAGATTCTTTTGTGAAGTATATGGTTAGCACTTCCTTTCAGAAGGTCAGAGGAGATATAGGGGCTTCTTTAACTAAGCTGCACTAAAAAGTGGCCTGAGGTGTCAGTAGCATGGGGCTTTCCCACGCACTGAGCAGCTATAAAATAGCCGCAATTTCTATTTCTCAGATGATGGCCATGCACTAATTTCCCAATTAGCGCATGGCCATTAGCCTGTGAGCCCTTATCCCCACCTATTTACTAGGCAGTAACGGCTCATGCGTTAACCCCGTGCTAATTGGGCAGTGTGTGGTGATTTACATGTGATACTGATTATCTAAGGATGCACCTACATTATGCCTCCAAACACGCCCCATGCTAAAAAAATAAAACCTATTTTTTAGTGCATGGGTAACGAGCGCTGATCTCAGCACTACCGTGTGACACCTGAGCATGTCTCATGGTAGTGCCTTTTAGCACGCAGTAAGCAGATGTTAGTGCTTACCGCCGCGTAGTAAAAGGGCCCCATAATTGGCATCAGCCAGTGATCTATGTCCGGCTATGTCAACTCTTCTTGAATCCCATAAGTACATAAGCATCGCAATGCTGGGACAGACCAAGGGTCCATCGAGCCCAGCACCCTGTCACCAACAGCGATCAAATGAACAAGCAATTTGTCCCGCCCATCCTAGAAATACTGTATTCCCTCGTCCATTCAATAACATTCTATGGCTTTTTCCTCCAGGAAGCTGCCCAACCCTTTTTGAAGTCCGCTAAGTTAACCACCTTAACCACCTTTTCCGGTAGCGAATTCCAGAGTTTAACTACGCGTTGAGTGAAGAAATATTTCCTCTGATTCATTTTAAATTTACCATACTGTAGCTTCATCGCATGCCCTCTTGTCCTAGTATTTTTGGAAAGCGTAAACAGATGCTCCACATCGACTTGTTCCATTACACTCATTATCTTATAGACCTCTATCATACCTCCCTTCAGCCGCCTTCTCTCCAAGCTGAAGAGCCCCAGCCTCTTCAGCCTATCCTGATAGGGAAGCCGTCCCATCCCCTGTCTCATCTTTGTCACCCTTCTCTGCACCTTTTCCAATTCCACTATGTCTTTTTGAGGTGCGGCGACCAGAATTGAACACAATACTCGAGGTGCGGTCGCATCATGGAGCGATACAACGGCAGAATAATATCCTTATTTTTGTTTAAGCACTTTTCCTGATACTTCATGTATACCTGTGCTACATATGGGACACAATGGAATTTATTGATATGTTTCACATATTCAACATATCAGTCTGAAAATGATTGCAACCATATGGTCCCTCTCTCCTCAAGTCCCTAATTTCCACTCCCTGTTGCACAGGGTACAATATTAGGTCACACTACATTTGGAAGTGCTGTTAGAAAAGGGATTGACCCTTCTTTATGTGCAGTGCTGTTTATAAGTGACTGAGGGTATAAGAGTGTTCAAAAAGGATGAGACAATTTTACAACTTTCTTTACCTACATGTAGTTTCCTCTAATTTTTGTAGAACCATCTTTGCCATAGCTTTATAATCTATTGGACCAGGGACAGACTAAGGGTGGTCTGGGCCCCCTGCCCAGCCGCTGCCCAACACTCCCCCCGCCCCTGCCACCACAGCCGACGGCCCAGCTGCCCCGGTCCTACCTGAGGGGTCCTGGTGGCCTCTGTGGGGAGGGGAGGGCATGTTCTTTCCTGCCTGCTATGCTGCTGCTATTTCCCCCGCCTGCCGGTGCGGACGTGTTTTCAAAGTGGCGGCCGAAACTTCCCGCTGTAGTCTCACAGGTCTAGGGAGTCTCGGCCACCATTTTTAAAATACGGTGGTGCCGGGCGGAGGGGGGGAATAGCGGCAGCTCAGGTGGCCGGCAGGAAAGAACATGTTCCCCACCACAGAAGCCACTAGATCACCAGCAGCGCACTGGGCATCCAGGCAGAGCCTCTGGGCCCTTGGGCACTGCCTGGTTGCCCAAATGGTCAGTCCACCCCTGTATTGGGCCAATATCCAGTCAGTGCTTTTTTTAAATTCTGACCACCATCAGCTAATTTAGACTCATATAGTGTTGAGCCATATCTGCAATCTGGCACTGACTATTCAGTGGCACAAGGAAGTTATGCTGGCATGGCCAATATTCAGTGCTGTATCTGTGTAGCTAACTGGGCGCTGGCACTGAATATTACCAATGCTCACATCACTCCCGGCTCCTTCTCGACTCTGCTCCTGGACTACCCTGACATTAACCGAAGAGTGCCACAGTAGTCAGTCACACTAGATTTTCAGCAGCACTGTGTGGTTAAGTATCACTGAATATCCAGGGATAACTGGTTCGCTGAGATTTAACTTTCTGCCTGGTTAAAACCATTCTGAGTATTGACCCCTATCCAAGTAGTTCTCTGATCATATCATCAATATTTCACATTTATTCTCATTTCGTTTTCCCCATTAATTCCTGTGAAGTAGGACAGCATAAATGCTTTAGAGATGAGGCAATGAGGTATCTGGATTTGAACTGCCAGCCAGTGTTTGGGACTTTATTTTTTCACCTTGGTTTAACTAGATATCCAGCCAAAGCATGCTCCAGTGCTTCTTCTGCTCAAGTTTCAGATGTTGATAATATCAGATCCAAAAGAGAGAATTAGGTTCGTGAATATTATGATAAAGCTGGTAATATATTATGTCAATTAAAAAGTAGGCTAGTATAAAACCCCCAAATTATTAAGTAGTTACTTGTTATGTTTGAGATAAGGCAAGCTTCTGTACCGAGGAGGTAGTGGGAGTACATGTAAGATGTCATCATGGTTATTGCAAAAATTGAAGAATACATTTAAGCCATAAATTTGTCAAGTGCCAGTTTGGGGCTGAATTAAGCCCATTTTCATCTGCAGAAGTGAATTTAAAGTTTTCTGCAGTATGATCAGCGCAATCACTTTAAAGTGCTACTCTGAAGAAAGGAGGCTTTGGTTAATTTTCCTTTCATATGGTTTGCACAGTCGTACAGCAAAACTTGTACAACAAAATTCCTGCAAACGTCAAAAGTAACCTAAGAAATCCACAGCAAAACTGAACCACTAAGCATGTGTGCCTGTTTCTGTGTGTTCTGTTCTTTCCTTATGTTTGCATAAATGTGCTTTAACCCCAATGTGGTTGTGGTCTAAGGTCTCTGGGGGAGATGCTCAAAGCAAACCGGGCTTGCAACATTTCATTTAAACTGGTTTTACCAGTTTAGTGCACACATTATTTTGCGCCAAATGTACAAAGGGTCTCGGCACTGCTTTTACCATTCACGGAAGCAGTGAATGAAAATGCCATACAAATCTATGAAAATGAGTTCATCTGTATTAAAATGAACTTTCCGTGTGATGCAGAGGACATTTCGTGCAATGAACAGAAGGGAGCACCTACCTGTAACATTCAAAATTTTATTTTCTAGCAGGTCTGAGCTGTCATTGCATGAGGGCAACTTCTCACTAGAGCAGTCTGCTAGCATATTTTAATAGTACCTGCATGCACATGTGTGGGACATGTGGCATGAATTGGGCATATGCCATCAGATTGCACTTATATGTGTGTATTCCGCCCATGGGAAAGCAGAGTGCTTGCATTTTATAATAGTGTCTGCATACGTGTGGGAAATGTGTCCTCTCCATGTATTGTCTGTGGGGAAATGTACTATGTGAATGTATTATATGTGTGTGTGTGTTCCACATGTAGCAGTGTTGTGAAACAATAAATAACCAACAAATCAATCCTCATGAACACATATGACATCAGTCTATGCATACATATGACATTCGTCTACGGTTCATGCAGTTGTTACCATTCTGCTTTTTTTGGGGGGGGGGGGGGGGGGCATGTAAACTACTTGGGAATACATCAGTGCTTACCGGGAGACCATTCACCTAGCACATGCGCAGGGCTTCATGTAGATTTTCACATCTCATTTGCATGCAATTTCTTTTGAACATTGATCGCTGTTCCACGTTTGGTAAGTTCAGCAGTAACTATTTACGTACACAGATGCTAACGGTGACTTTGAGCATCTCCCCCTGGATATGTAAGTGTTTTTTTCTGTGTTTGTATTGTGCTTGTATGTTCTGTTTAGTGTGGGTGTACAGTCTGTCTCTTAATTTGCACAATAGCTGAATCTATGTGGGCTGTGCCTGTGATTTCTTGTCTGTACCTGTATCTACTTCAATATTTCTCTATATGTCTCTGCCAGTGCAGACTGGTTAGAAGCAGTGAGTAATAGAAATCTCTCTTTTTCTCGCATTTCAGGGGAAATGGCCTCAGAGGCCCTTACCTACCTTGTCAAAACCTTACAAAATGGTTGCAAATAACTTCAATTCCCACCCTGCCTTTCTCTAAACCACATCTTTTACTGTAACAGCAAAAAAAACAATTTCTCTGTAACAGTAGCTAGAAGGATCTGAAAGTGCTCGTGCATTTGGATAATGAATGTAACTGTTCTCGGAGCTAGGGGCAGAGCCATTAATATGATAAAAACAGAGTTGGGGCTGATGGGATATCAGGATTCCTTAAAATGGACATAAATAATTTACCAAAATGTTAAATCTGGAAGAAAAATCCCTGCACTAGTTTGGAGTCAGGATGCAGCTGCACAGGGTTAGCTAGACACCGCTATGCTTATTGAGATAGTAGTGATAGTTCTAATTTAAAATTTAAAATTCCACATGAATCTGGGGAAAAATTGTAAAGGTTAGAATAGTTAGTGATAGGACATAAAGGGTCAGTCTTCAAAACCCATGTAGGAAATCATTCTCTAAATAAGATGCTACATTTGTGTGCTGAATACATGGGGAAAGGGGATGGGATTTGATGTACTGCCTTTCTGTGGTTACAATCAAAGCAGTTGACATATTATAACAAAACCATGTAAGTCACATTGAGCCTGCAAATAGGTGGGAAAATGTGGGATACAAATGCAATAAAATAAATAGATATACAGGGACTTATTTTGTACCTGGGGCAGTAGAGGGTTAAGTGACGTGCCCAAAGTCACAGGCAGCTGCAGTGGGATGTAAACTCAGTTCTGCTAGTTCTCAAGCTGCTGCACTAACTTATTAAGCCATTCTTCTACTCCAAAATATTTTCTATTTGTTTTAAAATAATACTACTAATCATTTCTAACACACTACTAGACTAGTGTGTTAGAAATGATTAGTAGTAGTAGTACACATTATATACAATGCAGTGCAGTATGCTTTCTGTCTCCCTAGAGGACTCAATCTAAGTTTTTGTACGATAAAGGGAGAAGAAAAACTTTTCACTACTGCGTTAATTTGCGGCTTAAAAATAAGCAAACTGTCAAAAAGCATACTAAGTATTTTAATTGTATCCTGGAAAGTGAGAACACAGTGAATGAGAGTTGGACAGGAAGGAGTTAGGGAAGACGGATTGGGAAAGTGAATGGCTTCATATTTCTGTGGATTTCTTCACTCAATGTGTATTTTAAACTCTGGAATTCATTGTCAGAGAATCTGGTAAAAGCACTTAGCTTAGTGGGGTTTAAAAAGAGTATGGATATCTTCCTAAAAGAAAAGTCCATAAGCCATTATTAAGATAGACTTGGGGAAAATCCACTGCTTATTTATAGGAAAAGCAGCATAAAATATATTGTACTGTTTTGGGATTTTGCCAGACTGGATTGGCCACTGTTGGAAACAGGATACTAGGCATGATGGACCTTTGGTTTGTCCCATTATGGCAATGCTTGTTCTTACCTTGGCCATTGGCGGGTTAAGTGACTTGCCCAAGGTCACAAGGATCTGCAGTGGGAATTGAATCTAAGTCAGCAGGATCAAAGCCTGCTGCACTAACCATTAGGCTACTTCTCCTGATAATATATGTAAATTAGAATATCAGCCAGTGGCGTATTTATTCAAGGTGCATGTGTTGCGTACATACCCCTGTCAAACATGACCTCCTGCCCTCCCCCGCCCGTGCCTTAAAATCATCTCTGCTCCAGTCTTTACCTGGGCAGCGGCACTCGTAGGCTGTCTGCACCTGCACCAGAACTTTCTCTCTGAACCATCCCACCCCTTCTGATGCAACTTCCTGTTTTGTGAAGGGTAGGACAGTTCAGATACAAAGTCTCAATGCAAGCCGCAGGCAGCCTTTGAGTGCCTCTGCAGCTGCCCGGGCGAAGACTGGGTGATTTTAAGGTACCGCTGAGGGGGGAGGGGGTGCAGGAGACACACCCCCTGTTAAATATTCCCAGCTATGCCACTGATATCAGCACACGTTAGTATTCTTTAATGGAATCTAGACGCTCAGATTTTGTTATAGAATAGACCTCTTACCATGTGTCCTCAGATCACCTAAACAGAGGGGGCTCAGTTGTAGAATTGCATTTTTGTTGCACAGCAACCTTCTCAAAAATATTGAGAATGCCCCCAAGAGTTTGTGCAGAGGTTTTGCAGTTACCATTCATCAATTATGGCTATTACTGCATGGTAACTTGTCTCGGGAGTGCTCAACCCAGTCCCATTCTTACACAGCTAAATTTATGTGGCTTGCGATTTTAGGCATGCAAATTTGATTGGTTAATGAGGTCACATTTTTCAATTGATATATATTTCAAGCTAAAATTCACATAGAAATTTAAAGTATTTCTCTCTTTTTTTACTTCCAGAAACTTGGTGCCCCATTGATCTCCTGGGATGTCTGTGTGGCCAGTCTACTAAGAATACTGGCTCCTCCTACATCCCAATGGCTTGATTTTGTGCATTTTTCACTTGGACTTTTTTTTTCTTCAAAAATGGACCAAAAAGATAAACACACAGAGCACAAAAACATCTAGCAAATAACCATTTTGGGGGGGGGGGGGGGGGGGGGGGGGGAGGGGGGGGGAGATAGACCTTTTTCTGTTTTGAAAATGGCTATGTTCCCCTCTTGAATTTTGGAAGTTTTTAGCAAAACGTCCAAAGTTGGACTTAGACATCATATTGAAAATGCCCCTCCATGTGTATTTCTAAAATAAGCTAAAGTAGGCACTTGCTTGCCCTTCAAACCTAGGCAACCTTTAAAATTTTACACTTCACATGTACAGCATGAAATCATCATTCTGTACATGGGAAGGGTAAATTTATGAAATGGTGCCTAGGCCGTAAAGGCACACATGCACATTGGTTGCACCTGTTTTATAAAGGGAAAGGGGAATGGGATTTGCTATACTGCCTTTCTGTGGTTACAATCAAAGCAGTTTACATATTATATACAGGTACCTATTTTGTACCTGGGGCAATGGAGGGGTAAGCGACTTGCCCAGAGTCACAAGGAGCTACAGTGAGAATTGAATCCGGTTCCCTTGGTTATCAGGCTGGTACACTAAATATTAGGCTACCCCTCCACTCAAAGGCAGAATTTGTACCTTTGTGGCTTTATAAAATTGCCTTTCCCAGAAGAAGTTTGAGGCAGAAGAACTAGGAGCTCTGTCTCAGCAACACTATAATTTGGGTCCCTGCAAAGAGACATGTCTGTGTTCACTGAGGAACATTCCTCCATACGCAAAGGTATTATATATGCACTTTCTGTATGTGGAGGGAACGTCCTGTCATTGACATGGACATCTTGTCAATCGTGGGGACCAGAACTGCTATTGCACGTTTTGTGTAATAGTGTATTTTCAGTTGGCAGAAACGTTTATTTCTGTACAACTAGGAAGTTTCCAGTACATCCGTATTACTTTCAAAATCTGTTATTTGACCCACAAGATTATTTATGGGGAAGCCCCTGCCTACATGCTTGATTTGATACATCTACCTTCTAGAAATGCTTCTGTGGCTGCTCGATTCTACCTCAATTTACACTACCCAAGTTGCAAGCATGTTAAATATAAATTGCTTTTTGCATCAACCTTCTCATACATCAGCCCGAAATATTGGAATGTTCTACCACGGCAGCTGAAAGAGACTGTTGACCGCCAGCTCTTCAAGACATCCTTAAAGACATTTTTATTCAAGATTGCTTATCCCTCTGACAATTCTAAAACCTAGTCTTCCTTATCCCCTCTCTTATCCACATATACTTACCCCTCCCTTTGACTTTATTGAATCTGTACTCTACCTGAATTGTAATCATCTGTAATTTTGTAAGCCACATTGAGCTCGCTCTTGTGGGATAATGCGGGGTATAAATGTACCAAAATAAATAAATAAATAAATCCTCTTTCAAAACATTTTTAGTGTATTTTTGAATATCAGAAAATGTTTAGTTTTTTTCTTCCATTATTGACTTCAGTTTTTAAACATTTTCCGATAAATGTTTATTTCGCCATTTGAACGTCATAATGAAAATGCCCATCTATATATAATCACATTGTGTAAAGTGCTATATAGAAAGTATGTCTTCAGAAAGACTGAAACTGGGTCACACCTAGACTGATCCTCTAGTCTTAATCCAGAAGCAGTACTCTATTTATATTAACAACACCATAAATACAGTAGCCTTTGTACTGGAATTTTACAAGCTATTCCAACATAAGGTTGTGTCTTTATTAAACCATCGAGTCTAAATACACTTGTTCATATCAGAAGTAAATGGAACTGGGCATCCCCAGTAGGATTCTAGCACAGACTTACACTGATCGTCAGCAGGAGTAAATATGTTTGGGTCTAAGGGCAAATAGGACTTTGGAGGCATGTCTTTGAAGAGTGGAGGGAACCTATAAATCGTAAATATCATTTTTTTTCTGGCCGTAACAAAGAATTTCCCTTTTACAAACATCTTCCATCTGTCTGCTTTTACAGCTATTGTTGTTTAGGTTTCTTCTCTATTTATTCCTCAAATGCCAAAAATGAGTTTGAATAAATTGAGCCCAAAATGTTCAGACTATAATAGAAAACATGTAATGAATTTACAAACACACACACTCATTCTTATTCTTTCCAGCCCAACAGATGCTGTAAAAAATTATACATGGGGACAGAGAATGTCTGGGAATACAACAACTCTTAAAAAAAATTTAAAGAAACAGGACCGTATTTGGCATGGAGAAAAACTGGTGAAAAGACACCGTGAGTTTGAAAATGGTCCAGATCAGACTGGAAATTTCAGAGAAACAAAATCCTCCAAAAATGGTCCAAAATATTTCTATGAGAGAAGCAGCTCTAGCTGCCACAGGATAGAAGCTATGACACAGTGAAACATAACCATTAGGGAATTGCTCCTTTCAGATGCCTGGTCCCTATTTTCCACTGTCCCAGACAGAAATACCAAACACACAGACAGATAAACACACATACACACGAATGCTATATGGACACAAACATACACACATGCAAAAGCAAGCACATATATACACACATATGCAAACATACATACACATGTGCATGTATAAACACAAACACATATACACAGGTGCACACAACAGAAATCCACAAAGGGATTGGTTGCGTATCTAGAAAAGGTTCAAAGAAGAGTGACCAAAATGATAAAGGGGTTGGAACTCCTCTCATATGAGGAAAGGCTAAAGAGGTTAGGGCTCTTCAGCTTGGTAAACAGAGGGATGAGGGGAGATATGATTGAGGTCTACAAAATCCTGAGTGGTGTAGAACGAGAAGTGAATCGATGTTATACTGTTTCAAAAAGTACAAAGACTAGGGGACACTCAATGAAGTTGCATGAAAATACTTTACAACAAATAGGAGGAAATATTTTTTTTTCAATCAACGAATAGTTAAACTGAGAAACTCATTGCAGGAACATGTGGTAACAGTGGTTAGTGTATCTGGGTTAAAAAAAAAAAAGGATTGAACAAACTCCTGGAGGAAAGGTCCATAGACTATTCAGGAAATCTAGACTGCCCCAACTTGACATTTTGTCCTTTAGATTGTAAGCTCCTTTGAGCAAGGACTGTCCTTCTTTGTTAAACTGTACAGCGCTGCGTAACCCTAGTAGCGCTCTAGAAATGTTAAGTAGTAGTAGTAGTAGTCTGCTATTAAGATAGACATGGGATACGCCTTAAACTGCTTGACTAGCTGGCAAACAGATTCAGCCTGCTTTGGTGAGAGAGTCTGCTAAATCAGACATACTGTGCACCAAGGACCGCTAGTACAGGCTCGTCTAGAGCTGGTACAATTAGAAATGGGAGATAAGTATGATGGCCTGATACATCTTCCACCCAAAAGAATTGAGGGATCTATCTTCTATGCCAGGGGGCACTAAAGCATAGTCCTTAGACCTCCTGGCCCTTTTGAGTGCAGATTTAACCACCAGGGAATGCTAAAGCAACTGGGGCCTATCAAACCCAGGGAAGACTGAATCCGGTACATGGTGTCAATCTTCTTGGGGAGGAAAGGGACCGACAGAGGGGAATCCCAGTTCTTCACTTGAATGTCCTGTAAGATCTCGTGAAGCAGGACCATCACAGCCTCTGTAGGAGGAGAGTCATAGTCCAGGATCTTGAATATCATAGCCCTAGGTTCATCCTCCATTTCCAAAGGAATTGGGATGGCAGCAGCCATCAACTTCACAAAAGAGGGGAAGAAAAGGCTCTCAGGTGGAGACTTCCTCCTTTCCTATGGAGAGGAGAGATTAGGATTACCATATGGCTCCAGAAAAAAAGAGGATAGATTGAGCCAGTCTGGATTTTACTTCCATTGAAAGCAATGGAAGTAAAACCCAGACTGGCTTAATCTGTCCTCCTTTTTCTGGAGCCATATGGTAACTCTAGGAGAGATCAGATTGGATGCCATAGAACTCCTCCTCCGAGAAGTACCATGGATCCTCTTCTAAGTCCCATGACCACTCCTCGTTGGTGTCATAGTAACATAGTAAACGACGGCAGAAAAAGACCTGCATGGTCCATCCAGCCAAGATCTTCTCATGGGAGGGCTAAGACTGAGCCCGTTTTGATGAACAGGTACCATGACCCCAAGAGGGGCGTCAAGGTGTCGGCTCTGGCCTCTACTCCGACGAAGCTTCCTCCACCAGTCAAGGGTGTGCCAACACAGGTGGCAGTTGATGCCGAGACCACAAGCGGCATCAGTGTGGGAGACCTCACCGCAGGCTGATGGCCATGCGGGACTGAAGCAAGAGGCATGGCTCGCACAAGCACCCCAGAAGCTGATGCACTCTGCAAGAACCCTGCCAAAAGTTCAGGGATCAAGGTCCGTAGGAACTCATAGAGGACTGAAATTGGAAAAGGTTGGGGCACTGATGTAGAAGCAGGCTGTTGAATCTGTGGGGTCAAAGAAGGTGCCTGGTGCTGGCTGTGTGGAGACCCAAGCATCGGCATCTCTTGAATGGAGGGGAAGCGGTCCCCCTGGCGCCGACGCATTTTAGGAACTGGTGAAAACCTCAATGCCCAGTGATCCCAATGCTATGCGTTAAGGGGGATCAATGCCAATGCTTCTTCTGATACCTGGCATCGATGCTCCCCAGTGCCAAACAGGACAACGTCCTCTCGTCGCCTCAGGTTCAGGTCTGATGCCGATTGGTCCCGAGGGGTCTGCATAGCGGCCAGCATTGAGGCAGGTGGAAACCCACTCAATGCATGGTCACTCCTAGTGTGCAAGGGCCTCTCAGCTTATGGACCGACACACCTGAGATCGATGCAACACCCAATGCTGACGCTAAAGATAACAATAACGACACCGACGTCGAGATTTCGGACCTGGCTCCAAAAATCTTTTCTCTCTGAGTCTTTCTGGCCAACTGTATTCTCATCGTCATATGAAGACAGTTTGCAGGGGTATGATCAGGCCCCAAACATTGTAGACACCAAGAATGGGTGTCTTTACCAGAGATAGTCCTGTTGCACCGAGTGCAATGCTTGAAGCACTGGGAACCTTCGATGACATAAAATGAAAAACAGACATGGCCAAATCAAACAACTCAATGGTGCTAAAAAATGGGAGAGCACCAGAAAAAGGAAGAGGGAAAAACCCAACCGGAGCTCATGCCTAAACACAGCCTAGCGAGCACAGTAAAAATTAAAAAAAACTTAGAAAAAGACAAAAAACATAATCTAAAAAACAAAATACAGGGAAGAAATAAAATATGGACAAACCCCGAAAGAGGTATTAAAAAAAGAAAAGGGAAGGCACAAAAAGACCAAAGTCCGAACCAGCTATGAGGAGTGGAAACTTAGGTGTCCACTCCTCACTGTAAAAAAAAAGAGAACTACTGGTTCCATGCTCTCACGGTAGGCAGGAAGGCACTTGCACATGCGTGGTGTATTGCGTCTCACGCTCAAAGACTCATTTTATAAGCTTGTTACAAGCTCTGGCCTGTTACCCACATGTGAGAATTATAGGCCTGCTTGTCCTCAGAGAAAAATATATATACAGTGGGGGAAATAAGTATTTGATCCCTTGCTGATTTTGTAAGTTTGCCCACTGACAAAGACATGAGCAGCCCATAATTGAAGGGTAGGTTATTGGTAACAGTGAGAGATAGCACATCACAAATTAAATCCGGAAAATCACATTGTGGAAAGTATATGAATTTATTGCATTCTGCAGAGGGAAATAAGTATTTGATCCCCCACCAACCAGTAAGAGATCTGGCCCCTACAGACCAGGTAGATGCTCCAAATCAACTCGTTACCTGCATGACAGACAGCTGTCGGCAATGGTCACCTGTATGAAAGACACCTGTCCACAGACTCAGTGAATCAGTCAGACTCTAACCTCTACAAAATGGCCAAGAGCAAGGAGCTGTCTAAGGATGTCAGGGACAAGATCATACACCTGCACAAGGCTGGAATGGGCTACAAAACCATCAGTAAGACGCTGGGCAAGAAGGAGACAACTGTTGGTGCCATAGTAAGAAAATGGAAGAAGTACAAAATGACTGTCAATCGACAAAGATCTGGGGCTCCACGCAAAATCTCACCTCGTGGGGTATCCTTGATCATGAGGAAGGTTAGAAATCAGCCTACAACTACAAGGGGGGAACTTGTCAATGATCTCAAGGCAGCTGGGACCACTGTCACCACGAAAACCATTGGTAACACATTACGACATAACGGATTGCAATCCTGCAGTGCCCGCAAGGTCCCCCTGCTCCGGAAGGCACATGTGACGGCCCGTCTGAAGTTTGCCAGTGAACACCTGGATGATGCCGAGAGTGATTGGGAGAAGGTGCTGTGGTCAGATGAGACAAAAATTGAGCTCTTTGGCATGAACTCAACTCGCCGTGTTTGGAGGAAGAGAAATGCTGCCTATGACCCAAAGAACACCGTCCCCACTGTCAAGCATGGAGGCGGAAATGTTATGTTTTGGGGGT
Organism: Microcaecilia unicolor; assembly: GCF_901765095.1. Classification (NCBI taxonomy): domain Eukaryota; kingdom Metazoa; phylum Chordata; class Amphibia; order Gymnophiona; family Siphonopidae; genus Microcaecilia; species Microcaecilia unicolor. The sequence continues at coordinate 676,185,839 of NC_044031.1, read as the reverse complement.
GTTTCTCTGCTGAGGGCACAGGACTACTTCACCGCATCAATGGGAGAATGGATGGGGCCATGTACCGTACAATTCTGAGTGACAACCTCCTTCCCTCCGCCAGGGCCTTAAAATGGGTCGTGGCTGGGTCTTCCAGCACGACAATGACCCAAAACATACAGCCAAGGCAACAAAGGAGTGGCTCAGGAAGAAGCACATTAGGGTCATGGAGTGGCCTAGCCAGTCACCAGACCTTAATCCCATTGAAAACGTATGGAGGGAGCTGAAGCTGCGAGTTGCCAAGCGACAGCCCAGAACTCTTAATGATTTAGAGATGATCTGCAAAGAGGAGTGGACCAAAATTCCTCCTGACATGTGTGCAAACCTCATCATCAACTACACAAGACGTATGACCGCTGTGCTTGCCAACAAGGGTTTTGCCACCAAGTATTAGGTCTTGTTTGCCAGAGGGATCAAATACTTATTTCCCTCTGCAGAATGCAAATAAATTCATATACTTTCCACAATGTGATTTTCCGGATTTAATTTGTGATGTGCTATCTCTCACTGTTACCAATAACCTACCCTTCAATTATGGGCTGCTCATGTCTTTGTCAGTGGGCAAACTTACAAAATCAGCAAGGGATCAAATACTTATTTCCCCCACTGTATGCACACACCAGGGGCGTATCTGCGTGGGGCCACAGGGGCCTGGGCCCCCGCAGATTTTGCCCCGGACCCCCCTACCGCCGTTAACCCTCCCTCCCTCACCTACCGCCGTCACCTACCCCGAGGTCCGCTTCCTCCGGCTTTTTAAAATATTGCTTCAGCTGGCGGGGGTCCCCAACCCCCCGCCAGCCCAGCCGCGATCTTTAACTTTTTCATCCTCGTTGTGCAGCGCGCTGTGAAAGCTGCATGCATCTTTAGATCCAGTTGGATGGAGTCTGACGTCAGACTCCATCCAACTGGATCTAAAGATGCATGCAGCTTTCACAGCGCGCTGCACGACGAGGATGAAAAAGTTAAAGATCGCGGCTGGGCTGGCGGGGGGTTGGGGACCCCCGCCAGCTGAAGCAATATTTTAAAAAGCCGGAGGAAGCGGACCTCGGGGTAGGTGACGGCGGTAGGCGGGGGAGAGAGGGAGTGTTAACGGCGGTAGGGGGGGGTTGACGGCGGTAGGGGGGGCTGACGATGGTAGGGGGGGCTATAATGTGCCCCCTCACTCTAGCCCCTGCCCCCCCTACCGCCGAACCTCAGATACGCCCCTGGCGCACACAGTTAAGGATACTCTGGAATGTACTGACAGCAGCTGGCCTTATGGAGTTTAAGGGGGGTTTGGACAGATTCCTGAAGGAAAAGTCCATTAAACATTATTAAAAAATATATTTGGGGGGGGGGGGGGGGGTTGCCAGGATCTTGAAGCCTGGATTGGCCGCTATTGGAGACAGGATGCTGGGCTTGATGGACCCTTGGTCTTTTCCCAGTATGGCGGTGCTTATGTACACAGAGACATACAGATACAGAAGAACTGGAAAACTTTCATGAGGAAAGATCCTTGGTAGACTGAACTGTGTGTTCTTCTGGAACTGACAAAACTCACCTACTCCTTGAATGAAACTCCTGGAGTCACCTCCATATTCCTTGTCTAGTGAACCAAGTGGGAATCACTTGAGCTGGCAGGGTCACAAACATAGCCCTTAAACCCAAAGGTTTACCAGCTAACTGCTCTAGTAGCTTGTCATCTCTGAGGTTCAACTCCCTAGTTACCTCCATGAATCCTACTGGGACTGCATTCATTAAGACTTTTCTGTGCTCTATATTTCATTTTACAACTAATGTGTGATATAGCAGCACATATGCCTCAGAACTGTGACTTTCTTGCAAGGAATTGTCATGTCAGCTGTTTTCCTTTGTTCTACAAACAAATAAACTCAGTCACTAGCTTGAACCACCCTTTGGCATCTATCTCTGGAAGAAGTCCTGGGAATTATTTATTTTTGTAATGCTTATTAGCTGTGATCCAATCCAGCATTTGCTAGACCAGCTCTGGAAGAACCTCAAGAGACCAGAAGGGACCAGTTATCTATACTTGATTTATCTTCTTGCATTCCACTGCACCTTAAAGCACAGGCTGTCTGTCTGTTTCCTTCCTTAGATTACAAAACTAGATATAATGGTACTTGTTTTCACTTCTCTTATCACTGAGTAGGCTGTTGGGTTAGTTAAACCAAACCCCAACACCTTTAAAGTGCTGACCCTAAGAGTCCAATCTATAATCTGCTCCCTGGCAGACCCAATGTCTCTGTTCAGCTGTCACTGCATTAACTCATCTCACACTGCTGAACATCTCTCTTCATCTTCCTGCCTTTTTTTTTTTAATTTTTTTACACTTCAGTAGGAGAAGGATAAGGGCATGCAGCTAATGCAATGGATTGATTGATTGATTAGGTGGAAGGGCCCTTCCACTTTTATTCTAAGTTTTAAATTAAAAACAGAGTCACGTTTTTTTCTCACACAGAGACTAATGGCACACTGAGAATAGTATAAAGTTACAGGATTCTGGCCCAGCTCCATGTCCCCTATCCAGAGCTTCACCTAGGAAGAATAAAAGAAGCAGAATTCATCTTAACAATAATTTCATTAGGATGGGAAATCGATGACCGTAGAGATCTTCTGACAGCTTTCAAAGTATTATCAAAGCATCCATCTATTGCTTAGTACCCTAAGAGACATGTCCTTGAAGTGATGTACTCACATGATTTAATCCAGGGAAGTTTCTCAGAGTTATTTTATAAAGTTATATAATAAGATTCAACAAGCACAAATCAATCCTATGCTTTCTGTTGCACAAGTGCATTAATTGACAGGCATTAAGTACTCAATGAGAAAAAATGCATTAACCAACTATAGTAATTAGTGGCAAATATAGGTATTGTCAGGGGATTAATTTTGTAAGGGAACACCTCGGCGGGAAGTAAGCCACCTATTTTAAACTTGTTTAATAAAGGAAAATAAATTGAGGAACACCCTGTAGAAACATTATGTTTAAAAGCTTATATGGACCATTATATGGCATACTTTTCCTTACCATTCAAGAGAATAGAAAACATTCAGCTTGTCCCAATGACTTATAGAGCTTGTATACTTCTCTATAAGAGACTGGGAGAAGCTGAATGTTAGGTGCTTCTCTCGAATGATAATGAGAAGCTTACTATGAGGGGCATAATTGAGAGGGACACCCAACTTTTGCTGAGGACGTCCTCACAAAACATCCCGGTAGAGGGGCGAGGAAACCCATATTATCGAAACAAGATGGACGTCCATCTTTCGTTTCAATAATACGGTCGGGGATGCCCAAATCCTGAAATTTAGGTCGTCCTTAGAGATGGTCATCCTTAGACTTGGTCGTTTCTGATTTTCGGCGATAATGGAAACTAAGGACGCTCATCTCAGAAACGACCAAATGCAAGCCCTATGGTCATAGAAGGAGCCAGCATTCGTAGTGCACTGATCCCTCTCACATGCCAGGACACCAACCGGGCACCCTAGGGGGCACTGCAGTGGACTTCATAAATTGCTCCTAGGTACATAGTTCCCTTACCTTGTGTGCTGAGCCCCCCAAAACCCACTACCCATAACTGTACACCACTACCATAGCCCTTACGGGTGAAGGGGACACCTAGATGTGGGTACAGTGGGTTTGTGGTGGGTTTTGGAGGGCTCACATTTACCACAACAAGTGTAACAGGTAGGGTGGGATGGGCCTGGGTCCGCCTGCCTGAAGTGCACTGCACCCACTAAAACTGATCCAGGGACCTGCATACTGCTCTGATGGACCTGAGTATGACATTTGAGGCTGGCATAGACCCTGGCACAAAATATTTTTAAAGATGTTTTTCAGGGTAGTTAGTGACCACTGAGGGAGTAAGGGGAGGTCATCCCCGATTCTGTCTGGTGTTCATCTGGTCAGTTCGGGCACCTTTTTGTGCCTTGGTCATAAAAAACAGGACCAGGTAAAGTCGTCCAAGTTCTCATCAGGGACGCCCTTTTTTTCTATTATGGGTTGAGGACGTCCATGTGTTAGGCACGCCCAAGTCCCGCCTTCACTACGCCTCCAACACGTCCCCGTGAACTTTGGTCATCCCCACGATGGAAAGCAGTTGAGGACGCCCAAAATCGGCTTTCGGTTATACCGATTTGGGTGGCCCCTTGAGAAGGACACCCATCTTCCGATTTGTGTCGAAAGATGGGTGTCCTTCTCTTTTGAAAATGAGCCTGTATATGTTTATGTTTATATTTATTCCTAGGTTTGATTTATTGCCCAGTTTGGAGTCTAGATGATTCACAAACACAATACAAAATATACAGTTAGTATAGGATAGAAATACACTTACAAAAGATAAAAGCCCAATCAATTCAGTAAAAACACAAAACTGTCAAGGTCATCATATCTGCCACTGCCATCTGTCTGACAGCGCTAACTAGTATCAAAGCAACAGCAAATAAATGTGATTTAAAATTCAATTTAAATTGAGTATAAGAAGTCTCTGAGTGTAAGGCCAAAGACAAATTATTCCATAGAAAAAGTGCTAAAAAGAAAAAAGAGCTACTTCTTGTAGATTCCCAGTGAGCTCTTTTGGGGTGCGGGAGCACCAATTTTTGGTCATTAAGAGACCATAATGTATGTGTAGGAACGTATGGTATTGTTAAGCAGGACAAATAGTCTGGATTCCCATCATGAAGGGCCTTGAAAGTTAGAACTAGAATCTTAAACTAGACATTTACATGAGGAGAGTAAATAAAAGAAAAAGAAAAAGGAAACCAATATGGTTCTGTGCATAAGAAAATAAAGGCAAAAGAGCAGGTGTTCATGAAATACAGAAAAACTCAAGAAGAGGAACATAGAAAAAAATACCTGATGAAACTGAAAGAAGCCAAGAGAGAAAGCAGAAGAACAAATGACTAGAAATGTAAGGAGGGGAGACAAAAAGTTTTCAGGTATATTAGTGAAAGGAGGAAGGCTAAAAATGGAATCGTGAAACTGAAAGATACTGTGGACCACTGTGTGGAGAGTGATAAAGAAAAAGCGAATGCGCTAAACAAATACTTCTGTGTTCATAGAAGAAAATCCTGGAAAAGGCCCAGTACTACTAATCATTTCTATAGTGCTACTAGATGTAAGCAGCACTGTACACATTATATGCAGGTACTTTCTCTGACCCTAGAGGGCTCACAATCAAAGTTTTTGTACCTGGGGCAAAGGAGGTTTAAGTGACTTGTCCAAAGTCACAAGGAGCTGCAGTGTGAATTGAATCCAGGTTGCCAGGATCAAAGCCCACTGCACTAACCATTAGGCCACTCCGTCACCATGATTGGCTGGCAAAGATACATATGAGAATGGAGTAGATGTCACATCATTCACGGAAGAAAGTGTTTATGAAAAATTTGAAAAACTGAAGGACTAGGATATTATTGAAGGAGCTCAGAGCGGTTCTGGCGGGTCTTCTTAAAAATTGGTTTAATAAATCCTTGGGAGAGGTTTCATGGGATTGGAGAAGAGCAGATATGGTCCCTCTTCACAAAAGTGGTGACAGAGAAGAAGCAAGAAACTACAGGCCGGTAAGCCTCACTTTGGTTAAAGGAAAAGTGATGGAAGCACTGCTGAAGAAAAGATAGTGAATTTCTGAATTTCCTGAAATCCAATGGATTACAAGATCCGAGGCAACATAGTTTTTACCAAAGCTAAGTCATGCCAAACAAATTTGATTGAATTCTTTGACTGGGCCACTGGAGAATTGGATTGAGGACATGCGCTAGATTTAATATTGATGTAATTTGCTTATGACACTAGGAGGGGCATAATCGAACGGCGCCGGCCATCTATACGGCCGGCCATCTTCGGGGCCGGCTCTGCAAAGAAGCGGAGCCAACCGTATTATCGAAAAAGATGGCCAGCCATCTTTTGTTTCGATAATACAGTTGGGGCTGGCTCAGGGGTGTGCTGGTAAATTTTTAACAACAGGCTCTTTCTCCAGACGTAGCCAGCTCTGCAGTTGGAAGGGCCGGGGGGGAGCAACACTTGCCTCTCTCTCTCCTCCCTCCCTTCGTGCGGGCACGCTAGGCATAACTTTGCTGGCAGCCAATAAATGGACTGCCACCACTCCCAACGTCTTGCTCTGAGCAGCATGCTGGAACTTCTCTCACATGCTCGAGAAGTCCCAGCCTGCTGCCCAGAGCTGGAAACAAGGAGTGGGCAGCAGCAGTAGTCTATTTACTTGGCTGGCAGGGCTCAGCATCCCCACCAGCAAAGTAAAAGAAAATTCAGCAGGGGGCCCAAGCCCACATTTTGGGAGCCAGTTGTTAAAATAGCCATGGAGGGCCCTACTTTAACAACTGGCTCCCAAAATTCTTAAAAACTTAACAACCAGCTCTTGCGAGCCTGTGAGAGCCTGCTCCAGCACACCACTGGGCTGGCTAAATCTCAACATTTAGGTCAAATGTTGAAATCGCCGGGTTTAGAGATGGCCGGCTTCGGTTTTAGGCCATAATGGAAACCGGGCCCGGCCATCTCAAACCCAGCGAAATGCAAGCCCTTTGGTCGTGGGAGGAGCCAGCATTTGTAATGCACTGGTCCCTCTCACATGCCAGGACACCAACCGGGCACCCTGCAGCTAACGAAAACGGAATGCAAATGATCTACAGGTTATTATAATGAGCTAATTAGGAGATTCACAGCCGTTTTCTGACCTCATGCACCGTGGAAAAAACGGGAAATCTACACCTCTTGTTGGGGCTGCGCAGGACCCATGCAGTGGAGGACACCCATACTGTTGGGATACTGTTCTGGATGTTTAGATCTTGCTGATCAGTTATGCTATGACTTACTTGTTCTGGAGTGCTGTAGTTTGTGATGCTGTTTTGATAAATGTTCAATAAAGACTTCATACAATTAAAAAAGTGGAAAAATAATCCAAGTGCTTGTCAGGGATGCCTTTTTTTTTTGCACAGCCACCTCCGGATTGGACATGCACTTTTTTGGCTGGCCACCTCTGAATTACAAGACCGGTGCTCTAACCACTTGGCCACAGCTCTACTTAATTGGATGTCCCTCCCTTTTGATTATGCCCCTTCAGGTCTCTCTCAGCCAATCACAGCACATTTAGCTGTCTGTGAGTGGCTGAGAGAGACCTGAAGGGGCATAATCAATAGGGAGGAACATCCAAGTAAGTGGAGCTGCTGTGGCCAAGTGGTTAGAACACCAGTCTTGTAACCCAAAGGTGGCCGGTTGAAATCCCACTCGTACTACTGAAAAAGCTGAGCAAAAATAGTTTTGATTTAGGACGTCTCTGACGAGCACTTGGATTTTTATTTTATTTTTGGGGGTGGGAGGGGATTGGTGACCACTGGGGGAGTAAGGGGAGGTCATCCCCGATTCCCTCCGGTGGTCATTTGGTCAGTTGGGGCTCCGTTTTGAAGCTTGGTCGTGAATAAAAAGGGACCAAGTAAAACCGGCGAAATGCTCATCAAGGCCGGCTTTCTTTTTTCCATTATCAGGCAAAGCCGGCCATCTCGTGAGCATACCCCCGTCCCACCTTCACTACCCTACCGACATGCCCCCTTGAAATTTTGCCGGCTCCACGACGGAAAGCAGTTGAAGCCAGCCAAAATCGGCTTTCAATTATACCGATTTGGCCGGTTTCAGGAGATCGCCGGCCATCTTCTGATTTGTGTCGGAAGATGGCCGGCGATCTCTTTCGAAAATGAGCTGGAAAGTTATTCAAAGTTGCTATATCACAAGAGGATTGTGAAAAATTGCAAGAGGACTTTAAGAGACTGGGAGACTGGGCAACCAAATAGCAGAAGACGTTTAATATGAGCAAGTGCAAAGTGATGCATGTGGGAAAGAGGAACCCAAACTATAGCTACATGATGCAAGTTTCCACATTAGGAGTCACAGCCCAGAAAAAGGAACTAGGTGTCATCATTGACAATACATTGGAATTCTCTGTTCAGTGTGCTGTGGTGGCTAAGAAATCAAATAGAATATTAGGAATTATTAGGAAAGGAATGGAAAACAAAAATGAGAACATTATAACACCTTTGTATCATTCCATGATTCGTCCACCCCTCGAATACTGTGTGCAATTCTGATCACTTCATCTCAAAAGACACATAGCGGAAATAGAAAAGGTACAGAAAAGGGCGTAGAAAATGATACAAGGGATAGGATGACTTCCATATGAAGAAAGGCTAGAGCGGCTAGGACTATTCAGCTTTGAGAAGAGATGGCTCATGGGAGATATGAAAGAGGTCTATAAAATACTGAGTGGAGTGGAACAGGTAGATGTGGATTGCTTGTTTACCCTTTCCCAAAATACTAGGACTAGGGGGCACGCAATGAAGCTACTAAGTAGTAAATGTAAAATAAACCAGAGAAAATATTTCTTCACTCGATGTGTAATTAAACTCTGGAATTTGTTGCCAGATAATGTGATAAAAGCAATTAGCTTATCAGGGTTTAAAAAAGGTTTGGATAATTTCCTAAAAGAAAAGTCCATAAGCCATTATGAAGATGGGCTTGGGAAAATCCACTGCTTATTTCTAGGATAAGCAGCATAAAATCTGTTTCACTCTTTTGGGATCTTGCCAGGTATTTGTGACTTGGATTGGCCACTGTTTGAAATAGGATACTGGCAATGCTTATGTTTTATGTTCTTATGATTTCAGCAAAGCCTTTAACATGGAAGCCAGAGGGTGGTTGTCAATGGAATTCACTTGGAGGAAGGAAAGGTGAGTAGTGGAGGTCCTCAAGAATTGGTGCTGGAACTAATTCTGTTCAATATATTTGTGAGTAACATTGCTGAAGGTTTGCCTATTTGTGGATGATACTAAGATTTGTAACAGAATGGACACACTGGAAGGAGTGGAAAGGGACTTGATATACTGCTTTTCGGTGGTTTGTTTGTTTTTGCAACCACATTCAAAGCAGTTTACATAGTATATATAGGTACTAGGGGAAATGGAGAGTTAAGCGACTTTCCCAGAGTCACAAGGAGCTGCAGTGGGAATTGAACCCAACTCCCCAGGCTCAGAGTCTGCTGCACTAGCCACTAGGCCTCCAGTCCATGAAATAGGGTCTGCAAAAGTTAGAAAAATGGTCTAATGTTTGGCAGTTAAAATTAAATGCAAAAAAGTGCATAGTGATCCATTTGGGGAGTAGATATCCAAGGGAGCCGTATGTCCTAGGATATGAAAGGCTGATTTCCACAGACAGGGAGAGGGACCCTGGGGTGATAGTGTCCAAGGATCTGAAGGTGATGAAACAGTGTGACAAGGCAGTGGCCATAGCCAGGAGGATGCTAGGCTGCATAGAGAGAGGCATACCCAGCAGAAGAAAGGAGGAGATGATGCCCCTGTACAAGACATTGGTGAGGCCACATCTGGAGTATTGTGTTAAGTTTTGGAAGTCGTATCTTGCTAAAGATGTTAAGACTTGAAGCGATCCAGAGGAAGGTCACAAAAATGGTATGGAGTTGTGTCAAAAGACATATGAAAAGAGACTGGATATACATGAATATGTATACCCTAGAGGAAAGAAGAGACAGGGAAAATATGATACAAACATATAAATACTTGAAAGGTATTAATATAGAAGCAAACTTTTTCCAGAGAAAGGGTAATGGTAAAAACTAGAGGTCACAAACTGAGGTTGGAGGATGATAGACTTAGGAGTAATTTCAGGAAATTATTTTTCACAGAGAGGGTGGTTGATGCTTGGAATGCCCTTCCGAAGGAGGTGGTAGAAACATTCAAAAAGGCGTGGGATGACCTAAGAAATCTATAATTAGAAAATGGATGTCAGTAGCTGGAACGTGAGGACAGTGCCAGACATACTTTTATAGTCTGTGTGCCGCAAATGATAAGTTAGATTCGGATAGGCTGGAGTGGGCTTTGACGGCAACTCTAGTAATTAACCTATAAGTGCATTCACTCGGCTGCCCCTCACTACCTCTCCACCCTCATCTCTCCCTACACTCCTTCCCAGGAACTCCGTTCACTAGGCAAATCTCTCCTAATTGCACCCTTCTCCATCGCTAACTCCAGACTCCGTTCCTTTTATCTCGCTGCACCTTATGCCTGGAACAGACTTCCTGAGCCATTACGTCAAGCTCCATCGCTGGCCGCCTTCAAATCCGGGCTAAAGGCCTACCTGTGTGATGCTGCTTTTAATTACTAACTTATCACCTGCTCGTAACCTTTATCTTGTCTTCCTCGCTTCAATAGTCCCTTTTCCCTATGTGTCCTATCTGTCTGTCCTACCCTTATCCCTTATTTGTCCTGTCTGTCTGTCCTGATTTAGATTGTAAGTTTTTTTGAGCAGGGACTGTCTTTTTTCTTCATGTTCAATTGTGAAGTGCTGCATACGACTGGTAGTGCTATAGAAATGATTTGTAGTAGTAGTAGTAGTAGTAATTGGAACATAAGGACAGTGCTGAGCAGACTTCTGCAGTCTATGTCCCAGAAATGCCAAAGAAAGACCATGATCAAATATTTTATATCACATTCATTGTTGGTTTAATAATGAATTGATAATGAGTGTGACTGTTGGGCAGACTGGATGGACCATTCAGGTCTTTATCTGCTGTCATTTACTATGTTACTATGTTACTATGTTAAGAGATCTTAACATCACTCTGGCTTGGTTCTTCAATAGTTTCACTCCTACTTAACAGATCATTCCTACATAGTTTGCTATTTAGACTACTCTCTTCTAAACCATTTCTCTCTGGAATCCCTCAAGTATCAGTCCTGGGACCTACCCTGTTCAATGTCTTTCTGGTGCCTTTAAACTCTTCTTTTGCAATCTCTAGGTTTTACTTTTTTCATTTACGCAGACAAAATTCAATTCCTTCTTCCTTTTAATTTTCATTCTCCTTCCAGTTATTTGTCTATCTCCGTATAACTGGATGTAGTTGCTAATTGGTTAGCTGCTAATAAGCTTAAATTAAATTTGAAAAAAAAAACTCTGTGATGATTTTCTCCTCCCAGTGTCCTTGTCGTACTCCACCAAACTTTACCATTATACCTCAACTAGAATTCTAGGTGTTACTCTGGACAATATCTTATCCTTTCAATCTCATATATCTCCAAGATAGTATCCTCTTCATTCTTGTCCCTCGGACGCATTTGCTCTATTCGCTCTCTTATTCAACCTGATTCTCTTCACATTCTTTTACATTCATTAGTACTATCGAAACTTGATTGTTGTAACTTCCTTCTTATTGGTTTCCCAGCTTTTTTTATACCCCCCCCTTTAGTAATTCCCCCCCCCCATCTTCCCCATTTACACTGTAAACTTCCCTTTCCCGTCACTCCGTCTTGTTCCTGTTAGTTTTTGTTTTAATGTTGATTATGTTGTATTATTTGCCCTCTCCTCTTCTTATGACAAACCTCATAGACCTACTAACCAGAAACACAACAGGAACAACACGAACATACCTAAATCTCCACTACCCAAGCTGCAAAGGACTCAAATACAAATCAACTTATGCATCCAGCTTTTCCTACATAAGTACACAACTATGGAACACACTACCAAAAGCCGTGAAAACAACGTATGACCACCTAAACTTCAGGAAATCACTAAAAACCAACCTGTTCAAAAAGGCATACCCTACTGACCCAACTTAAATGCCTGAACCCTGCAACACAACGAAACCAAAGCTCGTAATGGACATAACATAATTCTTCCTCTCCATGATTCCCTAATGATGATTCCCTAATGTATCTGTTACACATGAACCTTATTCTACCACAATATTTATTTATTTATTTATTTTAGCACATTTATACCCCACTTTATCCCACTAGTGTGATATCACTTTGTATTTGTTCATACCGGAATTGGCGAATGCCTTTACGGTACTATGTAAGCCACATTGAACCTGCAAATAGGTGGGAAAATGTGGGATATCCGCAGGAGACATCAATCCCAATCCAGGTCCCCCACACCTGTCCTCGTCCTATCCATGCAAACGTTTCCGGGATGTCTCCAATCTCATATCTATTCCCCTCCTCCCCCCCTCTTCCCTCCCCTTCTCATGTGCACTGTGGAATGCCCACTCGGTCTGCAACAAACTTCCCTTCACCCACGATCTCTTCATCTCTCATTCCCTTCACCTGCTTGCCCTAACTGAAACCTGGCTCTCCCCTGACGACTCTGCCTCAGTTGCGGCTCTATGCCATGGAGGCTATCTCTTCTCCCATACTCCCCGCCTAGTTGGCCGTGGAGGAGGCGTCGGGTTACTACTCTCGCCCTCCTGTAGCTTCCAACCCCTCCTCCTACCACAGTCTCACTGCTTCTCATCCTTTGAAGTCCACTCCATCCGTCTATTCTACCCGTTGCCACTCAGAGTGGCAGTCATTTACCGCCCCCCTGATAAATCCCTCCCTTCCTTCCTCACCGACTTCGATGCCTGGCTTTCTGTTTTTCTTGAACCCTCATCTCCATCCCTCATTCTCGGAGACTTCAACATACACGTTGATGACCTGTCCAACTCTCACGCTTCTCAGTTCCTCACTCTAACATCCTCCTTCAACCTCCAGCTATGTTCCACCACCCCTACTCACCATGATGGCCATTGCCTTGACCTCGTCCTCTCCTCTTCCGGCTCACCCTCCAATTTCCACACCTCAGCTCTTCCTGTCTCTGATCATCACCTGATCACCTTCACACTTCTTCACCCTCCCCCTCAGCCCCGCCCAACATTAACCACTACTTCCAGGAATCTCCAGACTATTGACCCTCCCACCTTATCATCTAGTATTTCTAATCTCCTCCCCTCCATCATGTCCTCCGAGTCTGTTGACGAGGCTGTCTCCGCTTACAATGCCACTCTCTCCTCTGCTCTGGACACCCTTGCACCATCCACCTCCCGTCCCACAAGGCGTACTAATCCCCAGCCCTGGCTGACCCCTTGCATCCGTTACCTTCGCTCCTGCGCCCGATCTGCTGAACGCCTCTGGAGGAAATCTCGCACCCATTCAGATTTCCTTCACTACAAATTCATGCTATCCTCCTTCCAGTCCTCACTATTCCTTGCCAAACAGGACTATTACACCCAATTGACTAATTCTCTCAGCTCTAACCCTCGTCGTCTCTTCGCCACCCTTAACTCCCTCCTCAAAGTGCCCTCCGCTCCCCCCCCCCCCCCCCCCCACCCCCCCGTCACTCTCTCCTCAATCACTGGCTGACTACTTCCGCGACAAGGTGCAAAAGGCTAGGGCTAGATGGGAATCTACACGGAATTCGGCTTTTTTCTATCTGTCTCCCTCTCTTTGGAATGGCCTTCCAAAAGAGATCAGACTTGAGAAATCTTACTTTCATTTTCGGAAACTTTTGAAAACCTTCTACTTTATCGAGTATGTAGATCAGAATTTAGAATAATGGAAGAAAGGTTATAAATGGGCATCTGTAATATATACTAAGTCAAAACTGTATTATCTGTCTGTGTAGATTATATTATGTATTTAATTTTGTATCTGCAGTGTTCTCCTGTGTATTAATCATGAGTTATATTGTTTTCATCTTATGTAGCTAGTTTGTTGGGTTTGCTGTGCTTTCCTGTAATGATTGGAGTTCTAATGTTTGTCCAATTTGTACTTATTGTACTGGTTTTTTTTTTTTTTTTTTTTTTTTTTTATAAATTGTAAACCGTTCTGTCTTGCAGTAGCAATAAGATACGGTATATAAATTGATGTAAATAAATAAATAAATAAAAAAATCAACCTTGAGTTCACTACCAAGCCACCTCCTCCTCTTCACCCTTCAACCCTCTCCCTCAACCAACCAACCCAGACCTCCTTCTCCTCCTTTCCTGATATCTCCGAGGAGGAAACCGCCCGCCTTCTTTCCTCCTCAAAATGCACCACTTGTTCCTCTGATCCCATCCCCACCAACTTACTTAACACCATCTCTCCTACTATCACCCCCTCCATCTGTCATATCCTCAACCTCTCTCTCTCCACTGCAACTGTCCCCGACACCTTCAAGCATGCTGTAGTCACGCCACTCCTCAAAAAACCATCACTAGACCCTACCTGTCCCTCCAACTACCGCCCCATCTCCCTCCTACCCTTCCTCTCCAAGACACTTGAGCGCGCAGTCCACAGCCGCTGCCTTGATTTTCTCTCCTCTCATGCCATCCTTGATCCGCTTCAATCCGGTTTTCGCCCTCTTCACTCGACAGAAACAGCACTTTCTAAAGTCTGTAATGACCTGTTCCTTGCCAAATCCAGAGGCCACTACTCCATCCTCATCCTCCTGGATCTATCCGCCGCTTTTGACACTGTCAATCATGACTTACTTCTTGCCACACTGTCCTCATTTGGGTTCCAGGGCTCTGTCCTCTCCTGGTTCTCCTCCTATCTCTCCCACCGCACCTTCAAAGTTCACTCTCATGGATCTTCCTCCACCCCCATCCCCTTATCTGTTGGTGTTCCCCAGGGATCGGTCCTTGGACCCCTTCTCTTCTCAATCTACACCTCTTCCCTGGGCTCCCTGATCTCATCTCATGGTTTCCAGTATCATCTCTATGCTGATGACACCCAACTGTATCTCTCCACACCAGACATCACCGCGGAGACCCAGGCAAAGGTATCGGCCTGCTTATCCAACATTGCTGCCTGGATGTCCAACCGCCACCTGAAACTGAACATGTCCAAGACCGAGCTTATCGTCTTTCCACCAAAACCCACTTCTCCTCTTCCTCCACTTTCTATCTCAGTTGATAACACCCTCATCCTCCCCATCTCATCTGCCCGCAACCTCGGAGTCATCTTTGACTCCTCTCTCTCCTTCTCTGCGCATATCCAGCAGATAGCCAAGACCTGTCGCTTCTTCCTCTTTAACATCAGCAAAATTCGCCCTTTCCTCTCTGAACACACCACCCGAACTCTCGTCCACGCTCTCATTACCTCTCGCCTGGACTACTGCAACTTACTCCTCACCGGCCTCCCACTTAGCCATCTATCCCCCCTTCAGTCTGTTCAGAACTCTGCTGCACGTCTCATATTCCGCCAGAACCGATATACTCATATCACCCCTCTCCTCAGGTCACTTCACTGGCTTCCGATCAGATACCGCATTCAATTCAAGCTTCTCCTTCTTACCTACAAATGCACTCAGTCTGCTGCCCCTCACTACCTCTCTACCCTCATCTCCCCTTACGTTCCCGCCCATAACCTCCGTTCACAGGATAAATCCCTCCTCTCAGTACCCTTCTCCACCACCGCCAACTCCAGGCTCCGCTCATTCTGCCTCACCTCACCCTATGCTTGGAACAACCTTCCTGAACCCTTACGCCAAGCCCCCTCCCTGCCCGTCTTCAAGTCTTTGCTTAAAGCCCACCTCTTCAATGCTGCGTTCGGCACCTAACCCTTACCGTTCAGTGAATCCAGACTGCCCCAATTTGACTGCCCCTATCGGACCGACCGTTCACTTGTCTATTAGATTGTAAGCTCTTTGAGCAGGGACTGTCTCTCTTTGTTAAATTGTACAGCGCTGCGTAACCCTAGTAGCGCTCTAGAAATGTTAAGTAGTAGTAGTAGGATATAAATAAATAAAATAAATAAATCTTTACCTTGTAAACTGCTTAAATTATCTATGTTTCATATCTGTGGTATATCAAATCAACTGAACCTGAACCTATTAAACAGAACAGGAAGCTAATGCAGATGCTGAAAAAGAGAAGTGGTCCATATAAGCTTATAAATATAATATGTTTCTAAAGGGTGTTTCTTGATTTATTTTGAATTTATCTTAGCTATTGTGGGATCTATTTTGTTTTGTTAAAGACAACATAGGTGCCATGTACCTTTATAAAATAGGCTCCCGAACCAGCCACAATAGTACACAACTGGCCATGCACAAATTTCCACATTCTACAAAAAAGGTGTAAATATGTGTATACTCTACACGTGTAGGGTTACCATATGTCCGGGTTTACCCGATCATGTCCTCTTTTTGAGGACATTGCTGGGCGTCTGGGCGGGCTTTGCCAGCCTGCCCGTTTTCCGGGTTTATAGGCGGACATGCTGGCTCTAGCATGGGCAGATGGGTAGGCTGGCCTCAGGGTGTCCTCTCCTCCCCTCCCGTCCCATACTTTATGATGCAAGGTGGTCTAGAGGCCTCTTCAAGGCAGGAAAGCAGCACCGGCAGCAAACGGTCTGCGGAAGCCCTGGGCAGGAAAGAAGGGGCTCTTTCATGCCCTGAAGAGGCCACTAGAACACCAGGCATGATAAAGTATGGGATGGGAGGGGAGGGGTGTAGATGGAGTGAGCTATAAAAAAAAGGTGGGTGGAGGGAGGCTGGAAAAATGATTGGAGAGGGGACATACATGGGGGGAGAGGGAGAGAATCTGGCTTTCTTGGGGGGGGTCAAGGTGACATTGCGGTGCAGGGTCAGGGGGTGTGGCGGAAGTGTGACAGGTGTCCTCTTTTTTTATCAAGGCAAATATGGTAACCCTATACGTGTGTCCCCATGTATTTTATAAAATACACATATATACTGTAACTCCACATTTGCTCCTTCTAAACCATGCCCCCAGAAACACCTACACACAACTTGCACACAAAATAGACCTACTCTTTCTGGGTAACTACTTTATACATGTGTGTGAGACAGCAGCGTAGCCAGACCTGCCATTTTGGGCGGGCCCCGCATTAACCTGGGTGGGCTGTTCCCAACCCCACCCCTACACAGTAATTTTAAAATATTCCCTCCCCCCCCCCCCCCGGCATTTTCTTCTGTCTCCCTCGGCCTACCTTGGCAGCGCTTTCTCCCTTCGCCATCCCCTCCCTCTCTTCTGACGGCTCTCCCCGTCCGCGTGGTCTGTTTATTTTTAGTCCTTGAAGCGCCGTTCTCCCTCCAGCACCGCACCGGCGATTCCGATAGCCTTTTGCCAGCGTGCGTCGTCGGGGACGGGGCCTCTCAGGCGCATCCTGAGGTGGGATGCGCCTAAGGAGAAGCCCCGCCCCCGACGATGCACGCTGGCAGAAGGCTATCGGAATCGCCGGTGCGGTCCTGGAGGGAGAACGGCGCTTCAAGGACTAAAATTAAACAGACCACGCGGATGGGGAGAGCCAGCAGAAGAGGCAGGAAAAGATGGCTTGGGTTGGGGCTTGTTAGGGTGGGTGCTGGGCGGGCCTGAAGGAAAAGTGGCTGGGCCTGGGCCCGTCCAGGCCCACCCGTGGCTACGCCCCTGGTGTGAGACAGCACGATTTTATAAAAGCCCTTTTCTGCATGTAAAACAGGCTGTACCTGCAGAAAATGCATACAATTACCCTCCCTTTAAAGTATCAGAAGTCTTTGGAAGAACACGCAATCTCTTTTTCCCTTCTCCCTGCCTACCTTCCAGTGTAGACATTCCTAGCTAGAAAGTTATTGACATCTTAAAAACAGAGCAAAAGTAAATCTCCAGTACTGATGCGGTAGGAACACAATGTACCAAAGCCTTTTTGAGAGACAACAATCAGCAACACTATTCCACTACCTAAATAGAAGCATAATCAGTGCCATCCATTAGTTACTCTGGGAAGTGGCTGGATTATTTATGACTGGTTACTTGTGAACAGTAGCTTTGTAGCAGTCTGTGTGTGTTCTGCAGTGAGTGCTGTGGCTGGTAGGAAGGGTGTTGTGACCGATGAGGCACAGACCCAGCTCTTGGCACAGTTCCATACCTTTTATCATATCTCAAAAGCTTCTGCCAGATAATGCCTCCAGAAAGATGTTGTAGTCCAGTGGTTACAGCTTCTTTAGGAGCAGAGGAGTAGCCCAGTGGTTAGTGCAGTGGACTGAGAATCTGGTGACTTGAGTTCAGTTCCCACGGTAGATCCTTATGACTCTAGGCAAATCACTTAACTCTGGTGCTGGTCCAAATAGTGCCATAAAAATACTGCCAGAACAACACCCTAATGCTAAACACTAATTGAGATGTAAATATAGGCACAGTTATAGCACTGAGCATTAGGGAGTTCAGTGGGAGGATTGTACTTTGGTAAAGGAAGATTGTCCTGGTACATGCACAGAAGAGTTCCACAGTAAGCTTGGCTCCTCTGTGCATGCACCTAGTAAAACACGAAGCACACATTGGCATTCATTTTCTGCGGCCTAAATATAAACGTTTTTTATTATTAATTTTTTTTTTTTTAGCTTGGAAGATTATATTTAGATGTAAGAAACAGATGCCAGTATGTGCTTTTACTGGGCATTTTTATTTACTATATTTTTTAGCATGGACATTTTAAATTTAGATGCAGGAAAGAGATGCCAATGTGTCCTTTCGCTTGGGTCTGCTGTTTCTCATGACCAGCGCTTAAGGGCTTGCACAGGGTTCCTTCTTCTTCCATAAACAATCAAAACTGGCAGATTTTGCAGAAACAAACCGTGAGAGAAGCATGAGAGCCTTAAGAAATCCTCTCTTCCAACACCCTAACCAGTGGTATAGTCACAGGTGGGCTGGGGCCACCAATTTGTGCTCAGGCCCACCCAAAATATCATCTCCTTTAGTGTGGCTGGTGGAGATCCTTAGACCTGCTTCCTGCCAAATGAGCTTACTTTTTAGGCAGCCATCAGCACTGAACCAAAGCTGCTGCTGCCAGATGCAGGCCCCTCCACTGTTTTCATACATGCATAAAACTGAACATATGCGGAGGCCGGCAGCTGGTAGAAGCAGCTTAGGGACAGTGTTGGTGAACGCCCAACAACTAACCTCCTTTGGTGGGGAGGAGGTATTTCGAGCAGGGACTGTCTCTCTGTGTCAGGTGTTCAGCGCTGCGTGTGTCTGGTAGCGCTATACAAATGTTAATAATAATAATAATATTTCATTTACTTTGTGGAGAGGGAGGCTGGGAAAGGAGGGGAGGCAGAAATTAGTTGGGGGGGGGGGGGCGTGGATATGAAATTTTTGGTCCACCCACTTTGATCTTGGGCCCACCCTAAATCGGCTTTCTGGCTACGCTACTGACCCTAATGCTTGCCCTGACCTGGCGTTATTTTTTGCAGTGGTAAGGCAGTTTTGTTTAAGGTGCTGTTTTCTGAACATTGGGGAGGAATACAAAATGACTTCATTTACATAAGCTTGACTACATTTGCATGCTACCTGCATTAGTGTCTGGCACGCTTGTTGTTTCCTGCGCTAGACCCCTCTGAACATTCTGTGCAGATAAATGCAGGTGCTAGTATGGAGCTAATGGCCTCTAGTGCCTACGTTTACTTTTGAGCATCGGGGCCTAAGAGAAAGTACCTGCATATAATAAATGTAAACCACATTGGTTGTACCACAGAAAAGTGGTATATCAAATCCATGACTCTTTACTTCTTCAAGAATGTATAAATAGCTACCATCCCAAACTTATCAGGCAAGGGCAATGGGCAGCACTTAGTAAAGCAATGTTGATAAGGCAGAACCCAAATGATGTGATCTACTGAGAGATTTCCAAACTGTTCCACATGAGGCCAGGGCCAGTGCAAGGGCATTGGGCATTCCAGAGAAATTGTCAGACTTGACCCCCCCCCCCCCCCCCCAATTTCCTGTCAGGCTCCTAGCACACACACACACCCAACAAGATCTTAATAATTAAACTAAAATATTATAACTACCCCAATTGCATGCCTCTGAGAATGATCCTGTAAAAACACATAATTGGACATCACACTTTTAAATATGAAGGGGTAAGTATTCAGCTGCAGCAGTCAGAGTGTTTTTGTCCTTATCCCTAGACATTTAATGCTGGACCATGTCGAGGCATTGTGTTATTCAGCACATAACCACCTAAGTGAAACCAAATAAAGATGGGAATAAGTTTTATGTGGTCCAATTAACTTGGGGCCTCTTTTACCAAACCACGCTAGCGATTCCCGTGCGGCAATGCCGACAAAGTCTATTCATAGTGAATGGGTTTTGTTGGCATTGCCGTGCCAGGAATTACTAGTGTGGTTTAGTACAAGGGGCCCTTTGGCAGTCAAATGCTGAATGTCAACAGTTTACTGCGTAAGTGCTGACTCCACACCCAGACCATCCACAGAATAGCCGGTTTTCAATTTAGTAGTTAGTGCTGATATTCAGCTGCAGGAACTGGTTCATGCAGCTGAATATCAGTGGATATTTTATTTATTTAGTTATTTCCAGACACTTGATATACCGCAGATTGAGCCTATATAGGTGACTAAGGGACCTGTTTACTAAGCCACACTATAGGTGTGCTAGTGATTTTTGCGTCTGCTAATGCTACAGACACCCATAGGAATATAAGGGTGTCTCTAGCGTTTAGCGCACACTAAAAATGCTAACGCACCTTAGTAAACAAGGCCCTAAGCAGTTTACAACAATAAAAATTAATTCTTTCTGAGACTGGGGGGAAGGGGAGGGAAGAAAGAGATTGAATTAAGCAGAGGAAAAGGCAGCAGAGAAAAAGAAAGTTTTCAAAAGTGATTTGGGAACGGTTGAAGAGGCATGTCAGCTCTCGGGGATGGCAGAAGGTCGTTCAAAGAACTGGGACCTAAAGAACTGAAAGAGATATCACAGGAGAGAGAAAAGTGAAGAGCCATTGGCAATGGAACACAGAGCAAATTATCTGCGGAGGATCGAAGGGCACGTGATGGAGTGTAAGGAATCGGAAGTTTATGCAAATAAGCAGGAGCAGAGGGATTCTGGCATTTAAAAGTATGCATGAGAAGCTTATATCTAATACGGTAGGAACCTGGGAGCCAGTGTTCGAGATGGAGGAGAGGAGTAACATGGTCAAAACAGTGCGCGCGGTGTATGAGTTTAACAGAAGTTGATTGAACAAGTAATTTAAACAGAGTGCAGTAGCTTAATGGTTAGTACAGTAGCCTGAAAACCAGATGAGCCAGGTTCAAATCCCACTGTAATTCCTTGTGACCCTGAGCAAATCACTTAGAGGCTTTTTTACAAAGCGACGATAAGCACTAACACGTGCTTACGCACACTAAAACGCATTACTGCAGGGACATGCCAATCCCATTATAAAAAAAAAATATATAGTATATATATATATTTTTAGCGCAGGGGTGTAGGCATGCCTTGCACTAATTGGCAAATTGCCAAACACTGCCAATTAGCACAGGTTTAGTACAGGAGCCTTTAATGCCTAGTACATAGGTGGAAGTAAGGGCTCCCACACTAATGGCCACGCACTAATTGGGAAATAAGTGTATGACCATTAACAGAAAAAAAAGATTGCAGCCATTTTATAGCCACGCTAAAAGTGGCCTCAGTGCACGGGAAATCCATACGCTAAAAATAGCAAAAGGTTCACTTTTTAGCACGGTTTAGAGTGAAAATACTTATCTGTAGCAGGTATTCTCCGAGGATAGGAGGCCTTATATTCTCACAACTGGGTAACGTGGCACCGCGTTGTCTGGTCCAGAGCTTATAACAAGCTTTACAGAGCTTTGTGGAGCGCAAGAAACACACTCCACCATACATGTGCGAGTGCCTTCCCGCACACCATGAGGGTGCAGTTACCACAGTTAAATACTACAGCATAAAAAAAAATAAAATAAAAAATAGGAGACAACTCCTAGGGGAGGTGGAAGGGTTTGTGAGAATATAAGGCCTGCTGTCCTCTGAGAATACCTGCTACACGTAAGTATCTTCATTTTCTCCGAGGACAAGCAAGCCATTAATTCTCACAATTAGGGTATCCCTAGCATCCAGGTTCACTGAAAACAAGAAACATTGGTCAATTGGGCCTTGCAATGGCGAGGACATAACTCAGATTAACCTGAAACTATATACAAACTGAGGAGAGTGCAGCCTGGAACAGAATAAAATGGGCCAAGGGGGATGGAGTTGGATGCTAGACCCCAAATAGATTCTGCAGCACTGTCTGCCTGAACCAATTGTCACGTCGGGTATCCTCAAGGCAGTAATGATATGCGAACGTGTGGACCGAAGACCACATTGCAGCCTTGCAAATTCCTTCAATGGAGGCTGACCACAAGTGGGCTACCGGTGCAGCCATGACTTTGACATTGTGAGCCTTGACATGACCCTCCAGGGTCAGTCCAGCTTGGGCATAAGTGAAGGAAATGCAATCTGTCAGCCAATTAGAGATTGTACATTTCCCGATGGTAACCCCCATCCTGTTGGGATCAAAAGAAGCAAAATGTTGGGCGGACTGTCTGTGGGGCCTTGTCCACTCCATGTAGTAGGCCAATGTTCACTTGCAGTCCAGGAGGTGCAAAGTGCTTTTGCCAGGATGGGCATGAGGTCATGGAAAGAATGCTGGCAAGACAATCAACTGGTTCAGATGGAACTCTGACACAATGTTTGGTAGGAACTTAGGGTGTATGTGGAGGACTACTCTGTTATGATGAAACTTAGTATAAGGTGCATCCACTACTAGAGCTTGAAGCTCACTGACCCTATAGAGACATAGAAACATAGAAACATAACAGCAGATAAAGGCCATATGACCCATCCAGTCTGCCCATCCTCTGTAACCCCTAATTCATCCTGTTCCTAAGTGATCCCACATGCTTATCCCATGCCTTTTTAAATCCTGGAACAGTCCTCAACTCCACAACCTCCACCGGGAGGCCATTCCACGCATCCACCACCTTTTCTGTGAAATAGTACTTCATTAGATTACTCCTAAGCCTATTCCCTCTTAACTTTGTCATATGCCCCTTCATTCCAGAGCTCTCCTTCATTTGAAAAAGGCTCTCTTCCTGTTCATAAATGCCCTTGAGATATTTAAACATCTCTATCATGTCTCCTCTCTCCCTTCTCTCTTCTAGCGTATACATGTTGAGTTTCATAAGCCTGTCCCTATAATTTTTGCGTTCAAGACCGCTTACTAATTTTGTAGCCGCCCTCTGGACTGCTGAATTAATAGCCACCAAGAAAATGACCTTCCAGGTCAAGTACTTCAGATAGCAAGAATTCAGTGGCTCGAAAGGAGTTTTCATCAGCTGCGTGAGAATGACATTCAGGTCCCATGGCACAGGTGAAGGTTTGATAGGGGGCTTTGACAAAAGCAAACATCTCATGAAGTGAACAACTAGAGGCTGTCCAGAGATGGGCTTACCCTCTACATGGTGATGATAAGCACTAATTGCACTGAGGTGGACCCTTATGGAGTTGGTCTTAAGTATTCAAGCAGGGTCTGTTTAGGGCAGGACACAGGATCTAGGTCCTTGCCCTCACACCAGACAGCAAACCTCCTCCATTTGAAAGAATAACACCTCTTAGTGGAATCTTTCCTAGAAGCCAGCAAGACCTGGGAAATACCCTCTGACAGACCTAAAGAAGCAAATTCTAGGCTCTCAACATCCAGGCTATGAGGGCCAGAGAATGAAGGTTGGGATGCAGAAGAGATCCCTCGATCTGCATGATGAGGGTTGGAAAACACTCTGATCTCCATGGTTCTTCAGAGGATAACTCCAGAAGAAGAGGGAACCAGATATGCCGTGGCCAGTAGGGTGCCAGATCTGCTGTGGCCAGTAAGGTGCCATGACCAGTAAGGTGCGATCACCATGAGCGTTCCTCATCAATGCCAGACAGAAACTCCTCGTGGAAGGGCTGAGACCGAGCCTGCCTGAGCTCTGAGGAGCTATGTCCCCAAGAGGATGTCAAGGAGTTGGCGCCCGCCTCAACTCCTGTGAGGCTTCCTCCACCAATGTCAATGGGGTATTGGCTTGGGTGGCAGTCAACGTCAGGGCCATATGTGGCACCGGCGTCAGAGGCCGCACCACAGGCTGAGGGCTAAGCGAGGCCACAACAGGTGGTAGGACAGGCGCAAGCAGCCCCGATGCACACCTTGCAAAAGACCATCCTGCAGCTCAGGGAGTAAGGCCAACAGCGAGAAAGACTGGGGTGCTAGCTCCAACACAGGCTGAACAACTGGCGAGGCCAAGGTGGGAGTTGGATCCTGGCTGCTTGGAGGCATATGCATCGGTATGTCCTCAATAGAGAGAGAGTGATCCTCCCAGCACCGACCCTCTTTGGGTGCCAAATTCTCCTACACTAGTGCCCATCTCTGGAATGATCTACCTAAGCTAGTGAAATTTACAACTGATCATCCTACCTTCAAAAAGCGCCTCAAGACCTTTCTATCTGGCAAAGCGTACACACCATACCGTCTGGCATCTCTAACTTCTGAACTATCTTCCTCGCTGTCATATTACCACCTCTGCTTTTTCTCTTTCTCTTCACCTCACTTCTGTCCTTTCCCATTATACTTCTAGAACATTAATTGTTTTGACCTTGCCTGCTGTATGTTTATGTAGATTGTTGTAAGCCACATTGGACCTACCCTTGGGTGGGAAATTGTGGGATATAAGTGCTGTAAATAAATAAAATAAATAAATCCCACAACACCCCAGAGCTCCTGGCACCATGTGTTGAGGATGACTGATGCTGATGCTTCTTTGGCCTTCACCCAAAGCTTGGTGTCGAGACTCCTCGGTGCTGATGAGGATGACGTCAAATCCTCATGTTGCCTCGGGGTTGGGTCCGACACTGGTCAGTATCTATGGGTCTTGAAGCAGATGCATTCTTCAATGTCAACGGCACTGCTGCCGATCTTGATGCCGATGTTGAGGACTCGGACCTGGCTCCAAAAATCTTCTTGCGTTGAGCCTCTCTGGATACCTGATTCCTCTTCTTCATCCGAAGACAAAGGACATAGTTGGCAGGGCTATGGGTGGGCCCTAAGCACTGAAGACACCAAGAATGGGTGTCTTTGCCAGAAATTGTCCAACTGCACCAGGAACAGCACTTAAAGCCACTGGGAGCTTTAGTGGACATGGATTGAAAAACGTCCGAAGCCAATTCAAAAGACGCAATGGTGCCTGAAAAAAGGGCAAGGCACCACAAAAAAAAAAATCACAGGAAAAACCCGACTGGAGACTAGGCCTAAATGCAGCCAATGTCACGGAAAATAAAGGAAACTTAAAAACCAGCAAAAAGAACTAAAAATATATATGAAGAGAAGGGGACAAAGGCCTGAACAAGGCACAATGAAAAGTCGCAAAAAAGAAGCCTAAAAAGCAACAAAAAAGAAGCTCTTCTCACCGCGATAGAAAAACAACTGCGGTAACCACTCCTTCACGGCACACACGGTGGAGTGTGTCTCTCGTGCTCCACAAAGCTCTGCAAAGCTTGTTATAAGCTATGGACCAGGCAACGTGGCACTGTGTTACCCAACTGTGAGAATTAATGGCCTGCTTGTCCTCGAAGAATAAAAGGGCCCCTTAACCTTCCATTACCTCAGGTATCAAGTATAAAATAAATAAAAAATCTTAGATAGTGAGCCACTAGGGACAGAAAACGTATCTTTATATAATACTAAACTGCTTTGATTGTACCACAGAAAGGCAGTATATTAAGATGCTCATTTTCAAGACTGCATGGCCATGTGGGAGTGTGTGTGTGTGTGTGGGGGGGGGGTGGCAGTAAGGGCTCCTGTGCTAACACGGTGGTAACCGGGCAGCAATTATTGCTGGGAAACTGCTGTGGTAAAAAATAGGGACCTATTTCCCCTAACACTGGACCGCACACTGGGGGGTGGAACTACTGCCGGCATCCGCTTTAGGCCGCTGGTTAGTGCCGGTTTACCGCTGCTTTGTAAAAGGGCCCCTGAATGTGTATGGCTGGCAAGATCTAGTTTGCTCGAATACAGCTGATCTTTGCCATCTTTCCACCTACTTCCCTCAGAAGGGTGCTGCCCTTGACAAATACTTAATTTGTCTAATAGTAAAGCTAACCCTTAGTCAGGCTATACATTCAGATGGCTTTTGCTCAGGAAATGGTCCTGGGTTCCCCCCCCCCCCCCCCCCCCCCCCCCCTCTGTATCTATATGCTTTTTAGTTTTGCTTTCAAACTACAAGTCCTGGAGCCTTCCTGTCAGAATAGAATATTCATTGTACAGCTTATTATGAGAAAACTTTCAAAGTGCTCTTCAAGAAAACACTTGTATAATGTTTCAGAAATTCATTGTTTTAAAATGAACGGTGGCAGATTCTAAAACTATTGTAATTCCTTACTCTTGTCTTAGGCATTCTTCAAGTAGATATCTGTCATTTGTAAATAATTTAAAAAACAGCAGTAAAGCTCATTAATGGAGCTATAAAATGGGATCATGCATCACTGTGGCTCAAGAAAGCACTGGTTTCCAATTACACATGAGTCACTTTTAAAATCCTCACACTGGTCTTATAATGTACACCATTCTGCACTTCCACTATTTCTATCTCGGTTGCTCATGCCACACTCTTAAATCAGAGTGCTTAGATCAACTCAGCAAAACCTCCTTGTGGCTCCCTCTTTTAGATTAATTCTTCTAGAATCATTTTAATGTGATAGGTTCTTTGTTTTGGAATCAAGTCCCACATTTTTTACATGTAGACATGTTATATCAGGTATTCGGGAAAGGTCATAAGACATATCTTTTTACAGATGCTTTTGTACCCAATTAAAGTAAAATGAACCTTATCCTTTATAGTAAAATTATAGTAATAGATATGTGAAAGTTGACGGGTAACCAGTGGTGGTCTTTCAAGGCCGCGTTAGGTCATTTTTTCTCTTATCTCTTATCTATTTTCTATGATTATATATTCCATTTCTTACTTTATTTGAAATATTGTTGGTTAACTGATATGATGGTTCGCCTAATAGTAGTATATCAAATTCTAAATAAACTGTAACTAACTGCAACAGTGCATCATTTTAACTGCCGCTGCCATCTCAAGGAGAGTGTGATTGCCCTTTCTTTGCAGCACACAGTTTACTCGAGCTGCAACCACACTTATTAAAGAACTTTACCTGCACCACAGGTTATCTACTGCCCTCTCCAGCAGTGACGATCTCACACTGCGCTATTTTGCTGTGATTAATTCTTTATGCTACTGGCTTTTCTGCCTCTGCATTGTTTCAAATGTTTAAAACAAAATGAGACTATGACAACATGGGCCATAATTTTAAAACAACGTCTCCAGCTCTGTGTATATAAGAAAACTCTTTACACAACAAAGATCCCGATAATGCAAATATTATGTTAATTTGCAACTTTAAAATAAGAAACTTCCCCTCCCCCCACCACCCCTCCCCGATATTCAGCCTGCAGCAGTCACCATGGTCTTTGCATGCCTGGATAGTCAATGCTGGACCATACCCAGATACTGCACTTTCTGGGCTTAAAGTGGCTGCTGGTATTTATCTGGGTACTGGCAATATTCAGACTAGTACTTGGATAACTACCCAGAAAAAGGGGCCCTTTTACTAAGTTGTGCTAAGAAATGGGCTTGGTGCATCCTTATCAGGCTTTTCCTGCACGCTATGCCCATTTCTAGTGAGGCCATCAAAGAAAGCTTTTTCCTATTAGTTTTATTTCTGGCCACTTACTAATGTTAGCATTAGTGAGCAGCCATTTAAAAAAAATTATTAAGGGAGCAGTTACTGCCCTCTATTTAGGAGGTGGTAAGGGCCCCTGTGTTATGCACTAACCAGTTAGCATGGTGGCAATGTCTGCGTGCAGCTGATTAATACATCCATGTCCATTCTCTGCCCCCCTCTAAAAAACATAAAAACAATAATTATTGTGTGCTTAGCATGTACAGGTGGCTAAAATAATACAGAATGATTTAGCACATTAATTTTATTTATTTATTCAAAATTAGATATACCGCTGAAGCTGACAAACAGATCACCGCAGTTTACAAAATAAAGGTTTTATAAAAAGTATAAGAAAAATACAATAAATGATAGTAAAGAAAAGATATACATACAAGAAATTTTACATAGAAACTGCATGTACCTTTAACACATTGTTATATCTACTTGTCTTCCAAGTGCCTGCACCTGATGAAGCCACCTCACTCACTGGTATATGCCTTTTGAAAAGTCTTTAGTAATGTTTTAAAATTTTTAAAGTTACATTCGCTACATATAGTTAATGGTATAGAATTCCAGAAATATGGGACATGCATTGTGATGTGTAGTTTCTAACTGGGCAAATCGAGGTCCTGGTAGTACCATTCGGTGATCATTAAGAGACCGTAAAACACAGGTTGAGGAATAAGGTACTGTTAGTGACGAGAGGTAAGAAGGAGTACTCTGCCTAAACGCTTTAAAAGCTAAGGGCCCTGTTTACTAAGCCGCACTGTAGGCATGCTAGCGTTTTTAGCTCATGCTAAAAATTACCAAGCGCTAACACTAGAGACACCCATATATTCCTATGGGTGTATCTAGCATTAGCACGTGCTAAAAACACTAGCGCACTTTAGTAAACAGACCCCTAAGAGTAGCACCTTAAATTGGATATGAAAGTTGATTGGTAACCAATGGTGGTCTTTCAAGGCCGCATTAGGCCATTTTTTCTGCATTAGGTGCATGCTAGCGCCTAATACAGCTTAGTAAATGTGCCACAAAGTCAGGACAGCCTTTTTGCTGTCTGAGTAGATGTCTGGTTAGCAGACTGAACATCACTCCCAGTTCCACCCCTGAACTGCCCTGACACTACCCAAATAGCTACAGGGTAGTTAGTAGTTGGTTTCAGCAGCTGAAAATCCATGGCTGGCCCCACTGAGTGGCACTTATCTGGGTATGAGCCACTTCTACCTGGATAAATACTGCTGAATATCAAACCCTTTATTTGTAGTAGAGGTCATAAATCATACATAGTAACATACAGTACATAGTAGATGATGGCAGAAAAAGACCTGCATGGTCCATCCAGTCTGCCCAACAAGATAAACTCATATGTGTATACCTTACCTTGATTTGTACCTGCCTTTTTCAGGGCACAGACCGTACAAGTCTGCCCAGCAGTATTTCCCGCCTCCCAACCTCCAGTCCCGCCTCCCATCACCGGCTCTGGTACAGATCGTATAAGTCTGCCCTCCACTATCCTCGCCTCCCAACCACCAACCTCTCTTCCCCCACCTGCTCCACCACCCAATTTCGGCTAAGCTTCTGAGATGGTCAAACATTTCAACATTTTGCACACTTTTCTAGTGAGGCCCTGTTTGTGAATATTTTTAAATCTGGCTTTCTGCTTTGTAAATAATACAATTTTGTACTTAACAGTTTGCTGTGTGTGAAATCTGCTCAGATTCAGAATTACAATGAGCCTTGAAAGGAAATGAAGGAATACTGCAAAACAGCAGGAAGAGCAAGATCAAAACACGCACAGGCATTCCCCACACCAGCTGTCACAATTCACTGACTCACCACTGTTTTGCAAGCAATCAGTAGAGAAACTTTAAGGTTAAGATGACTAATTCCTTTCCCAGTCACTTGTCTTCATTTTTAATTTTATTTTTTCAGTGTCTTTGATAGTCGCTTTACTGTACTAGTCTTGCATACAATCTTGGCATCCAAAGGAAAGAGGATGAGATCTGACATACCATCTTTTCTGTGGTTTACATGTTTTATACAGGTACTTAATGTGTACCTGGAGTAATGGAGGATTAAGTGTCTTGCCCAGAGTCATAAGCAGCTGAAGTGGGAATTGAACCATAGGTTTCTGGTTCAAGTCCCATTGCTAACCCTTGTGATCTTGGGCAAGTCACTTAATCCCATTATTATTTGTTACATTTATATCCCACATTTCCCCACCTATTTGTAGGCTCAGTGTGGCTTACATAGTACCGGAGAGGCATTTGCAGGCTCCGGAGTGAACAAATACAAAGTGATGTTGTGGTAAGATAAAGTTCATGTGGCACAGCCACACTAGGGTATCGTATAACGGAAGAGTTGTGTTATGTCCATTACATTCTTTAGTTTTGTTGTGTTGCAGAGATCAGGCATTTATGTTGGATTGGTCAGGTATGCCTTTTTAAACAGGTTAGTTTTTAGTGTTTTCCGGAAGTTTAGGTAAATAAAGTATGTAGCACTGAGAGATCTTCGTATCTTCAACTGAGCATTTACAAACAAATAATTAAATGAAATTAAAAGTGGAGGAAAAAGCCTCAGAGTTAAATCATTCAAACTTCTGTCCATAGATTAATAATCCCTTCAGCAGCCATATATATCTTGGGACAAACAGTACTGTAAAATGGGTGACACATCTTATTCTCTTTGCAGCAAGAAGATGAAGTGGACATTTTGACTGTGACCAGAGAAGGATCCCTTGGAAGAAGTTTTTGGCGAAACAGGCACCTGTCGGGATCTGAGCTTGAAAGATAAATATTGCCAATTTTGCAGTACTGTTTGTCCAGAGATATATATGGCTGTCTATAGACAGAAGTCTGAATGATTATCAGAGGCATTTTCAAAAGAGAAGGGCGCCCATCTTCTGACACATATCGGGAGATGGGCATCCTTCTCTCAGGGTCGCCCAAATCAGCGTAATCGAAAGCCGATTTTGGGCGTCCTCAACTGCAGTCTGTCGCGGGGCCGACCAAGGTTCATGGGGGCGTGTAGCAAAGGCGGGACTGGGGCGTGCTTAAGAGATGGGCGTCCTCGGCCGATAATGGAAAAAAGAAGGGTGTCCCTGATGAGCATTTGGTCGACTTTACTTGGTCCATTTGTTTTCACAACCAAGCCTCAAATAGTTGCCCAAACTGACCAGATGACCACCAGAGGGAATCGGGGATGACCTCCCCTTACTTCCCCAGTGGTCACCAACCCCCTCCCATCCTAAAAATTAAAAACATTTTTTCCCAGTTTCTATGGCAGCCTCAAATGTCATACCCAGCTCCATGACAGCAGTATGCAGGTCCCTGGAGCAGTTTTAGTGGGTGTAGTGCACTTCAGCCAGGTGGAACCAGGCCCATCCCTCCCCTACCTGTTACACTTGTGCTGGTAAATGTGAGCCCTTCAAAACCCACCCGAAACGCACTGTACGTGTAGGTGCCCCCTTCACCCCTTAGGGCTATGGTAGTGGTGTACAGTTGTGGGTAGTGGGGTTTGAGGGGCTCAACACCGAAGGTAAGGGAGCTATGCACCTGGGAGCAATTTGTGAAGTCCACTGCAGTGCCCCTAGGGTGCCCGGTTGGTGTCCTGGCATGTGAGGGGGACCAGTGCACTACGAATTCTGGCTCCTCCCATGACCAAATGCCTTGGATTTGGTCGTTTTTGAGATGGGCGTCCTCAGTTTCCATTATCACCGAAAACTGGGGACGACCATCTCTAAAGTCAACCATCTCAACATTTAGGTCGACCATCTCTAAGGTCAACCTAAATGTTGAGATTTGGGCGTCCCCAACCGTATTATCGAAACGAAAGATGGCCGCCCATCTTGTTTCAATAATAGCAGTTTCCCCGCCCCTTCGCCAGGACGTCCTTAGAGATGGGCGCCCTTAGAGATGGTCGTCCCTGTTCGATTATGCCCCTCCACGTATACAATTTTGTTATAATGCACAGTATATTTTTTGACAAAAGAAATACAAAAAGTTTAAAAATGAAGTATTAATGACTAAAAATCTTCAATGTTTGACAAGGAGTATTTTGGACCAATGATTACCACACTTGATTAAAAGCTAAATACCGTGTTCTGCCACTGGTTGGAATGGTAAGAATTCTTGGTGCTATCTGAGGTCTTTCTCTCCTGCTACCTTTTAGTTGATCATCCATTCATGTTGTAAGTAGTTCACTACAAATTAACATTAATGCATGACCATTAATAGAAAATCCGCCATTTTACTGCTGCAGTAAAAATGGCCTTAGCCAATAGCATAAGGGTGCACTAGGACCACTTTTTAATGCAGTTTAGTAAAAGGAACCCTATGTTACTCTGCTAACATGCATTAATGCACATGTATGTATTGCAAGTCCCATTTTATGCAATGAGACCTTTTTACTAATAATGGAGTAAATGTTCAGCCGATGGTAGTCAGAATTTTTTTTAAACACTAACTGTGGTCGGCTAAATTAACCCCATATATTTAGTGCCAGGCCACGTGTGGGACCTGGCACTGAGTATTCAGGGCTAACTTAAACTGCCCTGGCCATTGGAGCTTATGCAGTTCTCAGCCTATATTCAGCCGAGGCCCACATAAGACAGTTATGTGAGCCCCGGCTGAATATCAGCTGGGACCTTCAAACCTTTTTGTTTTCTTCTCCCTTCAAGCCTGCTCCTGCACCAGAAGCAGCCCCTCTCCTTCCAGGTATTCTCCCCCCTCCCCCCAGCTCACAACATTTCCAAAACCACTTTCCACCCCAGAATAACCCCCCCCCCCCCCCCACCAACACCCAAGGGCTTGATAGGCTATCATTGGTGGTCCAATGGGGTTGATAGGGGCAGAAACAAGGCTCACTTAACCTCTACTTCAAAATGGCTGATGCAACCTCTCACAGCAACTCGTAGTACTTGAGAGAGGTTGCATCAGTCATGCGTTCCATTGTATGGTTAACCCCACAGGAGCAGTGCAGATCACCTCTAAAGTCCCAAAGCCATTAGTCTTTTGCATTGTGGCCACAGCTCAGAATTGGGTTAGCCATGACCACAATCGACATGGAGGGTTGAAACCAGGTTCTTGTACAAGCCCAGAATTCTGTATGTTTATGGTTGGCTGTGTTTCTGAAAGCATCACAGTCTGCAGTTCTCTGCACTCTGCTATGCTACAGACCAGTGGCGTTCCTAGGGGGGCTGACACCCAGGGCGGATCACCGATGCACCCCGCCCCCGGGTGCAGCGCCCCCCCCCCCCGGAACAGCGCGACTCCCCCCCGGGTGCACGCCACTGGGGAGGGGGGGGGCTGCGTGTCTGCCGGCTCTTCGTTTTCATTCTCCCTCTGCCCCAGAACAGGAAGCAACCTGTTCCGGGGCAAAGGGAGCATGAAAACAAAGAACCGACAGGCGCGCGGCACCCCCCCAGCGGCGTGCACCCGGGGCGGACCACCCCCACCGCCCCCCCTGGTTCACCACTGCTACAGACTATTCCAGTAAATCTCAACCCAGCCACAGAGATTCCTAATTGTTCTGATTTTCAGGATGAATATGCATGAGATACATTTACATACATTGATGATCTCCTGTATGTAAATTTATCTCATGTATATCCATTGTAGCTATCCTGAAAATCAGACTGGTTAGGCATGCTTCTAGAACTGGATTGAATCAGGAAATAGAAGGATTTTGAACCTGTGACTCACTGGTTCCATGCTGGCCTCTACTACACCTAATTAAAGGAGCATTTTCTTTATCCCAGCTGGAGAGAATTCTTATACACTGTACCTTGAATAATATGTTTCTCATTTCTCTCCTCTTGCCATACTAGATTGTTTGTTTATGTATTTATTTGTTACATTTATATCCCACATTTTCCCACCTATTTGTAGGCTCGATGTGGCTTACATAGTACCGGAAAGGCGTTACAGACTCCGGTGTAAACAAATACAAAGTGATGTTGTGGTAAGATAAAGTTCATGTGGCTCAGCCACACTAGGGAATCGTACAATGGAAGAGTTGTGTTATATCCATTACGTTCTTTAGTTTTGTTGTGTTGCAGAGATCAGGCATTTATGTTGGATTGGTCGGGTATGCCATTTTAAACAGGTTAGTTTTTAGTGTTTTCCAGAAGTTTAGGTGGTCGTTCGTAGTTTTCAAGGCTTTTGGTAATGCGTTCCACAGTTGTGTGCTTATGTAGGAAAAACTGGACGCGTAAGTTGATTTGTATTTGAGTCCTTTGCAGCTTGAGTAGTGCAGATTTAGGTATGTTCGTGTTGATTCGGATGTGTGTCTAGTTGGTAGGTCACTCAAGTCTGTCATGTATCCTGGAGCTTCACCGTAGATAATTTTGTGAACCAGAGTACAGATTTTGAAAGCAATGCATTCTTTGATTGGGAGCCAGTGTAGTTTTTCGCGAAGGGGTTTTGCATTTTCAAATCGCGTTTTTCCGAAGATAAACCTAGCTGCCAAGTTTTGAGCGGTCTAAAGTTTCTTTAAGGTTTGTTCTTTGCATCCCGCATAAATTCCATTGCAGTAGTCTACATGGCTTAGTACAGTTGATTGTATCAGGTTGCAAAATGTTCCCCTTGGGAAGAATTGTTTCACACGTTTGAGTTTCCACATTGAGTGGAACATTTTCTTTGCTGTGGATATCACTTGGCTCTCTAGTGTTAAGTTGCGGTCCATTGTAACGCTGAGGATTTTCAGGTTGTCTGAGATAGGGAGGGTGTAATATGGGGTGTTGATAATTGTGGGATTATCCGCGCTGTGTAGGGATGAGAGGATGAGACAGTGTGTTTGTCTGCAGATGGGATGTCTGTATTCGATGTAGTGACCAAGTTGGTGTCTAGGAGTTTGTTCACGAGTTGGTATAATTTCTTCGTGTCTTTGTAATCTGTCCCTATTTTACTTTTATAGTATGATCTTTGGTCTGTCTTATTGCGTATTTGTATTTTCTTTGTGATTGTTTCCATGTGTTGAGTGTGTGTTCGTCTTTTGTTTTTCTCCACAAATATTTTGCTAGTTTTGTTGCACTGCATGATGCCTAACCCCAAATAGAATAGATGATATGACATCTGTATCCTTGCTATGGCAGCATAGAGTGGCAATGGCTGGGACCCAATCACGAGACAGTGCAAGGGTCAGGCCCCTGAGTCTTTCAATAGCACACATTTGCTGTCATTCCAGCTCCTGATATGTACTCACCTATTTAACAGTAAAACTGTTATCAGTTGCATAATTACCAGCACAATTACCTCAGATATGGCTATGTTTATGTGCAAA
Organism: Microcaecilia unicolor; assembly: GCF_901765095.1. Lineage (NCBI taxonomy): Eukaryota > Metazoa > Chordata > Amphibia > Gymnophiona > Siphonopidae > Microcaecilia > Microcaecilia unicolor. Next base: position 676,151,157 of record NC_044031.1, on the reverse strand, counting down.
TTCTATATTCTGGTATGTTTCCTGCTAGTCTTACAGCTCTGCACACTTTCCTTGTGAAATGCTGCTATTCATTTCAATAAGGGAAGCTACAGGAGGTCTAGCAGACGTGCTAATACAAGCATTAATCAGAGGCATATTTCTAAAACAACAAATGGCACAGTAGAATCATGTTTCAAGATCTAACTTCAGCATCCTAAGAAACAGCTAATTTAAATAAGATATTCCTTTATGTGAATTGCATTGCCGTTGTTTCATGTCTTAGGTTCCTTTTACTACAGGCCATTAAGCCCTTAACACAGAGTTAGCGCATGCAAAGGGGCTTCCGCAGAAACACATTAAGGCATTTTGCTGTATTTTGACAGTTTGCAAACGCTAACCCACACTTTACCAATTTTTTAAAAATATTTTTCTGAGAGGCAGAGAGTGGGCGTTCCTGCACTATCTAGCTAGTGCATTATGCTTTTCACATGCTAATTGGATAATGCAGAATTAACAGAGGAGCACTTACCACCTCCTAAACCACTACTAAATGGAATTGGGAAAAATCCACAATTCCAGGAATAACATGTATAGAATGTTTGTACGTTTGGGAAGCTTGCCAGGTGCCCTTGGTCTGGATTGGCAGCTGTCGTGGACAGGATGCTGGGCTCGATGGACCCTTGGCCTTTTCCCAGTGTGGCATTACTTATGTACTTATAGCGCTACTAGACGTACGCAGCGCTGTACACTTGAACATGAAGAGACAGTTCCTGCTCGACAGAGCTTACAATCTAATTATAGGTGGTGGTAAGTGCAGCTGCATTAATTTTTTGTAGGAACCGCATTCTAATAGGTACATTAGCATATGATCTACAAAAAAGAAAAAAAACAAATAGAAATGCCCTAAAAAGTGCACTGTTAAATCTGGGCTTAGCATGCAGGAAATTCTGCGTTACCAGGCGTTAAGTCCAGATTCTAGTGCATTTTACTAAAAGGACCCCTAAGGGATCTGTTTACAAAGTGTGCTATTGTTTTTAGTGCACGCTAAAAATTAGCACACGCTAACTGTGTAAATGCCCATATTATTCCTATGGGCATCTACATGGTTGGCGTGTGCATGCTAAAAATGCTAGAATCTGGTCTCCTGTGATGAAATATTCATCCAGTTAATTAATAGATAATATACAGGTGCTATTCATATATAGACATTAATTTATAATATCTGATATGACTGCATACCCCATACGTATATAGTCAGTGTACATTGACCTATTTGTTAAATTGTTATTGTCATAGATACTAAATTTACTGTCTGTTATGGAAAAATTAATTAAAAAACAGATTGAACACAAAAAAAATGCTAGGGCACCTTTATTCATTTATTATTAGGATTTATTTACTGCCATTTTTAAAGAATTCACTCAAGGCAGTGTTGTAAACAGGATCTTTAGTTTGGTACACTGAAAAAGTTTTTCTCCAATAATAAAAATTACTGGTGGGCACTGTCTGATCAGGTATAAAAAGATGCTTGGCTGAACATAACATTTGTCAGCAAGTTATGTCCAATTATTTACTTTATGTTGCTTATGCCACCCATTCTGTACAGGGTAGGGCTATTTTGAATGCCAAAGCATTTTTTTTACCAGTGCAAGAAACATCACACAATCTTTGAATGTTGGGAATGCACAAGATGAATGTAACAAATGTAACAGTTGCAAATAAAGCAATGAAGAAATAAATTTGATATGAAAACCAACAATTAGAAAAACCCAATTAATCCACCTGTGCAATTAAGAATAAATGGAAAAATGGTGCAAGCTTGAGAACACACTGCTCTGTTAACAATATATTTAAGTTAGTCTAAATATTCATAACATCAGCACTCATTCCACACCGTGCTCAATGTCTCCCATCCACACATTATACTAAGAGAAACACCACGTAAGTGGCAAATAACTGGGCCACAGTTTTATTAGTAATTACAGCATACTAAAATAACAATAACATTCCAGATGAATAACATATAACAGCAATACATCCCCAAGTCAAGGAGGGGCCTTTCCCAACACCTGAAGCCAGTCATTGCCAAACTAGCCTCATCAATTATTTTATAGTACACATAACCCACCCTACACAAGTCTGCCAAATACTTGTGGCAGTGCTGCACACGAGAAAGCATGTTCTTTTCCTTACATCCACATTCCCCACTTTGCTAAGGCCACCTGCAGATTGTCACAACTCCCACATTACAGCCCACTGCTTGTCACTGCCATCCAAGGTTGCTTCCAAGATATCTTGCACCGTACTAAGAAAAATGTTCTGACCAATCTCAGACAGATAAACACTGTCCAGACAATAAAGATCAGGACAGTCCATTGTAATCAACTCATAGGTAAGAACCATCCCCCCCCCCCCTCCAAAAGCTACAACAAATCTAGCCACCTAAAAGCTACTGCAAATCTAGCCACCTCAGAATTCACCCACGTGAAAAGGCGTTCAATGGCCTCAACCTGTCTCGCATCCTTCCATACCAAACGAGGAATGATGGAAAACCACACAAGGCATGCAGTAGGAAAATAACACTTCACTGAAAACAGATTCCAATTCATCTAGTGAATTAAATCCACCCCATTAACCCAACATTCCCACCCAAATGAACCAAAATAAATTCTATCCTGAAGAAGAGTTGGTACAGTTGGTCCCTCAACATGCCACAAAGCCCCAGCCAACAGATCCAAATGTCTTAACCACAACAGGACTCAACCACTCTCTTCCATGCCCAGAATGTCTGCGGAGCCATGCAGAGAAATCAGGAGGCAGCCACCCGAACAGAAGAAACTAACAAAAGAAATTAATTAGAAAGCTGGTCCTCAGGGCAACAGACATACCCCAAATAACAGCGGGAACACCAGCACCCCAAATGTTGGCTGAAACCAGACAAACCTCCTTTCTTTGCTACATACAAAGCTGCGCCAATTTGGAAGGAATGGGTCCCATAATGAATAGGATCATACCCCAGGTGAGTATAACCCATCCAAAGCACAGCAGCAAACTGGAAACATGTTAAGAGAGTCCCATCCTCATGTATTAACCAAAACAAACCACCATGGAGCACAATGTACTGAGCAGGCTACCAACTATGACAAGGCTCACAGTGATACTCAACTACTACTACTTATCATCTGTATAACGCTACTAGACGTATGCAGCACTGTGCACTGAACATGTAAGAGACAGTCCCAGCTCAACAGAGCTTACAATCTAATCAAGACAAACAGGATAAATAAGGGATAAGGAAATTACTTAAGGTGGGAATTTTAAAACAGACATGGGTACTGAACAAGTGAATAGGAGTTAGGAGTTAAAAGCAGCCTCAAAAAGGTGGGCTTTTAGACTAGATTTGAAGATGGCCAGAGCTGGAGCTTGATGTACTGATTCAGGAAGTCTATTCCAGGCATATGGTGCAGCAAGATAAAGGAACAGAGTCTGGAGTTTGCAGTGGAGGTGAAGAGTACAAATAAGAAAGATTTACCCAATGAACGGAGTTCCCGGGGAGGAGTGTAGGGAGAGATAAGAGTAGAGAGGTACTGAGGAGCTGCAGAGTGAATGCACTTGTAATTCAATAAGAGGAGCTTGAATTGTATACGGAAATGGATAGGAAGCCAATGAAGAGACTTGAGGAAAGGGATAACATGAGCATAGCAACACTGGTGGAATATAAGTTGTGCAGCAGAGTTTTGAACAGATTGAAGGGGAGAGAGATGGCTTAGTAGGAAACTTGTGAGAAGCAAGTTGCAGTAGTCTAAGCGAGAGATGATAAGAATGTGGATAAGGGTTTTGGTAGTGTGCTCAGAAAGGAAGGGATGAATATTGGTGATGTTATAGAGAAAAAAATGACAAGTTTTAGCAGTCTATTAGATATGTGCAGAGAAAGAGAGGAGTCAAAGATAACACCAAAGTTACGAGCCGATGAGATAGGGAGGATGAGAGTGTTATCCACAGAGATAGAGAATGGGGGAAGAGGAGAGGTTAGTTTAGAGGGAAAGATAAAAAGCTCAGTCTTAGTCATGTTTGGTTTCAGATGGCGGTGAGATATCCAGGTGGCAATGTCAGACAGGCAGGCTGATACTTGGGCCTGGATTCCTGATGAAATTTCTGGTGTGGAGAGGTAGATTTGGGAGTCATCAGCATAAAGGTGATACTGAAAACTATGGGATGAGATCAGAGTTCCAAGAGAAGAAGTATAGATGGAGAAAAGAAGAGGTCCCAAGACAGACTCCTGAGGTACACCAACTGATAGTGGGATAGAAAAGGAGGAGGATCCACAAGAGCATACACTAAAAGTTCAATGGGAGAGAGAAGAAGAAAACCAAGGAAGAACAGAACCCTGAAATCCAAGTGAGGACAGAGTATCAAGGAGTAGGCCGTGATCAACAGTGTCAAAAGCAGCAGATAGATCGAGAAGGATGAGGATAGAATAGAGACCTTCGGATCTGGCCAGGAATAGGCAATTGGATACTTTAGCAAGGGCTGTTTCAGTTGAAGTAGAGAGCAAAAGCCAGATTGAAGTGGATCAAAAATAGCTTGTGATGAAAGAAAGTCAAGACAATGGTGGTGAACAGGACGTTCAAGGGAGGAGGGAGGAGGGAGATGGGGCGATAGTTGGAAGGGCAGGTAGGGTCCAATGAAGGTTTTTTTGAGAAGTCATGTAACTATGGCATGTTTGAAGGCAACAGGAATAGTTGCAGTAGAAAGTGAAAGATTGAGGATATGACATAGAAGGGATGACAGTAGGAGAGATAGTGCTGAGTAGATGGGTGGGAATAGGATCAGAGGGACAGGTACCTTGGAGGAGGGCAGAAAATGTGCAGTTTCAGTGATTTCAGAAAAGGAAGTAAAAGAGGCAGAGGTTGAAGGAGGATTGACAGAATGGACTAGAGGAAGGAGAGGTGGAAGTGACTTGGTCAAGAACTCAAGGTTAATCTTGTGAATCTTATCATGAAAGTACTCAGCCATAGTCTGGGGAGAAAGTGAAGGAGGGGTTGGAAGTGAAGGCACTTTAAGAAGAGAGTTCAGCGTGACAAAGAGACATCGAGGGTTTGAGCCAAGAAATTTTGTCAAGTGGATGTAGTAGTCCTGTTTGGCAAGTGAAAGAGCAGACTGGATGGAGAATTTGAAATGTATACCACCTGATCATACATAATGGGCAAACAGATCAAGCAAGAAAAAGAAGACTGGACACTTCTTACATAACCACACATAAATGTTTTGATAAGAAACATAGCAGTAGGATCTTAGAGAAAAAGGCTACATTAGCGAAAGCCTGGCTCAACAGCCCTGCTGACAAACCCATCAACTAAGCCAAGAGGATGAACTGAATCAGCACCTAGACAGACACAGGAAACTGGCAAGGTAAATGCCGATGCTTCAAAAAACCTAGGAACCTCCACCAATCTGATAGGATTTCCAGGTGCTAATTATCTCTTCAGCAGTGCTCCACTGGCTCCAGGAAACTGGATCATAACTCTTCCAGCATTGCAGTAGGAATATGATTCACAAATGAAGCTGAAGCATGAAAATGAGTCCACTGAAACCAAAAGAGAGCATCAACAATATATTTAACCACACCTGGAACATGTCAAGCTGACAGAGATATATTGAAGTGCAAGCATCACAACACAATCAGTCGCAATAAGACAACTAACAAGGTGAAACAAGCAGTAAGTTTGTTAATTGCCTATACCACTGCCATGATGTCAGAGTGGAGGAGTAGCCTAGTGGTTAGTGCAGCAGACTTTGGTCCTGGGGAACTGGGATTGATTCCCGCTGCAGCTCCTTGTGACTCTGGGTAAAAGTCACTTAACCCTGCATTGCCCCAGATAAATCGCTTTGGATGTGGTTGCAAAAATAAAGTCACCCACATGCTCTGGGCACCAACCCTAGATCACCAGTGTCACAAAAACAGGGAACAATTCCAAAAAGGTTATATTGGTGAACCAACCAAGCTTGTGCCACCACAAAGGCCCCACCAAAATACACCCCAAAACCAAACCTACCCAAATCATCAGTAAAGAAGGTCAAGACCCATGTTATATACAAGATCCCCTTGCCAAACCCATCCCATTAAACTGACTCAAAACTGGTGCCAAATCTGCAGATCATCACATATCACCCTGGGTAAACGAACCCTATGCTGTTTCTTCTGTAAACCTCAGATAGAAAGGTCAAACATTGTGAAAAAACTCACCCCATCAGAATCACACACGTTGCAAAATTGAAAAGACCTACTGAAACGTGGATATCACACAGCGTTAACTTATCATGGCTGCAAGCATCATCAGTTGCAACGGTCAAAGCCTGCACTTTCTCCAGAAGAAGGTATGACATCTGAGGCTGGCACGACATATTTTTAAAGATGTTTTTTGGATGTTTTTTTGAGGGTGGGAGGGGGTTAGTGACCACTGTGGGAGTAAGGGGAGGTCATCCCTGATTCTCTCCGGTGGTCATCTGGTCATTTTGGGCACCTTTTTGTGCCTTATTCATAATAAACCAATAATCAAAATATCCCAAACACCTAATGTTAGATCATTTTTATGTATAATCGATCCTATCACAGTATACTCATTTATACATTCATTAATATGGCTAATCGGGGATATTCAGAATCTTTAACAGCGCAACCATCCAAAAGATCATTCTTCAATATACTGATGGTGCTGTTTAACTCGTCATAATTCAACCCTTTTTCTTTTTTATTTTTCCATTATTATTATTTTCTTAAATAGTCAACTTCTCAGATAGTAAACTTTAAATAAACAATTATAACTTAGCTTTTTAGCAGCTATAAGCAGCAATAATTCTCCAGCTTCAAACCTCCGCCGACTTGGCCAGGTTTCAAATTTCTTCATCAGGGAAGAGGTTTGCTGAGAAGAAAACACAGTCTATCAAAAAGATGTCCCCAATAGTATTAATATTTCCTAATACTAACTCACTGTGAAATTACCGTCTTAAATTTAACTTCAACATCACAATAAAATGGCTGCGGCCTCTCATCTACCCCAGCAATTTAAATAAACCACAGCTGATTCGAGTCCACCAATTGTAGTGCAGCCACGTCATACCTGGACCCACCAATCAAAGAAAGAAGGAAAAGTCATGCAATCTTAAAGGCATAAATCAAATTAAAGACCACCAATCTATTTCAGAATTAAGTCCATAAGGATGTAACGTATGAAGACGAAAAATCCACCTTTGTTCTTTATAATTTAGTAAAGATTCAATATTTCCACCTTCCCAACCTAGCTGGATATAATCTATAATTCGCCATCTAATATCTTCAATTTGATGATTTTTTTCTATCCAGTGCTGAACCAAAGGAGCAGTCAATACTTTATTTTTAATCCGTGACTTGTGCTCGTTCAATCTGATTTTAATCGGGCGGCTCGATCTGCCTATATAGATCAATTGGCACGGGCATACAATGATATATATACCATTATATGAATTACAATTAGTTCGAGCCCGTGCCAATATCGGTTGTGTAGATCCAGGAGATGTCCAAGATATTCCTTCAATCGTGAACTGACACCATTGGCATGAATTACATTTAAAGTGTCCCAAGATCTCAGAATCAGATACCATATAATCCAACCTCTTGTAGGTCAACATCTCTCCTATCGTTTTGCTTCTTTTAAACGCACAAATCGGATGATCTTCAAAACAAGGGTGAACCTGTAACATTTTTTTATTATTATTTATTTATTTATTTAATATTTTAAATGATACACACTACAATGTGACCATGCAAATCGCATTAGATCCGTAAATAGAAAAACATTTAGTTTAGCATATAAGGAAACAAAAAGAACATTTTTTTTTTGTCCACATAAAAGAAAGAAATTGATTCCAAGATTAGGAATTATATTAACAAAAGAAAACAATTAAATACGCATTTGCTACCTCTTTGTTCATGCTCCAGCCTGTTATGTGGGTGGGCATATAACATTCACTTCAACTCTAGCTTCTAGGAAATCTCTAAGCTGTTTAGGGTCCACAAATTGAAATTGTTTACCTTCAAACATTACATTGCAAATACAGGGAAAACGTAATACAAAATTTGCTTTAATGGCCTCAACTCTGGGTCGCATTTCCAAGAAGGCCCTGCGTCTCATTTGTGTTGGCCTAGATAGATCCGGAAATATCCTAACCTTGGAACCCATAAACAAGCTATCTAAATGTCTCAGGGAAAGTCTTAATACTGCATTCCGGTCTGGTTCCAGCACAAAAGTAACCAACATAGTTGTCCTGTGTGTAATCACTTCCAGGAAACTTTCCAGGAAGGAAGTAAGATTCATTTCTGCCTCCGTCCCTCGTTTAGGTAATTCACCCGTTGTTCCTTTAGTATTCCAAATATAATAGGCCCGAGTTATAGGAGGTAGTGAGTCTTTATCCATTCCCAGTATATCCGTCATGTATTTTTTCATCATATCCATTGAGGAAATTAAAGGGGATTTGGGGAAATTAAGTAACCGAAGGTTAAGTCTACGAGCTTGATTTTCTAGGTATTCTAACCGTTTATGTACAAAGTTACTGTCTTTAACCAAAGTAGATTCCAAAGTCCCCATTTCTTGAATTTTAGTGTCCAAGCTTTCAATCTTACAGGATTGCTGTGCAGTTACTTGAGCCTGTATCAGAACGGCTTCAGAAAGAGTTCTAATATCATTAGTGTTTTCTTGCAACATTTTTTGCATAGAGGAGTGAGTGTCATGAACCATATCCCACAGTGACTCAAGCGTCACATTCGAGGGTTTAATTATTCCACCTGTTGTTACCAAGGTGTGGGACGGGGATTCAGTACGTGACAATTTATTCACAATATGTTGTGGTAATACCTTTAAGGCCAAACCGGCCGAAAACGCCTGTTCCTGTGTCCCAGTCCGATTGACAGCAGGCCTCCCCTCCAACAGTTGCGGGTTAAACACTCCGGTCTCCGTTTCTGTTCGGGCTGCTGAAAATAACTCACTCCCTGGTTGTGGTGGTGCCCTGCGTTCCACAGGGCTCAAGGAAGCCCCGTCTCCGCTTCCCATCGACGTCAATGCGTCGATCTGTACAGAAGGAGTCGATGTGCAGAGAGGACCCGGTTGCGCCGTGGGAAATTGCAGAATAGCTTGTTTCAATCCCGACGATGGTCCAGGAGTCGAGGGGACCTCCTTTACCTTCCCCCTTCGCTTCCCCATTAAAAACGAGGAGTCGTGGGTCTCGGAAGAAACAGCAATCCGCAACAAACACTCGGAGCCTCAACAGGTGCGTGCGTTCAAAGCGCCATCTTGGAATCCCGTCTGAACCTGTAACATTTTCCAATACCAGTGTATACTTTTATTGATGTTCGAACTCAAAGGAGAGTGCGGAATAACCAATACTGTACTTGAACCTTTATCTAAATTTTTGGATGTTTTTTTGAAACCTGTGGCTAGTAGAGTTACATCTTTTCTTCAAGATACCACTGACTTTTTGCGTTCTCTGCAAACTGTTCAAGTGACTGAGGATTCTATTCTGGTGACGGTAGATGTTACTTCTTTATATACGGTGATTCCTCAGAGAGAAGCTCTACAAATCATTGCTGAGATATTAGACATGCGTCCCTCTCCTCAACGGATTCCTAAAGATTTTTTGATGCAATTAGCAAAATTGGTGATTGAAAAAAATTATTTCTTTTTCCAACAGGAGTTTTTTGAACAGATCCAAGGTGTGGCGATGGGGGTGTCCTTAGCCCCCTCAATTGCAACTCTTTATCTAGCTAAATTTGAGGATTCCTTTATATATACATCAGGAGAATTTCAACAGATCTCTCTTTGGAAGCGATTTTTAGATGACATATTCTTTATTTGGAATGGAACCCCTCAGTCTCTGCAAAACTTCATGGTAAAATTAAATTCCTATCAGAATAACTTGAAATTTACATCTAAGTCCAATTTGACAGGCATTGAATTCCTGGACGTTTGGGTATATAAAAATCATGGACATCTTTGTACCAACCTATATCAGAAACCCACCATGCGTAATACTTTGCTTCACTTCTCCAGCTTTCACCCATACCACCTTAAAGCTAGTCTGCCAATCAGCCAGTTCCTAAGAATTAGAAGAATCTGCTCTGAAGAAGTTATGTTTGAAGATCAAGCATGCAATATGACAACACGATTTTTGAGGAGAGGATATCCTATCACGATTATCAAAAAAGCATATCGTAGAGCAAAATTTGCTTGTAGAGACTGGCTTTTACAATATAATGTGCGACAGGCAGAAGATAAGCTGGTTTTGGTTATTCCGCACTCTCCTTTGAGTTCGAACATCAATAGAAGTATACACTGGTATTGGAAAATGTTACAGGTTCACCCTTGTTTTGAAGATCATCCGATTTGTGCGTTTAAAAGAAGCAAAACGATAGGAGAGATGTTGACCTACAAGAGGTTGGATTATATGGTATCTGATTCTGAGATCTTGGGACACTTTAAATGTAATTCATGCCAATGGTGTCAGTTCACGATTGAAGGAATATCTTGGACATCTCCTGGATCTACACAACCGATATTGGCACGGGCTCGAACTAATTGTAATTCATATAATGGTATATATATCATTGTATGCCCGTGCCAATTGATCTATATAGGCAGATCGAGCCGCCCGATTAAAATCAGATTGAACGAGCACAAGTCACGGATTAAAAATAAAGTATTGACTGCTCCTTTGGTTCAGCACTGGATAGAAAAAAATCATCAAATTGAAGATATTAGATGGCGAATTATAGATTATATCCAGCTAGGTTGGGAAGGTGGAAATATTGAATCTTTACTAAATTATAAAGAACAAAGGTGGATTTTTCGTCTTCATACGTTACATCCTTATGGACTTAATTCTGAAATAGATTGGTGGTCTTTAATTTGATTTATGCCTTTAAGATTGCATGACTTTTCCTTCTTTCTTTGATTGGTGGGTCCAGGTATGACGTGGCTGCACTACAATTGGTGGACTCGAATCAGCTGTGGTTTATTTAAATTGCTGGGGTAGATGAGAGGCCGCAGCCATTTTATTGTGATGTTGAAGTTAAATTTAAGACGGTAATTTCACAGTGAGTTAGTATTAGGAAATATTAATACTATTGGGGACATCTTTTTGATAGACTGTGTTTTCTTCTCAGCAAACCTCTTCCCTGACGAAGAAATTTGAAACCTGGCCAAGTCGGCGGAGGTTTGAAGCTGGAGAATTATTGCTGCTTATAGCTGCTAAAAAGCTAAGTTATAATTGTTTATTTAAAGTTTACTATCTGAGAAGTTGACTATTTAAGAAAATATTAATAATAATGGAAAAATAAAAAAGAAAAAGGGTTGAATTATGACGAGTTAAACAGCACCATCAGTATATTGAAGAATGATCTTTTGGATGGTTGCGCTGTTAAAGATTCTGAATATCCCCGATTAGCCATATTAATGAATGTATAAATGAGTATACTGTGATAGGATCGATTATACATAAAAATGATTTAACATTAGGTGTTTGGGATATTTTGATTATTGGACTATGTTTTAATCCCCACACAAATAAATACGTGGTCCCTTTAAATTAGATTATTCATAATAAAAACATGTCCGGGTGAAAACGTCCAAATGTTCGTCAGAAACGTCCTTGTTTTTTTGATTATGGGTCAAAGACGTCCAAGTGTTAGGAACGCCCAAGTCCCGCCTTCAATACGCCTCCGACACGCCCCCTTGAAATCTGGACATCCTTGCGACAGACTGCAGTTGGAGACGTCCAAAATCGGGTTTCGATTATACCGATTTGGACGTCTCTGGGAGAAGGACGTCCATCTTCCAATTTATCTCGAAAGATGGACGTCCTTCTCTTTCGAAAATGAGCCTGTAAACCACCCAATGCATAAAGGTAGAAAAGATCTCATAATAGGTGCACGAAATAGAACAGTCCATAGGTATACACTTGTCAAAATAAAAGACACTCTTAAACTGAAAAGCCTAATAAATTTAAAAAATATGGATGAAGGGGCAAGAGTTGAAATGCAGCCTAAATGTCTGCCATCACCATTTAGGCCCTAGGACCCAAATGATGCAGCATATCCACTGCCTGATCAACGATGTGTATTGTACTGAACAAAGTGCTAGAGCAATGAAGGAATTAATGCTCCGAACTGGAGGATATGACAAAGTATGGATCAAGCAATAGTTGCCTGGATCCTTTTTCGGTACAATACCCAATGGTGATAACACCAAATTAGGGAAAGGAGGTGCATGAAAGAACCAGTGATCCAGCCCAAACTCACTTCCTTATCCAACTTTTCGTACACTACAGAACAAAACCGATCTATTGAGGATGCATTGCGAGAATTATGTAACAAAAATCAGCCCAAAAATGGAATAACAAAGCCCATGGAAAAGCCACCCCACAGGGTAATTAAACTCTAGAAATTCGTTGCCAGAGAATGTAGTAAAAGTAGTTAGCTTAGCAGGGTTTAAAAAAGGTTTGGATAACTTCCTAAAAGAAAAGTCCAAAAGCCATTATTAAAAAGGACTTGGGGAAAATCCACTGCTTATTTCTAGGATAAGCAGCATAAAATGTATTGTGCTGTTTTGAGATCTTGCCAGGTACTTATAACCTGGATTGGCCACTGTTGGAAACAGGATGCTCGGCTTGATGGACCTTTGCTCTGTCCCAGTCTGGCAATACTTATGTACTTAATAACTGAGCAGCCTGAGCATCAAGATAAACTCGCAACCAACACTGCAATACAAACTAATGGGCAAAGGTGCCTTGGCCAAACATTCTGCCTGAGGCGGGCACCCACCCCTACCAAATTATCCTTGGCCCCCACTCCAAATATTGAAACATAGGCAGGGTGAGAACCCTCACATTAGCTGCAGCAATGTTGGTAGCGAGATCCTGGGTGGTCACAGTGCTTGGTAATGAACTGGAATAAAAAATTGACTCCGGGTTCACCCACCATTTCCACAATAGGTTGAAAGGAAGATCCAGCCCCTCTGGCAACGGCTCTCTCTAAACTGGGACTACACCCGTTTATCTATGCAGATGACATCACTATCTTCATCCCTTTTGAGAAAGACCTAAATGAAATTACCTGTAGGATTCGGCAAGGCTTTAACACCATGCTCGACTGGGCCAATTCTTTTCGATTTAAACTCAACGCAGATAAAACGCACTGTCCTCTCCCTATAACAAACTCCGGCCTCCTACATTAATTACACCTGAGCTTGTCCTGCCTATCTCAGCATCTCTAAAAATCTTGGGAGTCCTAGTTGACAGATCTTTGACCTTGGAGCAGCATGTGAACTCCACAGTCAAGCAAATGTTCTACTCTCTTTGGAGGCTTAAGCATATCAAGCTTTACTTCCCCCGAGACATATTCCGCAATCTAGTCCAGTCCCTGGTAATTAGCCGTCTTGATTACTGCAACAGTATCTACGGGGGATGCACGAGCATTTTATTTATTTATTTAATTGCATTTGTATCCCACATTTCCCACCTATTTGCGGGTTCAGTGTGGCTTACAATACATTGTAAATAATGGAAATACAATGTGTTACAATTCAGTTATGGATTACATTGTGAGAAGTTGCAAACTGCTCAGAATACAGCAGCTCGACTCATCTTCGGCAAATCGAGATTTGAAAGTTCGAGACCACTCCGTGAGCAGCTGCATTGGCTTCCTGTGAAGGACCGCATCGCGTTCAAGATCTGTGCATTGGTACACAAAATCATCTATGGAGAAGCCCCTTCCTATATGGGCACTCTCATTAACCTGCTGCCCAGGAATTCCCAACGGTCGGCCCGCTCATACCTCAATATTCACTACCCGACACCTCGTAGCCTCAAATATAAGACCACCTATGGTTCCTCTTTCCCATTTCTCAGCACTCAATTGTGGAACGGCCTGCCTCAAGAGGTCAAACTTATTCCAGATCACCCAACCTTTAAGAAGCAACTCAAGACCTTCCTTTTCGGCAGAGCATATGCTGTGAGCCCTTCTGGTGCCACGCCCTCCTAGCTCACGGCTCTCTTTGTGATAATTTTCAACTCCCCGTCATCCTTTTCCTCCACTGTTATTTCTTTCTTCCTCTGGTGACCTTGTATATTGTACTGTTGTTTGCTTATTAACTATTGTACGCCACATTGAGCCTGCCCTTGGGCGGGAATACTGTGGGATATAAATGTCATAAATAAATAAATAAATAAATAAATAAATAAATAGGTTGCTCCAGAAACAGAACATCCCAAAGGGAGTCCAGCTGCAACAGACTGGGCTTCCCCAAAAACTCTCAAAAGGGTCCCAAATGAAAGGACCCTGCCCTGAAGGGCGTCATCTCCACCAACCAGACATCAACATCACAAAAACCCCAATGATCAGACTGGTCCTCAGCCAACCCCTTACAAAAGTGCTCATCATAACTGAGCCAGGACCACCCCCCCTCCCATATGTCCGGAAAGCTCACAAAATAAGATCCACATACTTCAATAATCCTGAAAAAAGAACTGGTCTAGCTTCCCCCAAGACACTGGCATAGGTATGAGAAGCCAGCATTCAACTGAAAATAGTCTTAGGCACCTGCCCCTTTTCCTGATTGCCATCCTCTTTCAACTCGTCCCATTTCTTATTACCTACCTCCTGTTCCCGCACCAACAAGGAAAAAAGGTCAACATATTTGCCCCGCAAAATCTTCTGTTGCAACTTTTGAGAAAGTTGACCATCTATTTTGATCCGGAACAATGCCCAGGAAAAAGGAGGAAGCTCACAAACATTTCAAAGATAAGACGCAATTTATTTATAACTAGCCTCAAGCTTTAAAAGCAAATGCAATGCATATATCTGAATATATATATATATATATATATATATATATATAGTGTGAATGCAATAAATATATTTACAGTTAATAATAATAATAATAATAATAATAATACATCACTGCAACGACAACATCCTGGCTCAGTCACTTCATTTCATTCAGCTTAAGCTGGAGAAGTCCCTTGGACCAGCACAAATCCAGGAGTGATGTTACAGAAGTTCTCGAATGACTTGTCAACTCCAGAGATGAACTTCAGTTTCTGGAACTTTGCAGCCAAGTCAAATAATAGTGTCTCTTCCTTACTCACATTCTGCCTGTCTGGGTGGGCTGGCAAGACTCAGACAGGTATGCTTTTCTTAATTCTTTTTATGGGTCTCCCTCTCAGCAGATGTTCTAAGAGTCAACTGACCTGTTTATATAGTGTAAGCCAAAGGGCAATGGACAATAATCTAAACTATTACCACTACACCATCGAATGGCACTCTCTCACACACTGTATGTTCCCTACAAGAAACCTGAGCTACCACAGGTGCTGCCACCAACACCTTACCAGAAAAGTCCACTAGGCAATGCACCATCAGAAGACAAAGAAGATGAGGACTCATCAGACAAATCCCAAGGGTCTGAGGTCTGCCAGACTTATATAGGGTCATCCTACAACCCCCTACTTTGATGCTTCTCACAATCCGATGCACCACATGATGCAACTGGCACATAAACTTTTTATCCTGCAAATGTTTTCCAAGGGAACTACACGGATGTGACCCCACATACTGTTCGTCTTGCACCCCAGGCAAACCCCCAATGCCCCCTCTGCAAACGAAGAACCTGACAAACAGGCAGATGAGGCCCCAGGCAACTCACCAGACAACTCAAGTGGCGGGGAAGGAATAGTTACAGCAGGAACAGAATCAGAAGGGACCTCCAAATGACAAGCAGCTGCCCGAGCAGGAGGCTGTGACACCTCCCGCCCCGCACTTGCACTCTTTCACTCCCCAGAGTACCAGCAGCACCACAACACCTAGGACCAGAACTACCACTTTGCCCCCTCCTCAACCCCCCCCCCCTCTTAGAGGACACCCTATCACTTGACTGTGGACCCTGAACTGTCCTACCACTCATACCCTTCCCTGCCCGTTTAGGAGCCATGTTTCTTAACCCCACAAAGAGGCCAGCAATGAACTTGTCCCCTCCCCCTAGTGAAAGCAACCAGCCCTAAAATACCTACAATTCACACTGAGAAAAATCCCTATGAAGAAAATCCCACTGGGAGCTCAGGGAAGCACTAGGACCCAGCAAACAGCACCTCCCAGAAACAGTGATCCCAGCACTCCCCGCAGCCCACTGCCACAGGCACCGCCACAGTACAACAAGCCCCGAGCACATGGGCCCCAAGCGGACACCGTATTTGGCTATCACCCACCAACAAAGAAAGGCCCCACACTGACAGAAAGCTACAAAATGGCCAAGGCCACACTGGGCTCAAGTGCACTGCACTCAAATGCCGTACCCACCACAAGACTCCCACCTGACAAAAAGAACACCAGGCAGCCACCACCAAGACTCCCGCCATGAGTCCCATGCTTGGCAAGGCTTTTTTGAAGCAGAACATAGGTGGCATGACAGGTAGAGTTGATAACTCCAGTTTTTATGTCACTGAGAAATAATTGCAAACTGCAGGATTCTAATCCCTAAGCAGGAACAGAAGAATTAGGCAGCCATCTGAGTTGTGCTCACCAGCACCCCCCCCCCCCCCCACCCCCCGCAAAGGCAACATCTTTTACTGTACCAGGCTACAGCAGTATACATATCTGTTTAATATGTGTGACCATCAACTTGTTTGAATGTAACATCTCACTGAACTCTACTAAACAACTAATTAAATACCATTAGCTTACCCTGAGTAACCTTGAATTTTAAGAAGTGTGAGGAGGAGAAAATGGATATCCAATGTATATAAGTTGCTATTCGATATGACTTGTGGTTTTCACTGTTCCTGAGCTTCATCAATTGAAAACACAGTAAAGTTCCAGTTTTTCAGTTACCTCATGGTGTGGTCTGGATTTTTGTGTGAATGGAAGTCTGCCTTGCTAAAGGTTGGCCCCAGCCCTGGTCACGACAAATAAATAACTTATGTGTCCCTTTCTCAGTCATTTGGGCTGTGTCTAGGCATTTGCCTAGGTATTGTAAAAGGGGGCTCACACAGAAAATTTGTGAATGAAAAGAAGGGATTGTAGAGCTTAGTAGTAGGCATGGAGGGGCAGACTGGCCCATATGGGGTTTATTGGCCATTATTTTCTCTATTTCTATAAAATAATACTACCTTTAAAACATGTATTTCTTGAAAAAATATTCATCACCTGGGAAGAGATAGATAAATAAAGTTTCAGATTTCAAAGGAGTACATGGAATCCATTGAAGATGCAAAGAGTTTGAGAACTTCTTGATTTCCCTGGATTTAACAATTAATGGATGAAAGATTTTGCTAGCTCTGGGTTTCCATTTCATTTATTTTCATTTCATTTGATCTTATATATTTTCCAAAACAGGTTTAGTTCAATGTGGCTTACATATGAACAAAGGGCAGTCGACATGACAAACAGTATAACGGAGTATATCTGGCAACAGGCTTGGTATGACTTACAGTCAACATGACTTACAGTGAAAACAGAGAACAGCATTTAACAGGCTGATGTAGCAAAGGGCAATTGAAATGAATGTGATGGGCGATAATATAGTTTTTTTTTATATAGGAACATAGTGAGGGTAGTATAGCTATGAGTTTTTGGGGGGAGCAAGAGAATCAGAGTCTAACGTTTGGGGAAGTAACAGCTGTTGATCAGTGGAGAGAGTTGAGGAGATGAATTGAGTGTGTGAGCAGTTGTCAGTGAAGGTTAGCCTGCGTCAGTGAAAAGTTTTGAGAAGTGTGATTTTTAGCATTTTGCAGAATAGAAGGTAGTCGGTTATTCTTCTAATGTTCAGGGGTAGGGCATTCCACGTCTTGGTGGCAAGGTAGTAGAACCCTGTGATGTATAAGGATTTATATATTACCCCTTTACAGTTGGAAAGTGGAGTAGAAGATAGTTTTGAGCGCCTGTCAGGGCATTCCTCAGTGGATGGTTGATTAATGTGATCATGTAGGCAGGGGATATACCCTGTAGAGTTGTGAAGCCAAGTGCTAGCATCTTGAAGCTTGTTCTGGCTTTTATGGGGAGCCAGTGGAGTGCTTGAAGTAGGGGGAGAAGCTTTTTGGAAGCAGGTAGATCTGAAGATCAGGCAGGTAGCCGTGTTTTGGGCAGTTTGTAATTTTTTCAGGCTCAGTTCTTTGCAGCCTGCTTATAAACTCTTGTAGTAGTCCAGCTGGGATAGAACCAAGGTTTGAACTAGAAGAAAAAAGGTTGTGATTGGGAAGAAGCTTCGGATTCTTCTTAATTTCCATAGCGTTCTGAAGGCTTTCTTTGTGACTGAGGTTATTTGGTCATCGAGTATCAGGCTTTGGTCTAATGTGACTCCCAGGACTTTTAGGCTGCATTCTAATAGGAAACTGGTGTGGCCGATCATGAAATAGTTGTATGTAGCTAGGCGGAAGGGGCTTGATATTACCAGAAACTTGATTTTCTCTGTTTGAAAGTGGAGGCTCAGGTATCCACTAGGTCTAGGGTGGTCTGAATCCTGCCTGTGATGTCAGTTAGGTCATCCACAAAGGGGATGTATATTTGTTACATCATCTGCATAGATATGTGACTTTAGTGCTGTCTCTTCTAGTTTGCTGCTAAGCAGTGCCATCAAGATGTTGAATAATGTTGATGATAGTGGAGAGCCCTGTGGAATACCATAGCCTGGGATCCAATGGGGAGAGATGTTTGCTGATTTGACTTGGTAAGTTCTGGATTTGAGGAAGCCAGCAAACCATCTTAGTACAGGACCTCCAAGGTCGATATTGTCCAGGAGGTAGAGGAGTATATCAAATGGCATAATCATCCTGGCAAACCCAGAATCACTTCTGAACTAAAGTCATTTTAGATCATTCAGTTCACCATCAAAACATATTCATTAAGAACCTTCTTTTTGTCTGAATTATGCTGTTACCATTTAAATTTGTGAAAGTATCTCCTACCAAACTGCTCTCAAAGCAACTGGGTGTGTTTAGCGCAGCCCCTCATCACAACCCCAGGCAGGCATCAAGCTGATATATGCAAGGAATAAATGTTGAAAACAAGCAGATTTTTCAAAGCACCTCCTATATTTCAAGAAAATGTGATCATGCAAGATTTAAAAATAAAACAAAAGGAGGGAGAAACTGGATCAAGATGTTTTGAAGACTCCAGTTAGTCCTGCTACATTAAACATTTCACAGTCTATATATTCACTTTTTCTATCTGGTGCTATAACCACATCAACAAGTGTTATGGTAAATCTGGTACTGCAGCCCTGCTGTCATCATAAAACTATAAAAGGTGCAAGATGTTTGCCACAAAATAAAATACTTAACTATCTTTGGCTAATGTCTAAGGAGGCATTTTAGAAGATTTGCAAATGAAAAGAAAATACATTTATCTTTGTAAATAGACGTACACATGTAGAGACCTCTGGTAACTGTACCAGGTAAATGAGTTGGTATCTTCTTAAACAAGGAACTTTGCAGACGGGAGTATTTATCACTAGTAAAGTAAGAGAAGGAGGAGCTCCCATCAAAAAGGGAAGGAAGTATGAATCCATAAATATTACAGCCCAAGGAAGATTTCATGTCATTGGCTGGTTAAGTCACTGCTCGCTGGTGTTCTGTCCTTGGCTACCCAAACCACAGGACAACTAAATACCTGAGTAAGGAATAAGGGGCTAAAGGAAGCCTCTGGAGGGGATCCAGCTGGTTCAGAGTCCTAGAGAAAAAAATGAGCCTGAGTCCTATCTCCTGGTCGAATATTAGACTGGTGTTTGAGGAAGAGACTTAGATTCCTCTTGAGTGCAACTTTCAGGAGTTGGCCCTTGAGCTGTGAGCAGCAATTAGTGGAGGAAAAGTCTATAGGCTGCTATTGAAATAGACATAGGGAAACCACTGCTGTCCCTAGGATCGGTAGCATGGAATCTTGCTACTATTTGGGATTCTGGAATGTTGCTGCTCTTTGGGTTTCTGCCAGGTACTTGTGACCTAGATTGACCACTGTTGGAAGCAGGATACTGGACTAGACAGACCATTGGTCTAACCCAGTATGGCAATTCTTATGCTCTTATGTGCATAATTGGTGCCTAAATGTGGCACCTTTATATATATATGTATATATATAGGGAGAGAGAGAGAGAATTACCTCTATAGAATGTAATTTTAAGTGCCAAGAATGCACCTATTTGGAGGCTATTCTATAAATAAAAGTAGGTATCTATTTTCATTATTGAATACTGATGTAATAAGTCAAAAATGTGATATACATTTGAAATGTGATAACTAAGATCAGCCATAGAGCTGGTGTTAAAGAATGCATGCAGATTGTAGTATTTTATAATCTATGTATGTAAGTGTATGCTGTGTCCATACTCCATCTAAAGCCACCCAAACAGGACACACCTTTGTATCTAAGCGTGATTTTACAGCATAGTGCTTATTTGGAATTGGTCATTTATGTGAGTTTGTGTTCACATGACTAGAATACCTGCATTTATGTGCATTCTTGCTGCCTAAACCTAGATGGCTCCATTTAGAATTAATCCATAATATTAAAGTCAATGCGTTATCTTTTACAATTAGCAAATATACTGTCACATATAAAGAAAATACATACATGGTTTCAAAAATGAATGGCCAATAATATATTTGCAAAAGTTATGTTGGTCCTTATAAGGTATCATAACTAAACAAAGTATCCAGTTCTAAATGACTAGTAAAATTCCTGGAGCTCCACGTTAATTACTACTACTAATTATCATTTCTATAGTGCTACTAGACATTTGCAGTGCTGTAGACAAAACATGTAAGAGACTGTCCCTGCTAACAGAGTTTACAATCTACTCAAGACAAACAGTAAATTAAGGATTAGGGGGCTATTTATTGTGGGAATGATTTATTTATGGGAGGAGTGGCCTAGTGGTTAGGGTGGTGGACTTTGGTCCTGGGGAACTGAGGAACTGAGTTCGATTCCCACTTCAGGCACAGGCAGCTCCTTGTGACTCTGAGCAAGTCACTTAACCCTCCATTGCCCCATGTAAGCCACATTGAGCCTGCCATGAGTGGGAAAGCGCAGGGTACAAATGTAAAAAAAAAACTTGAGTACTGAAAAAAAGAATAGGGTTAAGAGTTAAAAGCAGCCTCAAAACATTTAAATAGGGTCAGAGACAGGGCATGATATACCGAATCAGGTAGTCTATGCCAGGCATATGATGCAATAAGATGGAATGGAGTCTGAAGTTGATGGTGGAGAAGAAGGATAAAGATAAGAATGATTTACCAAATGAGCAGAGTTCCTAGGGAGGA
Source organism: Microcaecilia unicolor (assembly GCF_901765095.1). Lineage (NCBI taxonomy): Eukaryota > Metazoa > Chordata > Amphibia > Gymnophiona > Siphonopidae > Microcaecilia > Microcaecilia unicolor. The sequence continues at coordinate 676,129,845 of NC_044031.1, read as the reverse complement.
GCGTAGGGAGAGGTAAGAATGGAGAGATACTGAGAAGCTGCAGAATGAATGCACTCGTAAGTCAGCAAGAGTATACTGTTAAATAAAGTTGGTCTCTTCCAGTGATAGAAATGCAGTCTGAAAACGTAATGAGTCTCTCTGGGAAATGAAGCTGATTTTATGGGAAATTACAACTCTTGCATTATGGGAATAAAAATGCCCTCCTTAATATATCTTTTAAAATTTCATAACTACAACAGGCAATTTTTTTTCAAACCTTGTGTCTAAACCAGACAAAGGGTTCCCATGCTTCCCATAGAGGACACACAGCTATGGTCTCTCAATCAAAATGATTTCAGAACTTTGCCGTTTGTTAGGGGGCTTAAAATTTCCTAGCCAGTCACAATGAAATACAAAGCAAGTAAATAATACAAAGAAGCTCTTTATGATGCAAAACAAATAATGCAGTCTGCGTTAAACGTCAAAAGTTGTGTTATGCTCCCAGGGAGCAACTTAAAGGGTCTGATGCTTTAAAAAAATCTCCCCAACTCCGATCCCTTTTCAAAAGTGCCCAGATCCTCTGTTAATGTTAACTCTCCCAGACCCCCAACCCTCTGATCTTCTTTCCAAAATAACCCCAAACCCTTGTCAATATTATTCCCAGACCCCCAAGTCATTACTGCTACTACTACTTATCACTTCTAAACCTATGCAGTGACATACACAAACATGTAAGAGACAGTCCCTGCTCAACACAGCTTATAATCTTTTCAAGACTGTCAGACAAACAGGACAAATAAGGGATTATGGTGTTTCAATGATTAAAACATGGGTATTGAACAAATGAATAAGAGGTTAAGAGTTAAGAGCAGCCTCAAAAAGATGAGCTTGGTGAGCTTTTAGCCTGAATTTGAATTGGGCCAGACAAAGAGCATGATGTACCAAATGTATTCCAGTCCAAAAACAGAAAGCAAATTGCTCCACTTGAGTAAAAAGCACCAAGCTTGAAACAGTAGAGCAAAGGAAAAGTTCCTCTCACAGATGGTGTCCAAAATAGTCTTTAGTAAAGGTCCTTCTAAAACATAAGGGGAGACTCGACATGACTCGTGTTTCGGCCTAAACGGCCTGCATCAGGGGTTTAAGAAAATATCATACAATGCGTAGTCCTAGTTTAATCGTCGAACAGTGAAAATCTCAACACAATGGTTCCTTCAAAGGATAGAAAAGGAATTCCTGAGAAGGGGTTTAGGAAGAGATATGAGACAAGTGATACCAAGTTACTGTAGAATCATGCAAGTAAGTCAGTAAGAGGAGTTTGATCTGTATATGGAAATGGATATGGAACCAATGACTGACTTGATGAGAGGGGTTATGTGACTGCAGAGACCATGGAGTCCTGTTTTAAGGTACCCACAGAGACACCCATTGGCTCTCCTAAGGATAAACAATATTTCCTTACTCTTAACCATGACATCACTAGTTGCTAGAGAGGAGGAGCTTCCACAGTGACTGGTATTATAATGAGGGGAGGAGATTTTTTTTTTTGGAGAGGGGGTGCACTTTCCTGTGGTATATAGCCTTGTGCTCAATTCAAATCTTTGTCTTTGGCTCCTTGACTCATCTGCCAAATGACCTGCATGTGGAGAGCCATCTAACCCAAAGGCCCTAATCATCTAAGCCCAAGCAAGTATAGGAGGTAGAGTACCTGGCTACCCTAGTCAGGACAATATATAAGGATAAGTATTTAAGTATTTACACTGACAACAGCTACTTAAGTGGGAATGGGGAACCTGCTGTAGTGTCACGTTTTCCAAAACAGGAACTAGGTTAGTGAGCCCTTGGTCCACTGCCGAGGAGCGGCAGTGGCAGGCAGAACCACCCCACTGCATTAGTAAAAGTTTAATGCAGGAAAAATGACATAATGCAGGATGAGTTAAAGTGTTCTGTGTTAATTTTGCCATCTGTGTGTGCTAAGTGTGTAGTATTTATTTTTTGTATTTTTTTTGGAAGGGGCAAGTCAGAGACAGAAAACAGTTCTGGAAGTGCTATTCAGCTAGCATACTGACATCACTGATGTTCTAACTGGTTAGCGCTTTCATAATGCAGGATCACTTAGCACTTTCTTTTTAAATGGTCGCATGTTAATGGTAACATTAACGCACAGCCAGAAATGCAACAAATAGAAAAATCTCTTTTTGATGGCTACTCTAGAAATGGGCTTAGTGCATGGGAAAGTCTTGTGTTAGGCCACACTAAGCTCAATTACTAGCTTAAACTAAAAAGAATAATGCACAATGAAGCTTGAACAAGAGAACCTTCCGGTAGCCCATCAAATGCACCAGACTTTTGAAGCAGCAGAAAACAATACAATTAGTTATTGAAAATGTGATATAGGAAGGATTGGTTTCATTTTGTCTCAGTGTGACTATTGGTCTGGTCACTTTAAATGACAGCAGCTTTAACTAGTGATTCCCTCAGTCCTGCCAATTTTATAATGTTTATAAACTGTATGGAATGATCTTTATCAGTGGCTCTTAACCCTGTTATTAGGACACACCCAGCTAGCTGGATTTTCAAGATATCTATAATGATTATGCATGAGATCAATGGGCCTGATATTCAGTTAGCAGTAGTTGAAGTTTTGTTCACTGATGATGGAGTTATCCCCAGATATTAAAAGTTGGGCCATGGTTGGGCTTCGGCTTTGAATATCTGGTTATTTTTGAGCTGGCTAACATATAGCAACCTAAGTCGATATTTAGCACTTAAGCAGCCATGGCTTAGCCTTAGCACATAAAGACAGGTTTCATTTATGTGCCAAACATGGCCGCTTAAGGGCTGAATATCCCGGTTTATGGAGCTGGTGTTTACTATATATGCGCAATAAATATTGATCACAGAAGAATGCTGAAATTAGAGGTGGGATGAACATAGTGGCTATAATTTTACTTTTTAATTTTACTTTTCTCTACTAATTTTGAGGTCTTTCCGTATTCCTCCACATTTATCTTTGTTTCTTGAACTAACTTTCTAATGGAAGCCCTGAGGAAGAAGTGGGTTTGAAACCAGAGAAACTAATATTTTAGTGGTAAGTAAAGAGGGGTTGAAACCAGACTTCAAACCCAACTGTCCCATTGACACACTTTGAGGGGTCTTTTACTAAAGTGCAGTAGATTTTGCATGTGAAGGGGGTAATTCTCTACAGGTCATCTCTGGGATGCTGTGCACTGAGGCCAAGATGCACTAAAGTCGTCGTTAGAGCCGTTCCATACCGAATTCCATAGCGAATCGGTAGGGAATGGCTATGCATCAAGGAAAGGGAATGCAAATGAGCTACTCGTTGTAGCTCACTTGCATTCTCTATTCCTTCTTAAAACAGTCGGAGAATCGGCCGGTCAAGCATGCGCAGAGCAGCAAAGCGTTATGCTGTCTGCTCTGCACATGCCAAATATGCCTCTGTGCCGCCCGAAGACGCCGCCGCTCACCTGATCAGCTGATATCGGAGAGTGCAGTTGAAAGCGTCTGTCACAAAAATAGCCATCCATTTTGGCCGGTTTTCAATCAGCTGATATCGGAAAGTGCAGTTGAAAGCGTCCATCACAAAAATAGCCTTCCATTTTGGCCATTATTCACACCCAAATAATAAAAATGTTCTTTAGAGCTAAACGCGCTGTGATTGGCTCAGAGACTTCCAGGTCTCTCACCTGAGTGAAGCACGGCCAAAAAGGACGTTTTTATTATTTGGGTGTGAATAATGGCCAAAATGGAAAGCTATTTTTGTGAGGGACGCTTTCAACTGCACTCTACGATATCAGCTGATTTTAAAACGGCCAAAATGGAAGGCTTTTTTGAAGCGGACAATTTTTTGTTGTTACTTTTATAGCACTTTTTCAATCCAGCATAGCCCCAACGAAAGGTAAGACCTCTCATTAGATTTTCCGGCGTTTTCCACCATTAAGGCAATTGGAAAAGGTTAGTGCATCTCATTACAATAGGGTTTCTGCACAATTTGCTCATCTGCATTTCGTTTTCATTAGCTGCTACCATCATTGGAAAAAAATCTTTAGTGCAAGCCAGGGTTTACTACTTGCTCGTTAAGGGCTCGTTAAGTTTAGTGCATCTGGCTCTGAGTGCAGATTCTATAAGGGCAATTGCATGCACTAAGGAAGAATAGCCTAATGGTTAGCGCAATGGCCTAAGAACTGAGAGAACTGGGTTTGATTCCCACTGCAACCCCCATTACCCCCATACAAAATAAGTTCCTGTATATAATATGTTTATGTTAAACCACTTTGAATGTAACCACAGCAAACTAGTGGCAGTTATATGCATAGGTGTAAATTAGCACCAATTATAGCCAATATTTAGTCATTAATGCCAATTAGTACCTTTTCAATGTTTCCTTAGAGTCCGGAGTGGTCCCAGAGGACTGAAGAAAGGCAAATGTGGTCCCTTTGCACAAGAGTGGAAGTAAGGAGGAGGCTGGGAATTACAGACCAGTCAGTCTGACCTCGGAGGTGAGTAAACTAATGAAAACACTTTTAAAGCGGAGGATTGAGAGGTTTCTTGAATTGAATGGAACGCAGGACCTGAGGCAGCATGGCTTCACTAGAGGCAGGTCGTGTCAGATGAATATGATTTATTTCTTTAACTGGGTGACCAAACAGTTGGACGTAGGGGAGCACTAGATGTGGTGTACTTAGATTTCAGCAAAGCCTTTGACACAGTTCCACACAGGCGACTCATAAATAAACTGAGTACCCTTGGTACGGGACCTAGACTAACTGACTGGGTTAATAATTGGTTGAACGGAAGGAGACAGAGGGTAGTGGTAAATGGAGCTTGCTTTGAAGATAGGGGTGATATCAGTGGAGTACCACAGGGATCAGTCCTAGGGCCGGCTCTTTTTAACATCTTTGTGAGTGATATTGCTTAAGGGCTGTCTGGTAAGGTTTGTCTCTTTGCAGATGATACCAAACTCTGCAACAGGGTGGACACCCTGGAAGGTGTGGATGACATGAGGAAGGATCTAGCGAAGCTTGAGGAATGGTCCAATATTTGGCAACTAAGATTTAATGCTAAAAAATGCAGGGTCATGCACTTAGGTCACAAGAATCCAAGGAAACGGTACAATATAGGGGGTGAAGTGCTTCTGTGTACAAAGGAAGAGCAGGACTTGGGGGTGATTGTGTCTGATGTCCTTAAAGTTTCCAAACAGGTAGAAAAAGTGACAGTCATAGCCAGAAGGATGCTTGGGTGCATAAGGAGAGGGATGACCAGCAGGAACAAAGAGGTGATAGTGCCCTTGTATAAGTCACTGATGAGGCCCCATTTAGAGTACTTTGTGCAATTCTAGAGAGTGCACCTACAGAAGGATATAAACAAGATGGAGTTGGTCCAGAGGGCGGCTACAAAATTGGTAAGCGGTCTTGGACATAAAACATATAGGGACAGACTTATGAACCTCAACATGTATACGCTACAAGATGGGAGGGAGAGAAGAGATCTGATGGAGACTTTTAAATATCTCAGGGGCATTAATGTACAAGAAGTGAGCCTTTTTGAAATGAAGGAAAACTCTGGAATGTGGGGGCATATGATGAAGTTAAGAGGAAATAGGAAAGGGTGGTGAAAGCGTGGAATGGCCTCCCGGTGGAGGTCGTGGAGACAAGGACTGAGTCAGAATTTAAGAAAGCATGGCACAAGCACATGGAATCCCTTAGGAAAAGTAAGACTTAGAGGGGCATAATCAAAAGGGACACCCAAGTTTTGTTGCGGACGTCCTCGCAAAACGTCCCGATCGAGGGGCGGGGAAACCCGTATTATCAAAACAAGATGGACGTCCATCTTTTGTTTCGATAATACAGTTGGGGACACCCAAATCTTGAAATTTTGGTCATCCTTAGAGATGGTCGTCCCTAGACTTGGTCGTTTCTGATTTTCGGCGATAATGGAAACCAAGGACGCCCATCTCAGAAACGACCAAATGCAAGCCCTTTAGTCGTGGGAGGAGCCAGAATTTTTAGTGCACTGGTCGTCCTGAAATGCCAGGACACTAGCCAGGCACCCTAGGGAGCACTGCAGTGGACTTCATAAAATGCTCCCAGGAACATAGCTCCCTTACCTTGTCTGCTGAGCCCCCCAACCCCCCCTAAAACCCACTACCCACAACTGTACACCACTACCATAGCCCTTACAGGTGAATGGGGGCATCTACATGTGGGTACAGTGGGTTTGTGGTGGGTTTTGGAGGGCTTGCAGTTTCCTCCACAAACATAACAGGTAGGGGGGATGGGCCTGGGTCCTCCTGTCTGAAGTGCACTGCACCCACTAAAACTGCTCCAGGGACCTGCATACTGCTGTCATGGACCAGAGTATTGTACAAAGCAGATCGTAGATAAACCAAAAAATATATTTATTGATATAGTAAAAATCAAAATAAAATATGCATACAGTAGATAGCCCGACACAGGCCGTGTTTCGCCCGACTGGGCTGCTTCAGGGGCTAAGAAATAATAATAAATAAATAAATATATAAATAAAAATCATATAACAATAATATTGTAAGAAGATATCATACAAATCATATAACTTCTTAAAGACAACAAAATTAATATAACTTCTTAAAAACACCAAAATTAATAATAAAATAATAATAAAATCCCACAATATTCAAATTATGATAAAATCCCACAGTACTAGAATTGTAAGAAAATATATATATATGTGGTAAAACAATAATAACTACTAATATATCTGCGACATATATATACATATATATTACAGAAATGCAAAAATATATTTTGTACCAACATCTAAAAAGGACACATAGAAAAACAAAGATAATTTCTAATTATGAACTCAAAAATACCATATGCACCAGACAGCCATCTTTTACAATATACCATACAAAACACCCACCTAAAAAAATGATTCCTTATTGCCAAGCAAGGGATATGCTTTGGAAAAAGCAACTATAAATACAAAAGGAAAGAGAAAGAAAAAATGATGAAAAAAATAACATATAATGAAAAGATCTCTTAAAAAATGTATATATAAAAAAGACTCACGTGTATGAACAAAATCTTTAAAAAACGGCTCATTCAGAGATATAAAAGCAAAGGATTTGTAAACCTGCATGAAATAAAACTTGAATGTAAGAAAAACTGTTTGAGGCAGACGGACAGCAACTGCATCGGGGGACAAATACATCGGGGGAATACTATGGAAGGCTATATTATTAAGCATAGGTCTTCTTACTTAACTGAAAGGGGTTAAATCCCAAGCCGTGAACCTCCGTGGTAGTATAACAGCGTCTGCTATCGGGAGTATAGTGACTATGTTAACCTATTTTAAAGCGATGCCCCGGTGACGCATTATTTTATTTAAACCGAGCTTAGTGTCGAAAGGTATAGATCCCGTGTTATAATTGTGAAAAAGTAGAAGTAGTAGTCAAGGAAAAGTAAATAACACTTACCTAGAGTCGTATGAACAGTCTCTAAACTCTGAGTTTGCCGAAAAAGCTACGTCGAAGAACCGGAAGTGTATTTAAAGGGAAGTGGAGGTCAAAAGTCAAAAGTCAAATGTTATGTTCTAAAAATATTCATTATTCCAAATGCAAGTCATGAATAATGATCACCCATGAATAAGAATATTAATAAGTACTTATATTAAAAAATACTAACGTTAGAAGGACATAGAGGTATAAACAAATAGGCAGGCTTAAAGAATAGCCAATCAGAATGGCCGCAATGACTCAAATAAACGGGTCATAATTTGAACCGAAAAAAATATATATACATGTGTAAACTAAAAGAGACAACTTATGTGGTGGAAAATTTAATACAAAAGTCAATGGACACCACGAAAAAAAAAGGGGGGGGCCACGAAAAAAAGGGGGTTATCTCATATTTAAAAAATTTTTTTGGCAGCCACGGAGGTAGGGGTTAAAGGTCATCTTGTTTACTTGCACATGTCTATTTAATTAATGGGAAGGCACAAATCGTCACTATGTTAACAGACAAATAAAATGGGGGACAATATAATAAATAAAATAAATGGATAAGGAATAAAAAAATATATATATAAAAATATAATATAAAAAGAGAAATAAAATAGTAATAGTGATAATAATAATAATAAACAACCAAGGGGCACTGGAGATTAAATAAAAAATCGAAAATAATATGGTATAGTATATTGTATATTATAAAGATGGATGTCTAATGTACCTACTTGTATTTAAAATCATAAAAATACAGAATAATCCGTTTCACCATTTAGACCATATGGATGGAGGGTATTTAACATGAAAATAAATTCTTGTTCTTTCCGTAATAGATACATATCAGTCGGTCCACCTCTCCATTTGCTTTTATATACAAAAATTGCACAGAACCTATAGTCATCAAATTTATGACCTAATGATATTGAGTGTTGTACTAGTGGTTTATCTATTTGTTTTCGTTTAATTGCACTTCTGTGTTCAATAATTCTAGTATTAAGTTTCCTTTTTGTTTTTCCCACGTACACTAATTTGCAAGGACACATAGAGGGGCATAATGGAACAGAAACGCCTATCTCCATGGGCGTTTATCTCCGAGAACGGGTCCGTGAAGGGGCGGGGCGGATCGTATTTTTTAAAAGAAAAAGACGCCCATGTTTTATTCGTCAAGGTGTGAGCTGGGCGTTTTTGCTTTTCAGCGATAATGGAAAATGAAATCGCCCAGCTCAATAACGAATAAATCCAAGGCATTTGTTCGTGGGAGGGGCCAGGATTCATAGTGCACTGGTCCCCCTCACATGGCAGGACACCAACCGGGCACCCTAGGGGGCACTTTTACAAAAACCAAATAAAAGGTAAAAGAGCTCCCAGGTGCATAGCACCCTTCCCTTGGGTGTTGAGCCCCCCAAATCCCCCTCAAAACCCACTGCCCACAAGTCTACATCATTACTATAGCCCTAAGAGGTGAAGGGGGGCACCTACATGTGGGTACAGTGGGTTTGGGGGGGTTGGACGACTAGTAGCATTAAGCAGCACAATTGTAACAGGTAGGGGGGGGGATGGGCCTGGGTCCACCTGCCTGACGTCCACTGCACCCCCTAACAACTGCTCCAGGGACCTGCATACTGCTGCTTGGGAGGAGGGTATGACATTTGAGGGTGAAAGTAAAAAGTTGTGAAACATCATTTGTTGTGGTGGGAGGGGGTTAGTGACCACTGGGGGAGTCAGGGGAGGTCATCCCCGACTCCCTCTGGGGGTCATCTGGTCATTTAGGGCACTTTTGGGGGCCTTATTCGTCAAAAAACAGGGTCCAGGAAAAGTGTCCTAAATTCTAGCTCAAAACTGTTCCATTATCGGCGAAGGGCGCCCATCTCTGTTCGCCCGATAACCACGCCCCAGTTCCGCCTTCGACACGCCTTCGATACGCCCCCGTCAACTTTGTCCGCATCCGCGACGGAGTGCAGTTGAAAGCGTCCAACGTTCGGCTTTCGATTATACCGCTTTATTTGTTTTTGTGAGAAGAACGCCCATCTCCCGATTAGGTCGGAACTTGGGCGTTATTCTCGTTCGATTATAAGCAGGATAGCAATATATACAACGTTGCTAGTTTGGCAATTTGAAAAATGTCGAAGATGAATGTCTCTATTTGCTGATGGTATATAGAGATTCTTGGTCTTAGTATTAACTTTACAAACTGAACATTTCCCACAAGGGAAATGACCAGTTGGCAATTTATTTAGTGTATTGGGAACATCAGGTAATGCAGAGGGAACTAAAAGGTCCCTCAAATTGCGTTCTCGTTTGTATGCAACTATTACTCTCTTCTGATGAAATGGTTCTAGACCTTCTAACAGATGCCAATGTTTTTTAATAATATTGACTATAGAGCTGGACATACTGGTAAATGGTAAGGTACAAACTATCTTATTCTCATTTGTTCTCTGGATTGGGTTGAGCAGTGATTCTCTCGAATTATTGGATGCTTTATAGAATCCTTTTTTAATGCATTTTGATGGGTACCCTTTCTCTTTAAACCGTCTGGACATATCCTGGGAGCGAAGTGTATATGTTCTTTGTTCTGAACATAGCCTTCTTAGGCGTAGAAATTGGCTGTATGGTAAATTAGCTTTCAAACTTCTACTATGACAACTTTCATAATGCAGAAATTTGTTCACATCCGTGGGTTTGCGGTATATGTCAGTAGTGAACTTGTCTCCCATTATGTTTATGTTGATGTCTAGGAAAGGGATTTTTCTTCCATCAAATTGCATTTTAAATTTTAGATTGATATCCAGAGTATTTAGCCAATTATAAAAATCTTTGAGCTCCTCTTCTGTACCTTTCCATATCATAAAGATATCATCAATATATCTTTTCCAAGTGTGTATATGGTCTATATATTCATTCCTTACAATGAATTTCTCTTCAAATTGGGCTACATACAGATTAGCAATTGATGGTGCGAATGTGGCGCCCATCGCTGTACCTTTAGTCTGTTGATAATATTTGCCATCAAATGAAAAAAAGTTTTTTGTAAGTGCTATTGTTGCAAGTTCAACAATGAGTTGAGTCGGTATCCTAGGTCTTAGATTCTGATTTGCCAGTTTTTCTTTGATAATTTCTATTGATTCTTTCTGTGGGATATTAGTGTACAAACTCTCTACATCAAAGGTTACTAATAACATATCTTTACTAGGTGTAATCTTATTCAACATATTAATAATATCTGAAGAATCACGTGTATAAGAAGGGATGCTGTGAACCAGAGGACGTAAAAACTTATCGGTAAAAATTGATAACGGTTCTAATAAGGAGCCACAGGCAGATATGATTGGTCTACCTGGAGGTTTAGACAGAGATTTATGTATCTTTGGGAGAATATATATAGTAGGTATAGTGGGTTCTTTAACCACTAGAAAGCTGGCTTCTTTGTCAGTTAAATACTGTGCTTTTCTTCCTATTTCAACAAGAGAGGAAATTTCATTTTGAATATTAGTTGTGGGGTCTTTATTCAATACCTTATAGAAGGACTGATCATTGAGTTGTCTATAAATTTCATCTATATAGTCTTTCCTATTCATGACTACAACGGCTCCGCCTTTGTCTGCCGGTAAGACAAAGGCGGAGCCGTTGTAGTCATGAATAGGAAAGACTATATAGATGAAATTTATAGACAACTCAATGATCAGTCCTTCTATAAGGTATTGAATAAAGACCCCACAACTAATATTCAAAATGAAATTTCCTCTCTTGTTGAAATAGGAAGAAAAGCACAGTATTTAACTGAAAAAGAAGCCAGCTTTCTAGTGGTTAAAGAACCCACTATACCTACTATATATATTCTCCCAAAGATACATAAATCTCTGTCTAAACCTCCAGGTAGACCAATCATATCTGCCTGTGGCTCCTTATTAGAACCGTTATCAATTTTTACCGATAAGTTTTTACGTCCTCTGGTTCACAGCATCCCTTCTTATACACGTGATTCTTCAGATATTATTAATATGTTGAATAAGATTACACCTAGTAAAGATATGTTATTAGTAACCTTTGATGTAGAGAGTTTGTACACTAATATCCCACAGAAAGAATCAATAGAAATTATCAAAGAAAAACTGGCAAATCAGAATCTAAGACCTAGGATACCGACTCAACTCATTGTTGAACTTGCAACAATAGCACTTACAAAAAACTTTTTTTCATTTGATGGCAAATATTATCAACAGACTAAAGGTACAGCGATGGGCGCCACATTCGCACCATCAATTGCTAATCTGTATGTAGCCCAATTTGAAGAGAAATTCATTGTAAGGAATGAATATATAGACCATATACACACTTGGAAAAGATATATTGATGATATCTTTATGATATGGAAAGGTACAGAAGAGGAGCTCAAAGATTTTTATAATTGGCTAAATACTCTGGATATCAATCTAAAATTTAAAATGCAATTTGATGGAAGAAAAATCCCTTTCCTAGACATCAACATAAACATAATGGGAGACAAGTTCACTACTGACATATACCGCAAACCCACGGATGTGAACAAATTTCTGCATTATGAAAGTTGTCATAGTAGAAGTTTGAAAGCTAATTTACCATACAGCCAATTTCTACGCCTAAGAAGGCTATGTTCAGAACAAAGAACATATACACTTCGCTCCCAGGATATGTCCAGACGGTTTAAAGAGAAAGGGTACCCATCAAAATGCATTAAAAAAGGATTCTATAAAGCATCCAATAATTCGAGAGAATCACTGCTCAACCCAATCCAGAGAACAAATGAGAATAAGATAGTTTGTACCTTACCATTTACCAGTATGTCCAGCTCTATAGTCAATATTATTAAAAAACATTGGCATCTGTTAGAAGGTCTAGAACCATTTCATCAGAAGAGAGTAATAGTTGCATACAAACGAGAACGCAATTTGAGGGACCTTTTAGTTCCCTCTGCATTACCTGATGTTCCCAATACACTAAATAAATTGCCAACTGGTCATTTCCCTTGTGGGAAATGTTCAGTTTGTAAAGTTAATACTAAGACCAAGAATCTCTATATACCATCAGCAAATAGAGACATTCATCTTCGACATTTTTCAAATTGCCAAACTAGCAACGTTGTATATATTGCTATGTGTCCTTGCAAATTAGTGTACGTGGGAAAAACAAAAAGGAAACTTAATACTAGAATTATTGAACACAGAAGTGCAATTAAACGAAAACAAATAGATAAACCACTAGTACAACACTCAATATCATTAGGTCATAAATTTGATGACTATAGGTTCTGTGCAATTTTTGTATATAAAAGCAAATGGAGAGGTGGACCGACTGATATGTATCTATTACGGAAAGAACAAGAATTTATTTTCATGTTAAATACCCTCCATCCATATGGTCTAAATGGTGAAACGGATTATTCTGTATTTTTATGATTTTAAATACAAGTAGGTACATTAGACATCCATCTTTATAATATACAATATACTATACCATATTATTTTCGATTTTTTATTTAATCTCCAGTGCCCCTTGGTTGTTTATTATTATTATTATCACTATTACTATTTTATTTCTCTTTTTATATTATATTTTTATATATATATTTTTTTATTCCTTATCCATTTATTTTATTTATTATATTGTCCCCCATTTTATTTGTCTGTTAACATAGTGACGATTTGTGCCTTCCCATTAATTAAATAGACATGTGCAAGTAAACAAGATGACCTTTAACCCCTACCTCCGTGGCTGCCAAAAAAATTTTTTAAATATGAGATAACCCCCTTTTTTTCGTGGCCCCCCCCTTTTTTTTCGTGGTGTCCATTGACTTTTGTATTAAATTTTCCACCACATAAGTTGTCTCTTTTAGTTTACACATGTATATATATTTTTTTCGGTTCAAATTATGACCCGTTTATTTGAGTCATTGCGGCCATTCTGATTGGCTATTCTTTAAGCCTGCCTATTTGTTTATACCTCTATGTCCTTCTAACGTTAGTATTTTTTAATATAAGTACTTATTAATATTCTTATTCATGGGTGATCATTATTCATGACTTGCATTTGGAATAATGAATATTTTTAGAACATAACATTTGACTTTTGACTTTTGACCTCCACTTCCCTTTAAATACACTTCCGGTTCTTCGACGTAGCTTTTTCGGCAAACTCAGAGTTTAGAGACTGTTCATACGACTCTAGGTAAGTGTTATTTACTTTTCCTTGACTACTACTTCTACTTTTTCACAATTATAACACGGGATCTATACCTTTCGACACTAAGCCCGGTTTAAATAAAATAATGCGTCACCGGGGCATCGCTTTAAAATAGGTTAACATAGTCACTATACTCCCGATAGCAGACGCTGTTATACTACCACGGAGGTTCACGGCTTGGGATTTAACCCCTTTCAGTTAAGTAAGAAGACCTATGCTTAATAATATAGCCTTCCATAGTATTCCCCCGATGTATTTGTCCCCCGATGCAGTTGCTGTCCGTCTGCCTCAAACAGTTTTTCTTACATTCAAGTTTTATTTCATGCAGGTTTACAAATCCTTTGCTTTTATATCTCTGAATGAGCCGTTTTTTAAAGATTTTGTTCATACACGTGAGTCTTTTTTATATATACATTTTTTAAGAGATCTTTTCATTATATGTTATTTTTTTCATCATTTTTTCTTTCTCTTTCCTTTTGTATTTATAGTTGCTTTTTCCAAAGCATATCCCTTGCTTGGCAATAAGGAATCATTTTTTTAGGTGGGTGTTTTGTATGGTATATTGTAAAAGATGGCTGTCTGGTGCATATGGTATTTTTGAGTTCATAATTAGAAATTATCTTTGTTTTTCTATGTGTCCTTTTTAGATGTTGGTACAAAATATATTTTTGCATTTCTGTAATATATATGTATATATATGTCGCAGATATATTAGTAGTTATTATTGTTTTACCACATATATATATATTTTCTTACAATTCTAGTACTGTGGGATTTTATCATAATTTGAATATTGTGGGATTTTATTATTATTTTATTATTAATTTTGGTGTTTTTAAGAAGTTATATTAATTTTGTTGTCTTTAAGAAGTTATATGATTTGTATGATATCTTCTTACAATATTATTGTTATATGATTTTTATTTATATATTTATTTATTTATTATTATTTCTTAGCCCCTGAAGCAGCCCAGTCGGGCGAAACACGGCCTGTGTCGGGCTATCTACTGTATGCATATTTTATTTTGATTTTTACTATATCAATAAATATATTTTTTGGTTTATCTACGATCTGCTTTGTACAGTTTCCATCTTGGAGTTTGCAGATCGTCTGCCCCTTTGTTTTCATGGACCAGAGTATGACATCTGAGGCTGGCATAGAGGCTGGCAAAAAATATTTTAAAAGATGTTTTTTGAGGGTGGGAGGGGGTTAGTGACCACTGTGGGAGTAAGGGGAGGTCATCTGGTCATTTCGGCCACCTTTTTGTGCCTTAGTCGTAAGAAAAACAGGACCAGGTAAAGTCATCCAAGTGCTCGTCAGAGACATCCTTTTTTTCCATTATGGATCGAGGACGTCCATGTGTTAGGCACCAAAGTCCCGCCTTCGCTACGCCTTCGATATGCCCCCTTGAGCTTCGGCTGTCTCTGCGATGGAAAGCAGTTGGGGACGTCCAAAATCGGCTTTCGATTATACCGATTTGGACAACCCTTGGAGAAGGACGCCCGTCTTCCGATTTGTGTCGAAAGATGGGCGTCCTTCTCTTTCGAAAATGAGCCCGTTATGGAACATTGGCAGACTGGATGGACCATTTAGCCTTTATCTGCCATCATGTTTCTATGTTTCTATTAGCTTGTTAAGGGTACTGTTTACTAAGCAGCGCTAGCATTTTTAGCATGCGCTAATGATTAGCACACAATAAATGCTAAAGTTGTCCCTAGAATCATATGGGCGACTATAGCATTTAACATGCGCTAAAAACGCTATCACATCTTAGTAAACAGGGCCCTATGTTACATACATAACTGAACCTAATCTATAAAGTTACGCGCCAAACATTGCATGCTAGATGTTCAACTTTGTGCTTCAAGTGCCAAACTAACATGGTACCTAATAAGGACATGCCCAGCATGTAACCTACAGTTACTGCATTAAAGTGCCCATTAGCATGTGGTACTCAGCTTGCAATTAGCACAGAAGCACTTATTACCTCCTATTTAGGAAACGGTAAGTGGTCCTGCACTAACTGTGCATTAGTCAATTAGCATGTGGTAAGTGCAGGGCATTCCCTGCCAAGCACTTTCCTGCCTATTTTCCATCACTGGGTAAGTCACCTGCCAGTGTTTCAAGTATGTTTGGGCAGAGAAATAAGCAGTATATCTGAATATTTATTTCTACCCTGCATTTTCCCATGAAAGCTCAAGTTCAATACGGCTTACATAACAAATTAAGAAGAAACATTACAAGACAATTAATATTAATACAAGAATAAAACAATTTTAAAAATTTTTCTTGTCATATTAGCTGAACAGAGATCTAAAGAAGTGGGCTTTAACTTTTAAACAATATATAATTGACTGAGTGTCTGATATACTTGGGTAATGAGTTCCAGAGTTTGGTACTTTGGTAAGAAACATTAGCATTATGGATAGTTTTGTAGGTTAAGATTTTACAACTTGGGAAATGTAATATGAGATATTCTCTAGCCACTCGCCCAACCAACATCCCACATCGTCAATACTACTCATAGTCTGCCTCTACCCTATAACTGATTATTGTGCGTTATTCCTCACTCATATCCTGTGAATCTTACCAGAAGGCTTGCACAAAAAAGAGTCTATCAGTCTTTTAAAGTGGGTCTTAATTTTAATTTGCTTATTAAAAAGGCACAGAACTGAAAAATGGGGGGGGGGGGGGAAAAGAAGAAATAAAATAGTTTGGCTTAAACATTTTTTTTGTCACTTCTTTGGGGTAGCCCATAGATAGGAAAAATATGAAAGGTTCAAAAACAAGCAGCTTTGGCACTCCTGTATGAAGGAATTTCATGAAGAGAAGAGGTTTCGGAAATTGACTCCTCAGCAGGAGAATATGTAACTCGCCTTGAGCTCAGATTTGAATAAGGCAAGTAATGAAGATAAATCCAAATTTATGTACCTCCCTTCTTATTTTTATCAATAGTGTAGACCCTTAGGCTCACAGTAAAAGGTGTGGAAGTGCTAAAGAATGATTCATGCTAACATAAACAAATTCACTATACTACATGAGTCACAAACAGGATTTCGACCCCTACACAGTACCAAAACAGTAGTACTTATTCTCCTAACCAAATTCAAGCAGGAAATAGCAATAGGCAAATGTATTCTCCTCCCCCAATTTGACATGTCAAGTGCATTTGACATGGTCAACCACAACATACTACTAAGACTTCTAGAATACTTTGGAATTGGTGGCAGCACTCTCAACTGGATCAAGGGCTTTCTAACCACAAGAATATATCAAGTGAACTCAAAATCAAACATATCATCACCGTGGAAACCAGACTGCAGAGTGCCGCAGGGATCACCACTATCACCGATCCTTTTCAACCTCATGATGATGCCACTAGCCAAGACCTTATCCACCCAAGGCCTTAACCCATTTATCTACGCTGATGACGTTACATTATATATTCCCTTCAAACATGACTTGGCAGAAATCACCAACGAAATCAAACTCAGCTTAAACACCATGAACTCATGGGCTAACGCATTCCAACTAAAACTCAATACAGAAAAAACACACTGTCTCATCATCTCATCACAATACAATACATACAAACCCGTAAGCATCAACACCCCAGGATACACCCTGTTCAGGCCTCTAAGACTTGTAGCTTCTAAGTCTTATATCCTGACGTATAACCTTGGTACACCAGTTCACTCCTGAAGACTCTATCTCTTTGAAAGTCCTTTATTTGAATAACATAATGTTTACTCACAGTCAACTGTAAATCAGAGGTTCTGCCCCAATGGCAAAGAATCTCCGTGATTCTTAAAACAACATTAGCTTAGAGCTGGCTGAATGGAGTACAATATCTTTTTTTAGTAAGATATATTCAAGGTAACGCAAGAAAGGGTTCTGTACTGTCTAACAAATGGAGCCTAACTCAGACTAAAGGGAACAGAAAAGGGCACACTCTGACCCAGTGAGCAGGGGGAAAACCACCAATGTGAACAGAGCCTGCCAACTAACAACAGCATAACCAATCATATAACAGTTCTATGCAGACAGGCTAATGAAGTCACGTTGCCTGATAACTACACCCCCCACAATGCAACACTCATGTGACTCTGCAGTGAGAATGACAGAAAAAGTGTCACACTCACCCCAGAGCCACATAACAATCAGGGAAAGGCTGTCAGAGGACAGAACACACCCTCCCTATCTCAGACAGCCTGAAAATTCTCGGAGTAACAATTGACCGTAACCTCTCACTTGAGACCCAAGCGAAATCCACCATAAAGAAAATGTTTTTCTCAATGTGGAAACTCAAACGCGTGAAACCATTCTTCCTGACGAAAATATTTTGAAACCTGATACAAACAATGGTACTAAGCCATGCAGACTACTATAATGGAATCTATGCGGGATGCAAAGATCAAATTATAAAAAAAACTTCAAACCGCCCAAAACACAGCAGCCAGACTTATATTTGGAAAAACGCATTTTGAAAGCGCCAAACCACTCAGAGAAAAACTGCATTGGCTACTAATCAAAGAACGAATCATGTTCAAAATCTGCACGACTGTTCATAAAATCATTTACAGCAAGGCACCTGGATACATGACAGACCTCATTGACCTGCCAACCAGAAATACCAATAAATCTACACGATCATACCTAAACCTCCACTACCCAAGCAACAAAGGACTCAAATATAAATCCACCTATGCATCCAGATTTTCCTACTTAAGAGCACAACTATGAAACACACTGCCAAAAATAGTAAAAACTATGCCAGACCACCTCAATTTCCGGAAATCACTAAAAACGGTCCTGTTCAAAAGAGCATACCCCACCGACCCAACATAAAAATACATGGACACATGCGACACAATGCAACCAAAGAACGTAAAGGACATTACCTGACCCTTCTTCCCCCCTCCCCTTTCTAAGCTCCCCCAATCTACACCTACCTTACATGTACCTTATCTATCACAACATCACTTGTATTCATTCGTACCATGTATCTGTTCGGACCGGAATCAGTTAATGCCGTTAACGGCAATATGTAAGCCACATTGAGCCTGCAAAAAGGTGGGAAAATGTGAGATACAAATGCAACAAATAAATAAATAACATTTTTAAAAATTATAATTAACTGTGGAAGGAGGATAACCAGTGGACACTGTTATACCAGGGTACAAATTATATCGCAGTGATAGGGTGGATCAAATTGGTAGAGGGGTAGCATTGTATGTTAAGGAGAGCCTTGAATCAAAAAAAAAAACTAAAAATTCTTCAGGACACAAAACACATTTTGGAATTCCAATGGATAAAAATTCCATGTGTAAAGGGGAAAAGGATAGTGATAGCAGTGTACTACAATCCACCTGGCCAGGATGAGCAGACAGATGTAGAAATGTTATCAGAAATTAGGGAGGCTAACAAACTGGAGAAAACAGTAATAATGTAACATCAGGGCATGCCAGGGAGGTAAAATTCCTTGATGAAATCAAGGACCACTTTATGAAGCAGCTGGTTCAGGAACTAATAAGAGGGGGAACAGTTCTAAACTTAGTCCTTAGTGGAGTGCACGATCTGGCGCAACTGCTTGACAACAGTGGTCATAACATAATCAGATTTGATATAATCTCTGGTGTAAGTACACACAGGAAATCCAATACATTAGCATTTAACTTTTAAAAAGGAGACTATGATAAAATGAGAAGAACGGTAAAAAAAAAAATAAATAAAACTTAGCAGAGCAATTGCAAGTGGATGCTGTTCAAAAATACCATCCTGGAAGTCCAGGCCAGATATATTCCATGTATTAAAAAAGGAGGAAGGAAGGCCAAATGATAACTGGCATGGTTAAAAGGTGAGGTGAAGGAAGCTATTAGAGCTAAAAGAAAATCCTTTAGAAAATGGAAGGATCTGACTGAAAATAATTGGAAACAGCGCAACTTAAAAACTAACTAACTATGAACTAACTAACTTCAGCAAACTACTGAAGACTCATCTCTTTAACAAGACACACCACAAAGATCAACAAATATGAACTACTTAACGTATATCCAGAATTGCCTTACAACACTTGCTTGTTAAACTACCATCATGTTTTTTAGATATCATGTTGCTCAAGATCCTTCTGTAATTGTATATTTTCTTAATTGTATATTTTCTTCTATATTTCCACTATTCATGATGTATTGTAAGCCACATTGAACCTGCAAAGAGGTGGGAAAATGTGGGATACAAATGCAATAAATAAAATAAATAAATAAATAAGGAATGGCAAGTCAAATGCAAAGTGCTGATAAATAAGGAAAAGAGAGACTTTGAAAAGAAGATTGTGTCAGAGGCAAAAATATATAGTAAAAACATTTTTAGGTATATTAGAAGCAAGAAGCTGGCAAAAGAATCAGTTGGACCGCTAGATCTATGGAAAGATATAAACAGGATGGAGTCGGTCCATAGGGTGGCTACAAAATTAGTAAGCAGTCTTGAATGGAAAAATTATAGGGACAGGCTTATGAACCTCAACATGTATACGCTGGAAGAGAGAAGGGAGAGAGGAGACAGGATAGAAACGTTTAAATATCTCAAGGGCATTTATGTACAGGAAGAGAGCCTTTTTCAAATGAATGAGAGCTCTGGAATGAGGGGTCATGCGTCAAAGTTGAGAGGGAATAGGCTTAGGAACAACCTGAGGAAGTATTATTTCACCAAAAGGGTGGTGGAGGTGAGGAATAGCCTCCCGGTGGAGGTGGTGGAGTCGAGGACTGTTCCAGAGTTTACAAAGGCATGGGATAAGCATGTGGGATCGCTTAGGAACAGGAAGAATTAGGGGTTACAGAGGATGGGCAGACTGGATGGGTCATATGGCCTTTATCTGCCGTCATGTTTCTTATGTTTCTAGATGACAGAGGGGGGAAAAGGGGCATTCAGGGAAGACAAGGCCATAGCAGAGACATTAAATGAATTCTTTGCTTCGGTATTCACCAAAGAAGATGTGTGAGAGATACCAATGCCAGAAATGGTATTCAGTGCTGACGAGTCAGAGAAACTGAATCAAATTTCTGTAACCCTGGAAGATGTAATGGGGCGATCTGACAAATTGAAAAGCAGCAAATCACCTGAAATGTGTGATGGTATATATCCCAAAGTACTGATAGAATTGAAAAAATGAACTTGCAGAACCATTGTTAGTACTATGTAATTCGTCTTTAAAATCAAGCATGATACAGGAAGATTGGAGGGTAGCCAATGTAATGCCAATGTTTAAAGAGTTCTAGAGGTGATCCGGAAAATTATAGACCAGTGAGCCTGATGTTGGTGTCAGGCAAAAGGGTAGAGACTATTATAAAGAACAAAATTACAGAGCATATACATAAGCATGGATTATCGAGACAAACCCAACATGGATTTAGTGAAGGGAAATCTTGCCTCACCAATCTACTACATTTCTTTGAAAGGGTGAACAAACATGTGGATAAAGATGAGCCGGTTGATATTGTATATCTGAATTTTCAAAAGGCAATTGACAAAGTACCTCATGAAAAACTTCTGAGGAAATTGGAGAGTCATGGAATAGGAGGTAGTGTCCTACTGTGGATTAAAAATTGGTTAAAAGATAGAAAACAGAGAGTAGGGTTAAATAGTCAATATTCTCAATGGAGAAGGGTAGATAATGGGTTTCTGCAGGGGTCTGTGCTGGGATCGCTGCTTTTTAACATATTTATAAATGATCTAGAGATGGGAGTAACTAGTGAGGTAATTAAATTTGCTGATGACACAAAGTTATTCAACATTGTTAAATTGCAAGAGGATTGTGAAAAATTACAAGAGGACCTTACGAGACCGGGAGACTGGGAATCCAAATGGCAGATGACATGTGGAGGGGCATAATCGAAAGGGACGCCCAAATTTTGCTGAGGACGTACTCGCAAAATGTCCTGATGGAGGGGCAGGGAAACCCATATTATCGAAACAAGATGGACGGCCATCTTTCATTTTGATAATACGGTCAGGGACGCCCAAATCTTGACATTTAGGTCATCCTTAGAGATGGTCATAGAAACCAAGGACGCCCATCTCAGAAACATCCAAATGCAAGCCCTTTGGTCATGGGAAGAGCCAGCATTCCTAGTGCACTGGTCCCCCTGACATGCCAGGACACCAACTGGGCACCCTAGGGGGCACTGCAGTGGACTTCATAAATTGCTCCCAGGTACATAGCTCCCTTACCTTGTGTGCTGAGCCCCCCAACCACCCCTGCAAAAAAACCCACAACTGTACACCACTACCATAGCCCTTAGAAGTGAAGGGAGGCACCTACATTTGGGTACAGTGGGTTTCTGCTGGGTTTTGGAGGGCTCATATTTACCACCACAAGTGTAACAGGTGGGGAGGATGGGCCTGGTTCCGCCTGCCTGAAGTGCACTGCACCCACTAAAACTGCTCCAGGGACCTGCATACTGCTGCGATGGAGCTGAGTATGACATTTGAGGCTGGCACAAAATATTTTTAAACTATTTTTTTGAGTGTGGGAGGGGGATAGTGACCACTGGGGGAGTAACGGGCGGTCATCCCCAATTCCCTCTGGTGGTCATCTGCTCAGTTCGGGCACCTTTTTGTGGCTTGGTCGTAACAAAAAAAGGACCAAGTAAAGTCGTCCAATTGCTCGTCAGGGACGCCCTTTTTTTTGATTATGGGTCGAGGACACCCATGTGTTAGGCACATCCAAGTCCCACCTTCGTTACACCTCCGACATGCCCCCGGGAACTTTGGTCATCCCCGCGACAGAAAGCAGTTGGGGATGCCCAAAATCGGCTTTCCATTATACTGATTTGGGTGACCCTGGGAGAAGGACGCCCATCTTCCGATTTGTGTCGAAAGATGGGCATCCTTCTCTTTCGAAAATAAGCCTGATAGTGGAATTAGAAAAGGTACATAGTGACGCAAATGATAAAGGGGATGGGATGACTTCCTTATGAGGAAAGGCTACAGCAGCTAGGGCTCTTAAACTTGGAGAAGAGATGGCTGAGGGGAGATATAAATAATGAGTGGAATAGAATGGGTGAATGTGAATCTCTTGTTTACTCTTTTAAAAAATACTGGGACTAGGGGGCATGCAATGAAGCTATTAAGTAGCAAATTTAAAATAAATCATAGAAAATATTTCTTCACTCAATGTAATTAAACTCTGGAATTTGTTGCCAGAGAATGTGGTAACAGCAGTTAGCTTAGCAGGGTTTAAAAAAGGTTTGCATAACTTCCGGGGAAATCCACTGCTTTATTTCTAGGATATGCAGCATAAAATCTATTTTACTGTTTTGGGATCTTGCCAGGTATTTGCAGCCTGGATTGGCCACTGTTGGAAACAGGATACCAGGCTTGATAAATGCAGGTACAAGAAACTCCTGCGCTATCTTTACTTTTCTCTTTTTCTATAGAAAACTAGGATCCTTAATGCTAACTCTCTATAAATTGATTGGATCCTATCATAGCATAAGGTCATATAACTTCACTGTGGTTTTTAAAGTTGTTTCCTTGGGTTTCAGATCTTCAGTGCCACTTTTATGGGATCCAATGAAGACTGGATGGGGAGGGAAAGGGAGGGTAAATTTATCTTGAAGCCAAAGCATGGTGGTACTTATAAATTATATATAAATAAGCATAATCCATTCCAAATGGAAACATCATGATTCTAATCTACTTCATACCTTTATTTATAGTATAATGATGCCAATGAACAGTGGAAAAAAGTTCTTTCCAGAATTATTCAAATTTTAAGAAAAATAAAAATATACCAGTCAATATTCAAGGCGATTTAAGTGGGCATAAGTACAAAAGTATTGCCATACTGGGACAGACCAAAGGTCCATCAAGTCCAGCATCCTGTTTCCAAAAGTGGCCAATCCAAGTCACAAATACCTGGCAAGATCCCAAAAAAGTACAAAAGATTTTATACTGCTTATCCCAGAAATACTGGATTTTCCCCAAGTCCAATTTAATAATGATCTATGGACTTTTCCTTTAGGAAGCCGTCTAAAGCTTTTTTAAACTCTGCTAAGCTAACCGCTTTTACCACATTCTCTGACAACGAATTCCAGAGTTTAATTACATGTTGAGTGAAGAAAAATGTTCTCCATTTCATTTTAAATTTACTACTTTGTAGCTTCATTACATGCCCCCTAGTCCTAGTATTTTTGGAAAAAGCATGAACAGACGCTTCACAGCTACCCATTCCACTCCACTCATTATTTTATAGACATTTATCATATCTCCCCTCAGCTGCCTTTCCTCCAAGCTGAATAGCCCTAGCCACCTTAGCCTTTCCTCATGCAAGATCTCTCATGCATGATTAAATCACTTACCACTGCCTAAGTGGGAATATTGAACAGCACTTAACCAGACAGTCCTATTGAATATCCCCATAGACTACCTAACAAAAAAGTGTGCAGATAAGGGGCAATATTGGGGAGGAGCCAGGGATTATGTGGGTGTTGGCAAAATTCAGTTCTGGCACCCGTGTAGCTAAGCAGGTGAATTTAGGACAGCTCAAAAGCTGTCCTAATCTCACCTGCTTAACTATGTGGGCCTTGGCACTGAATATTGGCCAGGACCCACATAACTATTTTTGAGTTTAAAAGCCCTCCTGGTCCCCCTCTCTGCCTTTCAAATAGCCCCTCGCACCTATCTACTCCCCCCAGTCCAAGAGCATCATTGCCCCTCCCGAGGTCTAGGTAGGCCCTCCCAGGCCCTACCTGTCTCCTTAGTCATCCTAATGGGGTTGTTGGGGCAGGGACAAAGCCCCCTTGCTCACGTCCCTTATAGCTGCAGTTTCAAAATGGCTGCTGTGACCTCTCCTTCTGCCTTGTAAATAGTCATTACACCACCATGTTTACAGTGGGGTTAGGAGGCAGGGCATTAACCGCCCCTTCCCCACCCTCCTACATTTTGACAGTATTCAATCTCAACCAAGAAGCCAAGGATGGATCATTTTCAGCACATAGCTCAAAACTCCATGATTGCCACAACGGCACAGCAGTTGCACATCATGATCCTGGGGGCCAATGAGGTTGGAGGGGCAATCCTGTCTCTCTTCTTCATTGGTTCATAGCATTGTGATGCACAGCTGCATGGGTCACGCTGCTGGAAGGTGGGTGCCTGCCACTTTCTTCCTCGCCCATGTGATTGAGCGGCTGTATCGGCGGTGTGGGCTTTGAATATGGTCACTTCAGTTATGTGCATGCTCTGGTTATATGCAACTGAAACTTTGGTCCGGAGCCCTTGCAGTTAACTGGAGTGCACAGTACGTTGAACACTGCTCATCCAGGAGCCACTAAACCATTAAAAGTTTAGGTCTGATGTTTGGTAGAGAGGAAATGGAGGAGGTGGTGCCACTTTTATCATGTTTCCCTTAAGCAGGTGCTTACTCTGCCTCACTCTGCAATAAAAGGCTGCTTACAATAAAAATGTGTGCAAGTTACAATGGTGCACATTTTGAGATGCAATTACATGGCTACAAAGACATACATTAGATTGCTAGTCTCACTACATGTCAAGGAACCATCATCAGACAAAATTAATTTTGTCACTATCAAACTGTGACCAGATTCAAACCAGTGAGCTAGAGAAGAAAGGTATCTTCAGCCTCTGCCAAGCCATTAAACCATGCAATCACCTGTAAAGGAAACAAACAGTGGGATATCCTGATTTCAGTCACCCTCCCCATATCATTACATTACTGTCTATCAGTTGTTATTAGATTTTTCTTAGACCAGGTCTATTGGATCAGTGCTTCCCCCAAAGTCATAAATTTGGAATTAAGACGAATTGATGGCTGAATTAGCATTTACACCAGTAAATAAAACCTGAGCTGGGGAAACCTAGATTACATCTGTGTTCATTAAAAGGAGCTCCAGAGCAGGGCGGTGCTTCACTGTGGTTATCATAATGGCAAGGGGTTTTGACAATGAGGCATGAAGCCAGAGTCCCCAACATCCTGAGCAGTGACAATAAGCGAAGCAACATCTTTAAAGGAAATTTCTTGCTTTCAGGAAATGCATTTCTAAAACAGGTACAAAGAAAGAAAGTATATTGGGGGGGGGGGGGTTATTTAGGAAATTTATTAAAGGGCCCTTTTACTAAAGTTTAGTGCGCATTAATGAAATGAATGCATACTAAACGCGAAGAAGGTTCTTAGCATTTAACATGTGCTGATTGCATTAGTGCACATTAAGCTTTAGTAAAAGGGCCCCTAAATTATTTTGGTTTCCCTTTGTAAATTAAAGGGGCAATAACCAAAAGATTTTATGTGGGTAAACATAAATTTGATGACTGATCCCTCTCCACTCCCTATGAATGTGGCTAAGAGTCTATGTACTGGATGTCATGTATTTTAAAATGTGATGGGAGCGGGTGGCACCAGGGGCACAGGGAGGAAAGTGTACACAAGTATTTCATTTTGAAACTCATGTGCTTCCTGTCTATGGAAACATTTTCATTTCTTTAAAAGGTTTGAAAAAGAGATGGCTACAAAATAACCTCTTCCTCGGTCAGCCAAATTTTCAAAGGGAAACCCCCTCTGGGGAGCTTTCATTTCAAAATGTGCTTGCAGAAACAGTCTTAATATTGCCCTTTGAATGTGAGCCTTAGAAGGTAAATTGTGAAGCATGTACCTATAGACACATGGAGGGGAATGCTGTGATAGGTCATCTAGGTTGTGAGTCTAAGTAGGTGCCTATTTCAAGGTTATTTTATAAAGACACATGGAGGGGCATTTTCGAAAGAAACAACCAAGTTGGGATTTGGATGTGTTTGTAAAACATCCAAATCCGGGGGCGGGAAAAACCGTATTTTCGAAAAAAGATGGATGTCCATCTTTCGTTTCGAAAATACTAAGGATGTCCTTGGATTTGGACATCCTTGGAGATGAATGTCCTTAGCCATGCACGTCTTTGACTTTCGGTGATTTTCGAAACTAAAGATGTCCATGTCCAAAACATCTAAATGCAAGCCATTTGGACATGGGAGGAGCCAGCATTTGTAGTGCACTGGTCCCCCTGACATGCCAGGACACCAACCAGGCACCCTAGGGGGCACTGCAGTGGACTTCAGAAATTGCTCCCAGGTACATAGCTCCCTTACCTTTTGTGCTGTGCCCCTCAACCCCCCCCCCTTCCAAACCCACTACCCCCAATTGTACACCATTACCTTAGCCCTTACAGGTGAAGGGGGGCACCTAGATGTGGGTACAGTGGGTTTCTGGTGGGTTTTGGAGGGCTTGCTGTTTCCTTCACAAACGTAACAGGTAGGGGGGGTATGGGCCTGGGTCCGCCTGTCTGAAGTGCATTGCATCCACTAAAACTGCTCCAGGGACCTGCATGCGCTGACATGGACCTGAGTATGACATCTGAGGCTGGCAAAAAATATTTTTAAAGATGTTTTTAGAGGGTGGAAAGGGGTTAGTGACCACTGTGGGAGTAACGGGAGGTCATCCCCGATTCTCTCCAGTGATCATCTGGTCATTTCAGGCACCTTTTCGTGACTTATTCGTAAAAAAAACACGTCCGGGTGAAAATGTCCAAGTTTTACTTTAGGACGTCCCTGTTTTTTTCGATTATGGGTCAAAGACATCCAAGTGTTAGACACGCCAAAGTCCCACCTTCACCACGCCTCTGACACGCCCCCTTAAATTTGGACGTCCTTGCAATGGACTGCAGTTGGAGACATCCAAAATCGGGTTTCGATTATACCGATTTGGACATCTCTGGGAGATGGACGTCCGTGTTCCGATTTATGTCGAAAGATGGACATCTATCTCTTTCGAAAATGAGCCTGATAGGCACCTGTGAGCCTTTATAAAATAACCCCACAAAACAGTGCAGCCATATATCTTTACACCTGCTTGGGAGCTGGTATAAATGCACACACTTGAAGTATGCTTTTAGGTGCATATTTTATCATCTATTTGGTTGATATTGAGCCCATGGAGGTCACCAATTTTAATGGTGCTCAACATCACGGGCAGAATGTGATCCAGGTATTCAATGCTCAGTCTAATCCAGGTTTCAATCGATAATCATGCCGGTGCAAAAATAAGTAGCTCAATAAAGTTAGGGCAGCCTTTTTGCTGGGTAAATCTCACCTCTGTCCAGACTGCACTATCTGACTGCCTAGGCACTAAGGGGGTCTTTTACAAAGGCACATTAGTGTTTTTAGTGCGAGCTAAAAACGTTAGTGCACCTTTGTAAAAGGACTACTAAGTGAGTGACATTCAGTAGCAGTCTCTGGTTTAAGTGTCACTGAATAGCAGTGACTGGAATGGGCAGAGTGATTTAACTGTGTAGGAGCCTTTCTTGTACAGTTAAATCATTCTGAGTATCAGCCAGTATGTGTGTACTTCATGACTCTAAGTATACTCCATTGTGGGCCACAGATGGAACAATGAGGCAGAGCTAAGGATCAGAGGACCCGATACGGCTCATGTTTTGGAAAATGCCTGCATCAGGGGTCTAGACACATAAAGTACATAAATATATTAAAATTGCATGCCAAATGTAAATAAGAAATAATAATATAAAATACCAGAATGTCTTTACAGCAAAGTAAACCCCTGACACAGGCATTTCCTAAAACACGGGCCGTGTCGGGTTCTATAAAATCCGCTTCCTTTCATCCTTGTCTCGGTCTCATTGTTCCTTCTGTGGCCCACCACACTTATCTGGTTTGTGTTGTTGTTTCCCTCTGGTCTGCTCTGCTTTTACTATACTCTACCATGACGTGGCATGTGGGTCTCAGAAAAGTATATGAAGGCCAGTTCTATAAACCAGATGCTCACATTTGTGTGTCCCTTGTACTTGTAAGTGTATAGAATACTAGCACTGCTATTTTGCAAGAGGGGAGGGGGGAATTACCTGAGGGATCATGGGCAGGATGGGGCTCCCACTTAAGTGCATAACTTACAAAATATTGTAAGTTGCATGCGTCGCTGGCACATTTAGACATTCACTGTTATGCCAGGTCTATGACTGGTGTAATTGCAGACATGTAAATGTTTATTTATTTATTTGTGACATTTGTATCCCACATTATCCCAAACAAATTTGAGTTCAATGTGGCTTACAATAAACAGTATTGGATACATAACTAAGAATAATGCATAAGAAAGTAATTTGTTGTAAGAATTCAATTTTACAATACAGTATCATATACATACCGGTACTGGAATAACTATGGATGTTTAACATTTAGAAAATCTATTATGAATGAGAAATTGTACATGAAGCAAAGAGAAAATTAATGGTAAATAGAATAATAACCAATTCAGATAATAATTAATTGTTTGAGATATGGTCGTTCTTTGTGAGGGTTTGTTTGACTAGGAACGATTTGAGGATTTTGCGGAATCTAGTATATTCCTGTATATTTCTTATTTTGGGTGGTAAGGAGGTCCACCATTTGGTTCCTAGGTAAGTGAAGTCTGCAGAGTGGACAGTTTTGTAGATCACTTTTTTTGCAATTTGGGAGGTGTAGTCTGAGATAGTTTCTTGCCACATATTTAGTGTTCCTTTGTGGTAAGTTTTAGGTATACCGATACTGGGTTTCACTAGTATTTTATAACTGAATTGGGGCGCCAACATGCCATTATAGAATAGGATCCCACCATGCATCCCAGGGGTGCCTAAATAGAAATCAAAAGAACAAGAGTAAGGGGGGGGGGGGAGACGACCAGTTAGATTCCAAACAACTACAGTGGTGAGTTAACATTCATAAAATTCTGTTTATTAGGAGACAAAAAAAATCAATGATGGAAAATTTTTCTAAAACCAATAAAATACATAAAAAGACTGCCTGGTTCTATTCTTGTTTATAGACAAATATTTGCAATAAATCGGCATTTGTTGAGCTAAAATAGGCAGAACAATCTGCAAGCGCCTTTAAGGTTAGCAAACAGTCAAGCTGTGGGCTTCTAGCAGCTGTTTGCCTATACACGAGTCAGACACATTTCTTAGCTAAATTTTGTGACTCCTGAGGCAGGCGTTTACTGCTAAAACACAGATCGTTGTTGAGTCTGGCAATATTTTTGTGTGTATTGCAAACTTCTTTTTGTATGTAGTAGAATCAGGCAATCTTTTTATGCATTTTATTGGTTTAAGAAAATTTTGCCATCATTGATTTTTTTGCCTACTAAAGAACACAATTTAAAGCATGGTCTATAAAATAAGGAGCGGGGTTGAACGGGTAGCCGTGAAGCATCTGTTTACACTTTCCAAAAATACTAGGACTAGGGGACGTGCGATGAAGCTACAAAGTAGTAAATTTAAAATGAATCGGAGAAAATATTTCTTCACTCAACGTGTAATTAAAGTCTGGAATTCGTTGTCAGAGAATGTGGTAAAGGCGTTTAGCTAAGCAGAGTTTTTAAAAGGTTTGGACAGCTTCCTAAAGGAAAAGTCCATAGACCATTATTAAATTGGACTTGGGGGAAATCCACTATTTCTGGGATAAGGAGTATAAAATGTTTTGTACATTTTTGGGATCTTGCCAGGTATTTGTGACCTGGATTGGCCACTGTTGGAAACAGGATGCTGGGCTTGATGGACCTTTGGTCTGTTCCAGTATGGCGATACTTATGTACGTTAA